>NW_015090775.1:0-117514 GCF_001431845.1 Calidris pugnax | reverse complement strand
GGCGGGGCCGCCTCTCCGCCGCAGGGGGGACCACGGCAGGGCTCGGGACTGCCGCCCCCGGCGCCCAGCAGCGAGAGGCAGACGCCGAGCCAGCAGCGCGCCCACCACAGCCGTCTCCCCGGCATCTCCGGCCGCGCCTGCAAGAGAAGAGAGGCCGCGGCGGGGTCAGGGGAGCTTGTCCCTCTTTGCGGGGCGGCCCCGGCCCCGCCGCTCCCTTCCCTCCCAGCCCGGGATGCGCAGAGCCGCGGACACACACGCCCCCGTCCCTCTCCCCCTCGGTTCTGCAGGTCTCGCCAGAGCATCCCAAATCCATGGAAAACTTTTTACGCCGCCCCCCATCCCATCCCGTCCCGTCCCGGCGTCTCCCGGTGTAACCTGCGGGAAGGTGTGGGGCAGCGCCCGGAGCAAGTGCGGCCTCGGGGCTGGGGCTCCTCGGAGCTCGCTGCCCGCAGCGGGGACTGACCTCCTCCGAAAGCTGGAGGGGAATGGAAATGTGCAACATTCCTGGGGCTTCGTTAGCATCAGATTTCCCAAGCGCCTCCCTTTAACTCCTTCGCTCCTCCAGCCCCTCCGGGCTGCCGGGGGGGGGGAGGGGGGTGTGGGGGGCTGCCCCTCCGCTCCCGTCGGGATCCGGCTCTTGCCGGCGTGTCCTCTCCCGAAGTGCTATCCCGAGGCGCCCGGCAGGGGTAGGTACGCGTCCTAAAAGGCTGGCTTTCATTCCGAGTGGTTTTATTTCGCCTGGGGAAAAGAAAACAACAACAACAAAAAAAAAAAAGAACGAAAGAAAAAGACCCCAAAACAACAGGAATAAAAAAGTACACGCGCGACGCAGTTTTTTCAACAGAAACCTTCACGCGGCTGGAAAAAGTTACTGGTAGTTTGGATTTCTTGGTTCTCGCTTTGATCGTCAGGAGCCTACATCAAAGATAACCACGGTCGGCAACTGCCGTTTTTTCTCTGAGGCTACCTGTAGCCGCAGCGTAAACCGAAGGGGAGGACTGATTTTGCCTTTCAATCGGCCGGGCTGATGTGTATTGCTTTTTGATAAAGCCAGCTTTCCTAGACCCTATCTGGCAGGGCTCACGCCGACGTGTGAGAATCAGCATACCCTTCAAGTGCCCCGAAGCGTGAATAACTCCCCCCAGCAGGAGCCACCTCCCTTATCTAATCTCTTCCACATGCTACCGGGGGAAAGCGACACCAGCTATGTGTCCACTTCAGCACTGACTGCCGTGCCGCGTTTTGGCTTTGGGAAGTTGGCCAGCACAGATACAACAGCTAGGGACAAGGAGAACAATTACAGAAAATACTATTTAGTGAGTCGTTATCTTCAGCTTCCTCCCATCCACGGGCTCACACACATGTAAACCCCTTCAGAGTATCTTTGCAACGCTCTCACGCAGTCCCTTTGCTGTTACTTATATGGGAAAGAGGAGAAATGGCACATTGTTCTCCCCCTTCATCTCTCCCTCCCCCTCCCCAGCAAGTTTTATATTTGAAACTGGTTGGGAATCTCCATTTTTTTTCATCCAGACTGGCTAATCTACCGTTTCCCTTGCTACAGAAAAAGCATATCAAATACACCACTTAAAACTGGCTGGCCGTTTCTTTGACCAAGCGTTATTTCTTTTGAAGACCCCAGCTTGTCAAAACTGAAGTGTTGTGTAGCAGCAAAGGCTCCGGGTGCAGAGGGGTGGTACCCCCAGCTGAATTCTGTGGGGCTGGTGACCTGCCAGGTTGCAGGGCTCCTGCCCGCAACAGGGAAGCCTGGAAGCCCTGCCAGACCACGTCCTACATGAAACGCCCAGCAGTTCCTGGACTCTCTGCCCTGACCTTCAACTGAAGTGAGACTCTAGGGTCAACTACTCCTGAGAAATCGTAGGTTTTTCTATGGTTTCCAATATCTCTACAACAGAAAGACGTGCAATAAATGGGGATAAACCTCCAGGATCTGTCCCTCCAGGGAATCCACAGCCCAGCTGTGGTAGTATGGAGCTCTGGATGAGCTAATTCTTTCTTCTGATTTAATACCTCTGTATTTTCTCAGGTTCCTGGATATGTTTTGTAGCCAATACATTGCTATCACAGCTGTATTACTTTGGGGACCCATGCCAGCGCATATAAAGCTACCTAAGATGGAAACTGATCTTTGGATCATCTTTAGAAATGACACAGAAAAGCTATCGAGTTGGGGATGATTCCCAGCGTAGCTACATCTGCAAGCTAATAGTTCATGAAATTACATGAGACGTGATATTTGCAGTCACAGCACAAATCAGGAGCAACTCTACTGAAATTGAGGTGTTTATATACTGCTGAGAAAAATAAGGATAGAATTTAACTTCAAACCTGAATCTTAAAAGACTTTTTTTTTGAAGAAAAAAAAAAGCCTTTGGATAAGCAAACATTGTATCAGTGATAGTGCAAATGAGAGTACTGATTCATGTGGTTTGACTTTGGAAGTGCAGAATACAGCAGTGTGAAATGCTGCCATCAGTTTGCCAAGCAGCATAAGCATGCATATGCTGTCCTTTATGATTGAAAAACTGTGCATCAATTAAATAGAGAGGGGAAAAAAAGGAAAAAAAAAAAGAAAAATGTTCTGTGTATGGCATAGAAGCTATATGACACTATTTGTAGGTACTTTCTACTGTTGCATGGGTGCTGCAGGGTCACCCAGCAAACCTGCCAAAGATCCAAACTGAAGTCAGGGACTTGTATGTCAATACACATAAAGCAGTACCTATCTCACCCTTGCTTCCTTTCCCTGCACGGGCTCTGCATAGGCAGGGAGAATCCATACTTCATGTGTTTGCAAGATGGTTTGGTGCAAGGCATTATTTTTTTTCTCTTCACAGCATTTTTCAGGTTGGCTGTGTTCACGAGCACAACAGGAGTGGCTCAGATCAAAGAACTAGGTAAGGAGGCCCCTGTGTCTAAACTATGTGCAGTTTGGGGAGTGTACTTCAGACTTGGCCATGATCAGAATTCATACAGAATTGGTCTGGACCCCTGCGTCTCCAGTCAGGAGCTGCTGCCCATTTGGTGGTTGTCCAGAAAAGAGCTTATGTTTTAGGTTCCTCCAAAAGGGTCCCCCTCTGCAAGGACCAAAACCAAATGCCACAGGTGAGGAAGACTGGGATAATTGCTTCAAAACTGCCACGCTGCTTCAAACTGGCACAGAAGCCCAGAAAGAACCCAGAAAGAGCTAAGACTTGCTTAGCACCACCTGCAAGTAGACGCAGCAGCTCTAGTGTGCCCCTTGCAGTGAGAGATGAGCTTTGCTTACCTCAAAACCCATCCCACCAAGGCCAAAGAGACTGCTGGGTGCTGTCCCGTCCCATCCCATTCTGTCTCATCCCTGTCCCAAGCAAGGAAATCACTTCCCCCACACTCCCTCACTTTTCTGCTTCCCCCGCACTCCCTCACTCTTCCCCTCCAATTTTGCTCCCCATGGCCAGTGATTTGGGGTTTTTTGAGGTTACAAAGTGAGGCCCAGACCCTGGGTACTTGAGGGGCACCACTCTCCTTAAAGGCCATTTGCTTTGTCAAAACCTGAGTGGCACATTTTTTCTGCTTGTTTCCTTGTTTCTAATCATTTGAGGCAGCTGGATGCTGTAAAATATTCTTTTGTGTGTGCTCTCTGCATGAGCCAGTATTTTGCAAAAGTCTGGACAACCCATATTAAGCGTATCCATATTTTGCAATATGGATAACAAAAAACATCCAAAGTAGTCATACATAAACATGAGTGCTCAAGCTTATTAATTTTTCTTAAATCTCTAGTGTAACCATACAGCCGTTTTGGAAAAATTCCATGCCAGGTGCCATCTAAATTCCATTTTATTTTCCTGCCTTTTACAATAGCAATGCACTACAATTATTTGATCCTACAGGCTTTACAGACATGCTTAATTTAGCAATCTGAAATACTATTGCATCCAGCAGGACTTGTTACAGTGCATACCTTTCAAGATATGCATTTTTCTTTAATCAAAATCCAAACCAGAACAAAATAAATGTTTTTGTCTGGTTGTTTTCAGTTGTTATTTTTTACAAGTCTTTATTTTTTAGTCTAATCTACCACATATTACTGTCATTTTTAGTAAATGTTGGTTTCCAAAGAAGATTGATAAATAAAGAAATAAGTATGAACCCAATGAAAAGCATGGGAATAGTTTTGAGTTTTTACATTGAAGCTATTGGGATTTTTGCATGATGACTAGTTAAGAAAGAAAGAAAAAGAAAATAAGGAGAAACAAATCCTGTTACAATATATCTAACTTTTGCTCAACTCCTTACATGCTTCACTGGTTTTCAAAGCATTATCATATTTAAATTCCAAGGTGTTTTCATCAGAACTGATAAGTTTCCTGTTTAGAAATTCTTTCTAATGTCTACTAACCTCCAGTCTTTATTTCTTGACTGGCTTTCAAGCAATTTATTCTGTACATTGTAAGAGGATTCCTAATCAAAGTATGATGAACTGATTAATAGTATGTGCTGAGGAATTGACACATTTCACCTTAAAAAAAAGCCATCACCTACAGTTGCTGATACAGAGTGGATAGACCTCAAACTTTTATTCCTTCTTTCCTTGAATGATTTTATGTCATGCCAAATGGCATGCAATGATATCCATTATGACTAATTTGCCTGTAACTGTACCTTAGAGGACGGAACAACTAGATAAACAGAGCAGAGAGCCATGTCACCGAAGTAGTACTTCTCTCTGCTATGTCCTCCATAAAGAACTGACATCAGATGTTATAAGATAGCCAGCCTCCCTTAGATGTCTAGACTGTCATCCTTTTACAGGTAACAGTTTACCATCTAGCTTGTATGGGGAAAGAAATGTAAACTCACAACTGTCCAAACAGAGAAACCCCAGAAAACCCACTGAATAACGACAATAATAAAGCAATAGCTCCACAGAGATGCTAGGTTTTCATGCAAACAATAAAAAATGGGAAATAACATATTTCAAAGGATACACTTCACTGCTGCTAAGTTGCACACAAGAAGAAGTCAAGTTACCTTGGCATATGGGTACTGAGAGTCAGAAAAAAGAGGAGTTATTCTGTGTGAGATCAATGCCACAGCTCTCAGACGACCCATACTACCAACCCCCACCAGCACAGAAGCACCTGCAACAATTCTGTAGCTACAAACAAAAGAGGAATCCTCTTTTCTAAGTAACTTTGGGAATGGCCTGATTATCCAAACAATTTTAAGGAATCACCCAAAATAATTTTTGTATAATTGGATAGAAAAAACACACCAAATTAGGCTGGTAGTACAAGTATAGTCTTTGTAAGTTATACTTCTATGGTTAAAATAGCACAAAGAGAGGAAATACTAATGTTTTTCTCCAGTCGCTGAGAGAAAACTAGGTCCTTTTCACAATGTAGTTCTTAATTGTACTGTAGCTGAGCAGGAGAATGCACACACCACAGCTGGAAAGGTTAGGGCTACCATTTGGCTGTTTCTGCAGCCCGGTGTCATTTCTCTGCACGGCAGTGTGCTTCCCCATCTCTGTGTGCGGCAACTGCTTCCTCCGAGGGAGCTGTATCTGCCCTGCAGATAAACTCCCAGACTCTGCCTTTTCTAGGATTTTACATTTGGGGCAGACTACAAATACTTAGAAGCTGTTCGTGGTTAGAGTCGGCCACAGCTCAGAATTTACATTTTCTGAGAAATCTCACCACTTGGAAATCATAATTTGTCCCGATTTAGAATGGAAACTGTTAAAACATTTCTTAGGAAGTAGATATTCCAGTAACAACTTCATTTGAGAAACAAAAATCCACAGCATTTCCAAAAAGCAACGATTTCTTCCAGAGCAGTGGAGCCCTGAATCCCAGCAGGTCCTTGTGTTCCCTGGATCCCTGAGACAAGGAAGAGGCCACCACAGAGGAGTAGATCTGACTGAATGGAAAACTGGCAGCTGACATGCCTGGCAGAGGACTGTCGAAAGTTATCTGTATTCCATTATAAGGCTTGCTGAGATAAGCTTTCATGAAATGTTTCACTCTCAATGAACCAGCAACTTCTGACAGAAAACATTCCAGCAGAACGGTGTTTCCAAAGAGATGCATTCATAGCTGGATGACACAATGATAAAAACATCTCAGTCTTGGCTTAACTAGCTGATCAGCATTAGTTCGGTACTAAAAGTCTCAGCCTCCTGAAGCAACAACCTTTGGGTCCCCCTCTTTTCTCCTAATTGCTGATTGCACTTCTTCAGTAATGCCACATGTGAGCACTAGTCGCGCAGCCCAGAATCCTTGTTAATGTATTCATGCTTGGATAGAGAGAATAGCTTGGACAGAGGTTTTTGCATTCTACTTTGAAGGCTTGTAGTTAAATATGGATTACCAGGCTGCCCAGAAATTCTCCTGATCAAACCACCTTAACAAGGAGTCTGCCTTGTTCCACAGGGTCTCTCTATCATGGTAATGGGAACAGCATGCAAGTCGTGAAGAAAGATTTCTCTCGAGCAACTCTCGAGTTAAGTTTTGGAAGACCCTATTGTTTTCACAAGCCTTCATACAACACGTCTTCTACTAAGAGGCAGAAGACCTGTTTTGGGGGTACTGGTAGATGAAAAGCTGGACGTTAGTCAACAGTATGTGCTCATAGTCCAGAAAGACAACCACATCCTGGGCTGCATCAAAAGAAGCGTGGCCAGCAAGTCGAGGGAGGTGATTCTGTCCCTCTGTTCTGCCCTGGTGAGACCCCACCTGGAGTACCACATCCAGCTCTGGAGCCCCCAGCACAGGAAAGACATGGACCCATTGGAGCGGGTCCAGAGGAGGGCCACAAAAAGATCAGAAGAATAGAGCACCTCTCCTATGAGGACAGGCTGAGACAGTTGGGGTTGTTCAGGCTGGAGAAGAGGAGGCTACAGGAAGGCCTTCTTGTGGCCTTCCAGTACTTAAAGGGGGCCTATGGGAAAGACAGGGACAGATTTTTTAGCAGGGCCTGTTGTAATAGGACAAGGGGTAAAGGCTTTAAACTAAAGGTGAGAAGATTTAGATTAGATATAAGTACGAAATGTTTTACAATGAGGGTGGTGAACCACTGGCACAGGTTGCCCAGGGAGGTGGTAGATGGGATGTTCCAGGGATGTTTCCCTATCCCTGGAAACATCCAATGTCAAGTTGGACTGGCCTCTGAGCAGCTGAACTAGGTTGATCTATTTGAAGATGTTCTTGCTCATGGCAGGGGAGGTTGGACTAGGTGACCTTTAAAGGTCCCTTCCAACCCCAACTATTATATGATTCTACGATCGTATTCATCTACAATTCATCTAGAATCTATGAGTCTAGAAGAAAGTGAGCTTGAGGTACTTAAGATTACTTACTTACATTTGGGCTGCCATGAACTGTGGAGCGGGATTACCTCCTGGTCATAAAGAATGCTTTCAAATAAATGTCATCTAGTGCAAGAGACACCTAACTGTTCCATATTAATTGCTGTATTTCCTTCCATATATTGTTTCTAATGACTAGAGGAAAACCTCAAATCTAACTTGTTGTCTCTCTTTTTCAGTACGGGAGTAGCAGAAACTATCCCTTATGAGTAAAATTGTCTCAGATTTTCCCATTAAAAGATCTGGTTTGAGTTTTTTACACTTTTGCCAGTTTTCAGGTGATTGGACCAATACATACTCTCGTAGGTGTTTGCCTCTGGCAGTGGTCTATGGAAAAAAGCGTATAGGCCATATAAAAAGCTATATACTGTATGCAAAACATGTGACAGAAATTAATTTATATCAGCAGTCTTAATTCTGGCATTTCCTAAGTCATGAAAGTTTTATTTTGCAGCCCTAATAAAAGCTTTGGTTTTGTATATGCTTATGTGTTAAACATTTGGTATAAAATAAATCACTAGCAGGTTACCACCTATCAAAACGCCATGGCCCTTGCAAAAGCAAACATTTGTAAGTATGGCATAGGTTGGACTAAAATGTACCAGCTACTCTTGGAGCATCAGACAGCCCTGAGGGAAAAGAGATGGTGGTTAAAGAAAATATTTTTAAAAGCTAATAGGAGTGAAAAATGAGGAAGAGGTCCTGGATCCACTAAAGCCAATGGTAGAGCTATAAATGGCATCAGTGTTTCAGGCAAAAAACCAAAGCAGAAAAAAAAAAAACCAAATGCCTTGGAAATCTGGAGCTATCTGGGTGCAAGACTGGATTCTTTATCTTTAAAAGTCCTCAAATCACAAAACAATGTTTTTCCAAAACAAAAAATATTTGGCTGAGTACAGAGTGTATGTGTAGAGCCTTTTGTCTTGTGTTATAAAAAAGAACAGACTAAGAGACCTGACATTCACTTCCAAAACTTCTGGACCAGGACTTGACAATATGGAAGTAGGACGAGATGGTCCTGTTTATATTTTAGTTTAGTTGCTAGACTCTGTAAAGATTAGTCTCATTGAAACTTTTTTTAAAAAAAGTAAAAAAAACCCCAACTGTGTTTGAAATTATATACTTAATGTTTTGAAAAGCTTTTGGCAACATCCCTTCTTATTGATTTGTGTCTAACAGTCAGAAACAATGACTACGCCAAGCACTGGCCAACAATGAAGAAATTACATCTAACCAAGAGAAGTGTTACCTCTGAAATCTTCCAGTGAGCACTCTAGACTAGACACACATCAGGTATGAGTCTGAGAATGTTTCAACTTTGTTTTAGATAAGTGTACAATCACTGTTAAAAATGGAAGCTTGAACCTGGAATTCAAAATAACAAAATCAGAAGTGCTGTCTATATATCACTAATGCCGAAAAAAATCATT
This sequence comes from Calidris pugnax, assembly GCF_001431845.1. Classification (NCBI taxonomy): domain Eukaryota; kingdom Metazoa; phylum Chordata; class Aves; order Charadriiformes; family Scolopacidae; genus Calidris; species Calidris pugnax. The sequence continues at coordinate 108,709 of NW_015090775.1, read as the reverse complement.
CAGTGTCGAGGTTGCCAAATTCACGAGAATTTCTAGTTTTCCAGACAAACAAGGGGAGTGCTGTGCACAGGAGAGCTGTTTCTGGAGCACCGGAGCAAGTATAGGTTTCCAGTTCTTCATCTTCCTTCATTCAAGAACAACTGAGGCTTTTCATATACAGTAAAAAGTTTTCCCGACATACCCGAGGAAAGGGCATTGCCATGAATGGCTTCTGCAAAGACAGGCAGTGCTGTAGCAGCTGACAATTTGCATTTCCGTTTGCAAGCTTAGAATTTAAAAAAAAGGAACGCTATTCTCAGAAAGATGACTAAATTGAGATTGTTTAAGCTACTAAATACTGTAGACTTGATCCACATTTACCACATGTAAAGGAGCTTTACTACAGGTGTAAATCAGGTGCAATGTGTGTTTTCCAACCTATTATAAAACCTCTTGCAACAAACATCCCATATTAGCTTATCTTACTGCCAGTTTATCAATAAGAAGAATTCAATTTTCTCCTTAGGAGAGGAACTACACCCTTGCTGTACAAGAGAAAAGCAAATTAGCTCCCTTGGTTCCTAGTGCAGAATTCTGCACAGTAACTCACAAGGTTCTTCTCAATAATGCTCCAGTGTCTGGTGGTCTCTCAAATACCCTTTGTAAACAGTTTACATTGATCTTTGCTCCAAGCTGTGAGATGTTTATGGATCTTTTTTCAGTATGGCTATTTGCCCACCACCAAGACTCAAGACCTTATTTTGGTAATCCTAAAAATAGGCTAGGATCAATTACAAAGACTTTTCCTCAACAATGTAGTTCTAAAATAAATTTAAAGCCTAAGATTTTGGCAAAAAACCACATTAACAGTCAAACTGGAAATGTTTCAAACACTGATTGATCAAGACCCAGCTGAGTTTATTCTACTCAAGATAGATTTTCCTCAGATAGTCCAAGAAGAGTGTTTGTTTTGGCCTCTGTTCCTAGAAATAATATTAACCTGGCAAAAATGTTGTTTCTATAAAGAAAAAGGCCGTTGAGCAGGCTAAATATCTGTGTCTTTCTTCTCATGTACTACACTGGTTTCACTTACATCCTGTGTTTGCTCAGTATTTTTAGGAGCTGTGTTGGAGTTTCTGTGCTGTGGTTAAATCACCTATCTAACTCTCTGAGGTACTTACATGGCCAGAGTCTCTGAGAGGGTCACAGTCCAATGCAGGTATGTTCAGAACAAATCTCAGACCTAAAGAAGTGTTCCCTCCCCATTCTTCACCCGTAAGGAGTTGATTCATAAACAGTTAAGGTGCTGGTTTCTAACCATTTAGACACAGTCACATAGCTAATGGGACCCAAATATTTTTTACAATTTGAGGTGACATTTAGCTCTTTTGACATTTTTAGGTGGCTTTAAACTTGGTTACAAATGTCCAGTGGCAGACTTAGAAAACCAACTTCCAAACCCACATTTAGCTCCTTCACCCCACTCCCCATTGCTTTATTACCAGTTCTCTGTGCTTTAAGGGAAAAGCGGGCTTCCTTAACCTCTAGAAATGTTTTAAGCAGATACATTGGAGAATGCAAGACTCAGAGTTTCTAGAGAAAAAGACACCCATAAGAAAGATTAAACTATGGAAATTTTCATTTTTAATTGAAGTGGATTACACTTCTCATTTCACATGACCCTTGCAGAGGTAAAAGTGGTATATAGTGTTGTCAAGCAAGACTATCTTCACTTTATGAGACAATAAGATATTCACAAAGTTGTAAATGTTTAAGACTTTTTTCTGGAGTATGTTCATATAAATGAGACGTTCCCTTTGTATGTCTATATCAAAAGGCAAGGAATTCTGTCTGCATAGAATTCTGTCTGAAAAGAAAACTGAATACAGAAAAAAATTATGATGAAAATTGCTGCATTGGTCTCTGAAAGTCCTATTACCATTACAACCCTCTACCACCGGAGCAAAGTAAAAAGTTTGCTTTTCACAGTCTTCACAAGTAACAAATCAAGTGCATACCATGTACGTGACAATACTGACTGCTTCAAAAACCAGTGCATGCCAGTTGCTGAATTTACTTGGAATGCACATTTATATGTTCCAGGTTCACTTGCAATGTATGCTTTTCAACATTTCTCTTTATCCGTCTGTCAACTCAAGCTCGAGTTGAACGAATGAAGAGACTTAAGAAAAATATTTGCTTCCACATGCTTTCCTTCCATGCTGTAAACTGGGCATCACCTTTGACTTAGAATATATCCAGATCCTCCCAGATCAGCTGTGTCTAGAGAGTGGTGATTATTTCTTTGCAGCACTAAAACAGGTGCCCTCTTTCCATACATCAAAGCTTGAAGCAAGGCTCTCGTTTCATATCCTTATCCTTGGTCTCCAGATGTGGTCTTTCCCTTTTCATTTATTCTTTCTTGCTCTGAAGATTACTTTCTAGGCCCAATGCTTCTATTGTATCACTTAGTCTCTGCATTCCTCAGCTGGCACTGGCTTCTCACTTATATCAAACATAAGCTGCTGATCTTCACTTTCAAGTCCCTCTATGGACTCCCCACATTCCACACCACTTCTCTTTCACTATAGACTCATCAGCTCTCATCTCTGCATTGCCCATTTATTAAAATTTACAAGTGCCATCACATTTTATTCTTCACATCTGAAACTTCTAAAAAGCCTCTTCAAAAAGTTTTTTGAAATCCAGGGACAATGTAGTACACATACTTGCTACTCTGCTACTGCTACCAGTATTTAGAAAGACCTCTGTCAGCTGGGAATAATCTAAATGCTGCTGCAAAGGATTTTCATTTGAAAATGAGAAAAAATAATACTGAAGGGTGAAATGTGAAGAGTACACAATTTAAACTATGTTCAGAGATCATCCAAGAGATGAGAATAGAGTTACTGAGTCAAAAAGGGAGCAGAAATATAAATTTCAACATGAATAAGAAAGCACAGAGTATGAACACCAAACATAGTGGACTGAACATGGGTGCGGGGCAAGCACATCCTTAATTGCTTTGCTTAAATACAGCTGTAAACCAGAACACACCCCTTTTCCAGACAATCCTGGACAAAATTGGTTAAGAGCTTGAAGTTATTTGTTAAGTCTGCTTGAGAAAATAATCTGCTTACTTTCAGAGAAACATTATCAGCCAAAAGATCTTTCATGCTTATCATATTTTTAGAGCAGAAAGAACAGTTTTCTCAAAGACAAGTTACATTATTTGAAATACTTTAGAGAAAATTTTTACCCAAAAACCAAAGCCTTGCCTTCATGTGTCCTGCTAGAAACTCTTATAATTGCCACTGACATAGCTAGTATGTATGAACTCTCATCCCCAGGAACATGAAAGACTAGTAAAGCATCTGATTCTGGCTGGAATACTTAAGCTGTATAATGATTTTAACTGATTTTGCTGGGTCAAAACTTGCTTTACCTTATTCTCATAGAAAGCTCTTTTGTGGTGAGCAGAGGGTTGTGTCACTAGGCAAGAATAGAAATGTTTGACAATGAGACACTCAAACTATCATATGAGGAAAATACGACAGTGTTTAAAATATTTTTTATAACTGTATTCTAAAAATAATATAAACTGTACATTGCAACTGTGCAGTGTAGAAACTTGAGCTATGAAATGGAAGAGGAAGTGACAATTCACTTCCTCCTACTAAAATTTAAAAAAAAGCTACCAAAGGAAGCACAATGCTATTATCAAGTTCCTCTTTTACATACTATTTATTTTATTAAATTCAAACAGAGCTCATATTTGACTTGCATTTTATGGAAAACTACATTGTCAACATCATCTGTAAAACACTGTTAACTTATTCCATCTATCTCAGTAAATCATTGTCTTATGCTCTTGTGAATCATGTGAGATGCTAGTCTTGAGTAAAGTGATGCAACTGGTCACAGGTGGGGTGATGTCATTTCTTTGTATGGTGGAAGAAGAGTCTCACGTTTACTCTTGCTTGGCTCACAGCACCAACTACAGGCCATGGAGAACTGTAGAAGAAGAGAGAATAGAAAGGTCAAGGTCTCCACATTCTTAATAGTGATATTCCGAGCTCAGCTGTACATTACCTGAGCAGGGTACGTACTACCCTTCAGGTAATCCACAATTTTATGGAGGCAAATTTTTATGGACTCAAGTGAAATAAGTAAGTTCCCTGGCAATCTTTACCTTTATTTATCAGCAGCAGAATAAACCACCAGGCATGAGCTGAGACCACCACTGCAGTGTGCTAAGCTCTAGCAAGTAGCTTTTCTTTTAGCATGCACCATACAGGATTGTGGTAGGGTGGAAATTGATGAATATTTATTTGCTTAACAACTCTCCTGTATCCTACAGAAACCTAACATAATGTTCTGAGGTGGTCAAGACAGGACAAAGTCGTCACAGTGTGACAAAGCTCTTAGCCTCAAATTTTTGTATTACGTGTACCTTTTCTGTAGACTTGCACTGCTATATCAGTTGGTCTGGCTCACTGGGACCTACCAGAAAGGATTGCCTGTGTACCCAAATTCCATCTGTTATTTTCATACGTAGGAGCTAATTTCATATGTACCTCTTTTCACGGTGGGGCAAGATGAAACTCTATCAGTTTTCCCCATCTGCTTCCATATTTAGCAAGGGCTTCCATATTTGGTTCAAGGACTTTAAGCCTTGTGAATCATGTGAGATGCTAGTCTTGAGTAAAGTGATGCAACTGGTCACAGGTGGGGTGATGTCATTTCTTTGTATGGTGGAAGAAGAGTCTCACGTTTACTCTTGCTTGGCTCACAGCACCAACTACAGGCCATGGAGAACTGTAGAAGAAGAGAGAATAGAAAGGTCAAGGTCTCCACATTCTTAATAGTGATATTCCGAGCTCAGCTGTACATTACCTGAGCAGGGTACGTACTACCCTTCAGGTAATCCACAATTTTATGGAGGCAAATTTTTATGGACTCAAGTGAAATAAGTAAGTTCCCTGGCAATCTTTACCTTTATTTATCAGCAGCAGAATAAACCACCAGGCATGAGCTGAGACCACCACTGCAGTGTGCTAAGCTCTAGCAAGTAGCTTTTCTTTTAGCATGCACCATACAGGATTGTGGTAGGGTGGAAATTGATGAATATTTATTTGCTTAACAACTCTCCTGTATCCTACAGAAACCTAACATAATGTTCTGAGGTGGTCAAGACAGGACAAAGTCGTCACAGTGTGACAAAGCTCTTAGCCTCAAATTTTTGTATTACGTGTACCTTTTCTGTAGACTTGCACTGCTATATCAGTTGGTCTGGCTCACTGGGACCTACCAGAAAGGATTGCCTGTGTACCCAAATTCCATCTGTTATTTTCATACGTAGGAGCTAATTTCATATGTACCTCTTTTCACGGTGGGGCAAGATGAAACTCTATCAGTTTTCCCCATCTGCTTCCATATTTAGCAAGGGCTTCCATATTTGGTTCAAGGACTTTAAGCAAGGACGAGGGGCAACGGGCACAAGTTGGAACATAAGAGGTTCCACTCAAATATGAGGAGAAACTTCTTCACGGTGAGGGTGACGGAACCCTGGAACAGGCTGCCCAGGGAGGTTGTGGAGTCCCCTTCTTTGGAGATTTTCAAAACCCGCCTGGATGCAGTCCTGAGTAACATGCTCTAGCTCTGGGCAATCCTGCTTCAGCAGGGGAGTTGGACTAGATGATCTCTATGGTCCCTTCCAACTCTAGAAATTCAGTGAAATTCAGTGAAATTCAGTGAAGTTCTGCTTCCTACTTTGGCCCCTTACAAGCAGTAAGGACCACACACCTAAAAGCTAGTCTGCAGGAACTATCAGGACCTTCTGCTGTAGAAACAAATAAGTTTGATGGCTATTTCTGAAGGTTTCCATCAATTTCTTGCAGACAGTGCTTATGCTGATGGGAAACAAGTGATTGTGCAAAACCTCCACTTCTCAGAGTAGAAAAGAAAACACAGCTAGTTTATAGCGCTACTTTCCTCATACTCTCTCTCACCCTATATGCACACTATGGCTGGCCAAATGCTATACACTATACATATGCTCTGAGAGACATACTTACTATAAACAGCAGAGAACGTTGCAGCCTAATATGCAGCTACAAAAAATCAAATGCATGTGCAAAAAGATGTAACCTAGCATTCGGACTGGAAAACTACCCACTGAGATGGAAAGATGAATAAATACGTACTCAGATTTTGGAGATACTTTCCAACAAGCAAAAAATACGGCCAATTATTTCCGTATAGCTTTCTTTAAAACACTGTGCAAACTGTGGGAAGTGGGGAGTGCGTCTGGGTGCGGGTGATACAAGTTTAGTTTGAACTCTGAAAAACAAGAAAAAAAATCTCAACATAAAATTATGAAGTTTTTTTCAACTACTATTACGTAGTCAAAATAAGACTGCTAAGTGTTTCAAAGGCTTTCCGTGGGTCTCCACGCAATGGGGGAAATGTTAATGTTCATGTGAATATAATGAAAACAGCCAACAGGGAGCAAGTAAAGGAGAAAGTTTAACACTGGTGCGGTCAGAGAATCAACTTCAGAGCTGGCTCTTGCATGAGTTAACACAGGCTGACCTTTGGATGGAAGAAACCTCAAATGAACAGTCTACCTGTGTAAATCATTCTTACAACATTTTAACAATCAGGAAAAAAAGTGCATAGGGAAATAAATCACAGAGGATAGAAGTGGGTAAGGAAAGGGTTGAAGAGCTTGAAATGAGTAAAATACATCATTAATTTATTTCTATTAATGGAGTCAGGTAATTCCATCCTCTTTTGTCTGCGAATGCCTTTAAATTCGCTTCAGTAAGAAGCTTCAAAACCTTGCTCATATCATGCTTAGTTTGCCACGTATGTGAAATTGATCACACAGCATTAATAAAATCAAATGTCCAGTTTAAAATGATGCTCCTCATTAAGCTAACTTTTGTACACATTGCTCTGAGCAATAGCTAAAAGTCTATCTTGTAAACCTAAAGAAATAATGTTAATAATAAATGCTGACATTTTCAAATGAAGACCCTCAGGTTACAATTTCCTAGTTAATAGCAAGCAGCATTCTGAACAAGTTAGATGAGATTTCAATATTCCATTTCACAATATTTGCAGGATTCCTTTTAGGGGTGCAGACAATTTAATTTTATCATAAGATTAATAAAACTAATAAACAAGATACGTTACTCAGGCTTATCCTACCTCAGCTGCAATTTGTGTTAGATGCTCAGCTCTCACAGTGAAGCAGGCTGACTTGAAAAGATGTTTTCAAAGAACAGAAAGGGATATATATCCTCTATGTATAAACAGTCACAAGAAACGTGGTTGTACACAGAGTGGTGTTTGTACATGAGAGCTGGAAAACTTAGGCTTGATCTAAAACTCACTGAACCAAGGAGAAAAAGCTCCCTCAGGCATCTGTGGCTTTTGAATCAAGACCTTTGAAATTTTAACAGCGTAACGCCTGGACACGTAAATTGTTTCCTGAACATATTCTATATGTAGAAATGGAAGCCATTGACTAACCTGAGGCCCTACCATACACAGAGAAAAAAAGAATAAAAAAAAAGTGGAAATCCATCTTGAAATCATCACAGTGGGCAGAACTTCAATAACTAAGCTTTGACCATAAACTTTTCGGAAGTACTTCTGTCATAATTTCCTGCAGTTAAAAGTGTGAATTTGCCAGCTTCACTGCTGACACTTTCAGATAGACTTTGAATCTCTTCTTCAGCTTTTCATCCAGGTTGGAGCTTTGTTTTGCTTTTGGGTTTCCACTGTTAAGAACCAATGCAAATAAATTTTCCTGTGAATAATTATGGAGAAAGAATTATATTCCTAGTTCTGAGTCACTGAAAGATGCCATCAAAAGGAAGGAAGGACAGATGGGCAGAAAGAAATTGATCTGGCCACATACCTGCTCTTTAGCGTATTGAGTGTCAGCTTCTTCATTTGTTCTAATTTTAAAGAATTATATGTGACGTGCTTGCTAACTAGCTTCTGCATCCAATGCAGTTGTACTTAAATTGGATTTTCTGTGATTTTTCAAAAGCTATTTTTGGTAATTTCTTCCATATAAAATCTCAAATGTGAGCATTTCATCTTTCTCATAGGAAGTTTTATGGTTTAGAGGTCTTCCACAGTATTGCACAATCACAAAGGAATATGAAAAAAAAAACCAACCCCAAACTTAAATAGAATTAATTCTTATTGGAAGAACATAAGAAAGACCTATAGTTGCTACTTTCTTAACCCTGTACTTTCTGCTTTTGGCCTTATCATCTAAGAAGATGCCAAACAGATATACAATTTTTTCTGGAATGCCCTGACATTACAGTCTGATGTGGTGCCATGACTCACTTCACACTAATTGCAACCTTTTAGGTTTCCGGAAAAAACAGTGTCTTGGTGAAAGAAATTCTCTGGTGTACCCCAGAGGACTATCCAGTCACTGTACCAAAGATTTTTCCAGTGTCTGCAGAGTACTATTTGAAAAGAGGATATGCCATCCTTCAGATATTGCTTGCCTTAAACTGATACTTTTTTATCCTATTTTGAAGCTTGTATTTATGCCTTTGCCTTCTATGATCAAAACCACCATTCTTGCAGAGTTCTGAAAGTTGTTGTGTTTAAATAACAACAAAACAAACAAACCCTTCCATTTTCTTTTATGTGTTTTGCTATGACAAAAGATCTAATTAATACACTGATTTTTATTTTTTTTTTTTACAGTTGGTCAATGGCACAATGTTTTGGCAGTATTTTACATTACTGCGCCCTTTCCACTCACAACACTGAGGGCTACCGGTTGATCCTGCATTATTCCAGGCAGGTAAGATCGCAGACTGTGTGGTGTCACATTTACCCTGTAGAGAAAATTAAGGTCACTCTCTAAAGTCATGTCATTATCAGTTTATAAAGTGATGTCAATGAAACTTAAGGGAATGCATATATGGTAAAACATTGCTTTTTTTCCAATGAAAAGCAGGTTTCCTGACACTAGATGTATCTATTTGTTCCCATTCAAAAACAGATGTTCTGCTTTAACTCTAAATTGTCTGCTGCTTTCTGGAAACTTCCAGTACAATGAAATGCAATCCACAAGGACTGTGGAGGTCAGTAAAGCCCAGCTGAGGGTGCATAATGACAGCATATCTACCCAGTCATCTGCTCCCCCGTGATAAGGAAAGGAAAAGAACAATTTGTAATTGCATGTGTTAGATCCTGAGTCATGCAACTGCTGTGAAACACACAATTGTAACGTGGGTGGGGCATGTGTCTCTTCTTCCCATCAGAAAATGAAAAGCCTTTGGAGAAGCGCAGAACCGGGGGGCTGGAATTCAGGGGAATGATTCTGCTGCACATTTGTTTTAGTTGAGAGAGGAGAAAACAAATCAGGAAGCATCACATATTTCCACCTGCTCTTTCCACGAACTTTGCCTCTCTCTAACATTAGGACACACGCTGTTAATCAAATCCATATCTGCTGCAGCGCTTCCCTCACCGCATTTCTTCCTCATGAACACACGATGACCTCCACCCATCCCACTGGAGCACAACGTTCATGCTCCTGAATGCAGGAATGCAGGAATCCAGACCAAAAACTTCTCAGCATTAAAGATTTTCTGGGATTTCTATGATTTTCTCCGTGCTTTCTAGAGATGTGCCATTCTCAACTCCACTATTCCTCGTAGAGAGAATGCCCATCCGTTACAGCCAGGTACAAGGAGAGGGGGAAAATATGGCCCTTCAACTTTCTCAACCTTATTTCAGGATATTTGGAGAGTACAGGAACAAATCTAGATTCGGAGAAAACAAAGGTTCATTTGTACAAGCAGAACAGATATTTTCTACACTATCATAACAATTATCTTGGTCATGTATTTCAACACCAGCAAAAGAAGTGTGAAACCAGTAATCAGGGCGTGGCCATGTTACTGGTAGGTCACATACAGAAGTGAAATAACACTTTTTTACAACAAAATGCACCATCAAATATTATTCTTTTAATACATGCAAAGTGTTCACTGCAAACTGTTGATTTGAAGTTTGACTTTGGGATAATTAAAAAAATATATAAATTGATTGCTAATTCATCTTTTGAAATTACCTCTTTCTTTGGGACCATAATGATCCCAAAAAGGAACAACTGCAGAGTCGGCAAAGAGAATACGCAGTATCCACGGAATTCAGATTCCCAAGATGCTGATCTAGTAACTGCTTATTAACTATGTGCATGATTTTTCAAATGCTAAGAAGTTTGCCAAATTTAGATGTATTTTCACGTGCCTGGCCAAAGATGCAGTTATGACCTCAGCAAAGTCTCTGGCAAATTTTAGCCAGCTTCTCAGTGAAATAACTTGGGTTTTTTTAAATATCATGAGCAGAACAATGTACTATTCCCTAAATGCATTCTTAAATATGGCTGAGCTGTCTCAGCTGGAATTTTTCAAAGCAATTACCCCTTAAAGCATTGAAACATATTTGCTGTGCAAAATGTGGTGGTAATTTAAAATGCTACCATCCTTCTGCTATAATTATTTTATCTCCAGCAGTGTTAGAAGAACAGAACATAAGATTTCTTGGCTGCTTTGGAGCAAAACGTGGTGTTTTAATATAAATTGCCTGTAAACACAAGATTAAGCTAAACTACCTGATGACTTTTTTAAACTAAAGTAACAGAAGTAGGAGACGGTGACATCTTCACCTTCATTCACTACACACTGTCTGTCGGTGCCTTAGACATGTAAGAAAAATTTAGCTAAAAGCATTGGTTTGGCAAAGTTATGGACAATGAAAATAGGATTTTAAATCAGGAGACAAAATAGGATTTTAAATCAAGAAGGGTTCTATTCTATCTTAGAATCTCATCTTTATAACTTGAGGACATTAACCCTACCAGGGCCGCACTGAATTTTCATTTTAACTTTGCCTTTTTAACTTCATTTGGAAACCCGATTTTTTTTGTTGTTTTCCTTTCCATCTTTTTATGGAATTTAACTTGTTATTCCACTCAGTTACTCTACTTCAAAGCAGCACTTTGTGGTGCTACAAAACGACACAAAAATGCCATGAAAGCCACTTGCAGCCTTATTTAAAAAGGACGGGGAGTCACTAAACAGAATGGGGGAAGAAACACGTTTCTGTCCGAAGGCCAGAGAGCCCATGGCAGCGCTGCCCAGCCGAGAGCCGCCCGCCCCGGCGGAGGGGACCCAGGAGAGGGCCGGAGGAGGTATCGCTGGGCTGCCCGGGGCTCCCCCGGGGGCTACTGCCCCCGCACCGGCCACAGCCACTCCCGCCCGGGCCTCCATCCCCGCCAGCCTCGGCGGGTTCCATTTTGTGGACACCTCAGGTGCCCCTAAGGCTGGTGAGGCGGCGGCCTCCCCACAGCGCGGAGGGGAGGCGGCCGCCCCCGCTCTCCACAGCCGTCGGTCGAGCGGCGAGTCCCCGCAAGGAGAAGCCGTCGCAGGGAGCGGGCCCGGCTCCTCCTGCCCTACCGAGGGGCTCGCACGGCCCAGGGGAGCGGGCTGCCCCGGGGATCGAAGGCGGGGAGGGCGGTGCTGCCCGCAGCGGGGCGGCTCCCGCGCAGGTGGCCGCTGCGGGGCGCCCGGCAGCCCGCGGGGCGGCCCCACTTCCCCACAGGCGGAGGGCGGGCGAGCTCCTGCCGGGCAGGGGTGCCGCGGAGCCGCCCTACTCGCAGCGCCTCCCGGAGTCCACGGGACCCCGCCGCCCGCCCGCCAAGGTAAGCCGGGCATGGAGGGAGGGAGGCGCTGGGCCGCCGAAGGGCTCTCCGCGCCAGCCCCGGGACCCCGACGGGGCGGAGGTTGCGGCCGCCACGGGAAGTGTGAGGTGCCCGGCGCCCCGCTCGAGGTGGGGAGAAACGATGCCGGCAAACGGTGGTGCTCGGGGCGGGGGAGAGCCGTGCCGTGCCGCCCTGGAGGGTGGCGGCCCCGGGTGGGCAGCGCTGGTGCCCGCAGAGGGGAGCCCGCCGGCCCCCGCCGTGCCGCCCCGCCCGGGAGGCCTGTGGCGAGGGGCGCCTCTCACACGGAGGCCTCCCCCCTCGGGGCAGGGAGCCTTCCGACGGCTGAGGCGGGATAACGGGATTTAGCGCTGGGTCCCGGTGTTGGCTGTTCTCTTCGGCAGGGTTAACCTGGGTCAGACCTTCCTGAGGGGTGCGAGTAGGAAATTGATTGGTGTTCAAGGTGGGGTTGCGAAAGCTTCTACCCCGGCCTGGTGAGGCACAGGGGGTCCCCGGTTTGGGCAGCTGGGTTGGGGAGGTGAAGGTGGGTGGGAGAAACTGGAACCCAAGCTGCCTGGCACCAGCGGCCAAAGAATACACCACGTGCGTGTGCTAATCTATCAGTCTGAAACCAAGTGTGCAAGAAGGTGGTGTGGCTGTGGCACAGCAGCCAGTACTGACTGCCAAGGTACGAAATTTACACCTCTGCTGGGGGTCCACTTGGCCACGTGGTTTAGGGAAGAAATTGACAAGTGTCCTGACCTGGAGTCTGGGTCTGGAGAGTAAGTCTTATGAGGAGAGGCTGAGGGAGCTGGGGTTGTTCAGCCTGGGGAAGAGGAGACTGAGGGGAGACCTTATTGTTCTCTACAACTACCTGAAAGGAGGGTGTAGAGAAGCGGGGGTCAGTCTCTTCTCCCAAGTTACAGATGATAGGACAAGGGGTAATGTGTTCAAGTTGCGCCAGGGTAGGTTTAGGCTGGACATTAGGTAACAATTCTTCACAGAGAGAGTGGTGGGGCATTGGAATAGGCTGCTCAGGGAGGTGGTTGAGTCACCATCCCTGGCTGTGTTTAAGAACCGTTTAGATGTGGTGTTGGGGGATATGGTGTAGGGGAGAACTTTAGAGTAGGGTGGATGGCTGGACTCAATGATCCCGAGGGTCTCTTCCAGCCTAGATAATTCTGTGATTCTGAAGGCCCATCCTGCACGATGCCCTCCTCTGAATACCATGGAGAAGTAATGTAAATGCAGTCTCCAAAAGTTTGGGGTGTTCTTTCAATACTTTCTGCACTGGAAGAGAAGTTACTAAATCCATTCGTGGTCACACTGGGAAGGTGTATCCAGTAGGGTCTTTTAGGCAGTGTGTCATCCAGCCTATCTTAACTGTCATTAAAAATCTGGATGGAGGAATACAGCCTACAGACAACATACGTGGGGTGCCACCAAACTGGGACGGGCAGCTGGGATTTTTGAGGTCCCTTCCTGCCCCACATTACTCCAGTTCTGTGATTAGCGTGGCTCCAGCTTGACTCTACCCTTCAAAACTTCTGTTTGCAGAATTTTGGCAGCAATTTTTCCTCTTTGGTTCTAGTTCCCCCTTGTGAAGTAAATGACGTGCATGATTTGTTATTTGTTCCTGACATGCTTCTAAAAAATATGTATTTCACATATCACTATTGATGTCACTGTTAAATTATCCTGCTGCTGCACAACAGTAGTGTAAATGTAGTTTTCAGGGCTCAATTTAGTACACCTGTTTCATTAGAGACAAATAGGTAAGCCCCAGTGGTTCAGACAGCTATAATAGATGCCTTGCTCTGCCTGTGTAGGCTCCTACTTGTTCATCTTCACTACCTTCACAGAGGTTTTCTTCTAGAAACTTTGTAAAGAATGTGAATTTGGGTTAAAACTTTAAAACAGAATGTTTAACTTCTTGCTGAACCTGTTCAGTTCTGTTTTCCCCTGTTGGCTTTCTAAGGAGACTATTACATTTAGTTGTACTTCATGGTTTGTGCAAGCATTGCTTAAAAATGGAGATAATTTGGTTTGGAATACAGATTACAAATGTCTTTGGGAGGTTTAATCAATAGAGCATTACAGGTAACTTGGTGATCCTTGTTTTATATTCTCAGAGAATTCTGATCCATCTGGGAGCATGCATAACTGGAAAAATAAACTATCTCTGAAAGGGTACTTTTAATCATTCCCTGTGTCTTCTCTTTCTTCTTAAATACTTCCTGTGGGTACTACCAGCTCTTCTGGTGTTTGGAGGCAAATATGACTGAAGGCTCAAAGTAATTATTGAGTAAATTGTGTTTTAATTGTTCGTGCTGGAATTTGTGATTATTTGATGTGCTGTATCTTCAAGCAGGGCATGATGCCTTTTAAGCACTGGTTTATTTTATTATCAAATGTATTTATTCCAGCTAAGCTTGATTTTTACAGGTCAAAGGTCTGATTCTAGCTATACTTGAGCAGTACCTAGATGATCACACACTGTAACTCATGCATCTATGAATTGGGCTCTAAAGCTTCATATTTTTTCTTGTTTATAAATCTTTAGAGACTAACACATTTGGAAGGGTAACAATTTGTACAAAGGTGGGCAACAGAATGAGCAGAAGGGCCCGATGGGTGTTGTAATAGCTTAACTCAGTAATGCCACCCAAGATTTATTAGGTAGTAAAGAATTTACCCAATGCACTAAGATTCTGCTTTTTGCTGTCTTTCCACCTTTCCCGTTAGAAGAGATGTCTTGCAGCAGTGAGCAGAACAGATGCAGAAAGCTTTCCTGCTCTTGCTCCACAGCATGCCCTGAAGGGAGAGGGCAGGACTTGGGTAACCTGTGCATGGAAGGAGCAGCTACCCCATCTCTTTGCCCTAAAAAATGTCTGAGAAAATGACCAGTCTGGAGCTGAGAGGAAGGGTTGCCTTGTCAAAGAGAGGACCTGCCTTGTTTGTAGATTCATGAACAGCCGGCCTTTGAGAAAAAGATCTGGGAATGGGGATTTCCTTGAAAGACTATTTATGTTTCAAAGGTGCCTTTACAGGAATGTAGCTGAATTTGGTTTTCCTGCATATCATTCCAATACAAAGGCCCCTCTCCTTTCCTGCTCTCTCTGCAAACTACATGTGTTTTTCTTTCTCTCAGACCTTTTTTTCACCTTTCATTTCAGTATGCTTGGGCTTATTTTGTTGTAGGCCCGTCTCACCTGCTGTGATGATGACTTCACGTGGTCAGGTGCTCATCTGGGGTGAAAGTGAAAATAAGCCCTCTTGTTTGTCTGCAGCAAAAGAGAAGCTTTAGCTTGTTTCTTTTGGAAGGTCTCCAGTGACAATGGTAACTTGCATCCTTGCAGACCTTCCAAAGCACTACTTGGGCTTTAAAGGCAGGATCTTCCTCACCCATGTTTAGATGTTAGCATTTTAGTCAGTCACCTGAGGTTCTGTGTCACCTTTACAATCAATGAAGAGAGGTAGATACTGCTAAAACTTGGTTCAGCTGCCTGGTTTTAGACAGCTACCATGAATCATGCTCTAGAAAATTGCCTTTTTTTTTTTCCTTAATTAGCTAAAAAGAGCCTGGTGTGACCAGGTCAGATGCAAATGGCATAGAAACTCCACCATATGTCCTTTCATGATTATGAGTGGTACATGATACAGTGAAGTTGCTCTTGGAAAAAGCATTTTAGTTAGCTTTTCTTATCATCCAGCCTGTTGATTCATGCCTACCCTAGATATTAACAGTGCAGGAGACAGTTTGTTGCATTGTGAAAGAAAGAAGCGAGGGTGCCATGTTCTTACTAAGTTTCTGGAGGAGACTTTTGAACATCTACATGAGCGTACATGAACATGTGTTCCTCACCATCCCTGAATATTTATTTATAGTATTGCTTGTGGACTATGAATGAAAAGGAAACATGAATTCTTTTGATTTGACTTACAACTTTAATGTGGGAATTCACAAACTAGTTTGATAATGACTATTAAAAAGTTTAATACTCATTAACTAACTCATTAGTTTCAAAGCCTTTCTTCCAGTAAGGTGACCTTTTAGATCTGTGACTAGCTAATTGCAGTGAGAATTTTTGCTACCAGAAGCTACGTCAGCCTGCACACAGCACTCTTTCTTCTCGTTGAGCGGTGAACCAGCATGACATGAGTTTAGGCTCAAATATAGTAGGGCTGTAGTTATTAGGAGTATTTTGGGGAGCTGCTGCATTATGACTCCTAGAAGAAAAAGAAGGTTCAGTGTATATGAACTAGATTTTTCTACGACACTCTATTTAAAAATGCATGCAGAGACATTTTTGATAGAAGTTTTGCACATCTCGGTCTATTTCCGTTTTTACTTTCGTTCTGTATTTGCTCATAATCTGGAGCAGCGGCTGTAAGTGTGACATGTAGCACTAATGCTGAAGGGTGAAACTCCCTGTGTATCTGCTGTCAGCGATGGGCAGACCGTACATAGCTGATATCATTAATGATGGGAAGTTCTCAGTTGGAATGACTGAGGACAACTGAGATAATAAAAATTTTCGTCAAAATTTTGTCATTGTACCCACACCTGTCAGGGAGAGGGGAGGAGCAAATCTACTTCTAGCAGCATTGCTAATCCATCAAGCATAGAGATAGCATCCAAGAGCCAAAATCATAGAGACACTCACCTGATGCTTTTGCTGAGTCCCCTTCTGAGTTCCCAGTTTTAGGCAAAATAATGTGCCTGCCTAGAAGGTGTCTCACCAAGAGAGCAGGCAAGCTGTACAGAATTGTCACTCACCTGCTGGCATCAAGTCCGTATGGGCAGCAAATGAAAACTTGCTTCTCAGTGCCCTTAGTTGATCCGTTTTGGTACTTTCACTTTTATCTTCAGGTAGTGCAGTCTACGGACACATGATTACTTTTCTTCTGCTTCAGAGCAATATTTTGATGTACTTTTAAAGATTTTCTAGTACTTTCCAACGGTACTAGAAGCCCCTTTTCTCTCACTTGTTATGGGAATTTCATTGAGGCGCAGAAATAAGAAGGATGTGTCAGGCTAAAAAGCATTTTTGCAAGTTGATGTGGTTTTTTTCTTCTTATTGCAAATGAGAATACATGCTAAAAACATGAACACACATAACATTCCCAAATGCTTGTTGTGGTTACAGCTCAGTTTTGTACTTTGGTGATTACATCCTCATGGCTGAGGGGAAGCTGGCAGACCTAATGTTTGAGAGAGCAAATACAAATGACCCAGTGGTTTTGGGTGCCAGCCCTAAGAAGGGGTTCAGCATAAACTTAACTGCAGTTTTGTTCCATGGGGACCATGTTCTTTCATGAAATTCAGCACAGCCTTTTATATCTGTCACTAGATTGATGCCCCATCTCTCCCCTGTGTCATGATGGAATAGCTATATCTGACCACATCAGTTGTTCCATCCCCCCTCCACTTGGTAAGGAAAAAAGAGAGGGAGGCAGTGGCATTTCCTTCTCATGGAAAACCTTACAGAAATGGAAGATTTACACTGTAAATGTCACAAGGTTGTTCTCCTCTTGCTGCATTTTCTTCCCATAACTGCTTCCTTTGTGCGGTTCAGGGCTTGCTGGGCTGTGGCAAAGCAGCCACAGCCATGCCAATAAAACATTCCATTTGTGGTGACTTCAGGCTTCCACTATCATTGCAGATCTTCGTCTGCAATCGACTCATTATAACAGTTCCTGATCACTGTGCGTTATATAGACTGAAAGAAACAGTTTTTGTATGTAGAAAGTTCATAATGAGCCTTGAAATTGTACCTGACTCTTCAGTCAGTAGTAAAGCTGAAAAAGAGGTTTAGAAAAAAAAAAATCTACATTTAATTTTTCTATCACTCACTGTGGTACTGAATACTGTACTTTGGTGAAATACGTATAAATTCATACTAAAGCATTACTTCATCTGGCTTTAATACACAAGCTATATATGAGACAAACAGATGGGCTCAGTACAATTTTTGCAGATTTTTTTTCAACCTTTTGCTCCACTCCTATCTGTTAGAGCATTTTATGGTAGTGTCTTTTCCTCTTTCAGTCTTCCTTTCCCATACCATGTGTGCCCTCCCTTAAACATTTCTGGCAGTGATAAGAACACGTGATTATAAAAGATAAGATGGTGACATAGAGCTTTTGCCGATGACGAGGGCCTAGGAATAAGTTATTTGTATGGGCAGACAGTTCTGTCATGGACCCTTATAGCCTGTCTTGCACGTACCTTTAATGGCTCCTTGTGGGAGGAAGTGAATGTTGGAAAAGGTGAGCCATTGATTATTCAACGTAGCAGCTCCTGCACTTACGTGTTCTGTGGTAATTTTTCATTCCTTTTTTGCCTCTTCCTAGGTTTGTGCTATTATTTTTGTTATTCCACACTTAACATCTCTTGATTCTGTAGGAAATTGGGTAGGTGAAGGTTTTTCCCCCATTGTAAATCCCTGTATGCCTTCCTCTCTCATTTGTGGGCTTCCTGGTCTACCGTGTTCTGCTTGTTAGTCAGTCTGCTCATGTGGGATCAGCCTACTTCTGGGATTTTGTTAAGATAAATACCAAAATCTTCAGGATTTTCAGTGTCAGGGAGCCACAAGACACACTTCCCATAGCTCAGTAACCTGAGGATGGGGAATTCTGGGAATAGTTCAAAGTAGCAAATGGGAATTTTCAGGTTTGAGTTAGGCTGAGCATTCTGCTGGATCCAGAATTTATTAATAATCACACTAGTCTCATCTGCTGACAGTTTTTTCAAGTAGAAGACAGTCTCTTGTTGTCATGTAAGTTCTGTACAGCAGTGTTGGGAAACTGGAAAAAACAGGAAGGAAGATGTTACACCACCATCAGCAAACTACAAGTGATGGGAAGGAATGTGGAAACAGAACAAAATTGTGCTGCTTGGACTTATATTGCTCTTTCACTATTTTGCTCTCCCTTCAAGGCAGGGAATGAGAGGAACCTAGATTCGTATTTTTCTGGTAGCAGGTGTGTTTGCAATTGTTTATACCTGAGTAGAGCTGAAGTAGATATGCAATCAACATAAGATGAATGAGCTTAGATCAGCTGGTGGTTCATGAGCTGAATCCAGCTCAGGGAACACACTTTCATCCAGCTTTCTGCTTTTCCCAGGAGAAGATAAGTTGGCAGAATGGAGATCTTGTTCCTGTGTGCCAGTAATCTGGCACAGAACAGGGAACTGTTTCTTCTACCCATCTGTATGAAGATGTAGGATTGGGATACATCTCCTTCTGCCATTCATTCTACACAGAGAGTTTGTGCTGCCTGTATGGCTTGTGGGGAGAAAGTTCCCAAACTGGACAAAGGAAAAAGATGATCAAGTTTGTAGGATTTCTATGATATTCTTAGACCCACAGGCCAGACTGAAGCACATTGTCTGCTGGGAGGATAGTATATAAAAATGAACAGAAGAGGCACTGCTTTTGAGCTCCATAAAAGCAGGCCCTTTTGGGAGCTGATGGGAGGCTACAAGGAGAATTTCTGGTAGATAGAAATTGCTCCCCAGCTTTCTCTTCCTTGGGTCTGTGCTTTACACTGAGGTTTCTTTTTCCCCTTGCACGAGGTGCTTTTAATTCACAGTCTCCAGCTGCTCGAGTACAATTATTTGGGATACATTTTATGGAGCCCAGGATCCAGACTCTATGTCTGTGCCCGAGAGTGATTCTGGAGAGGAGCTTGGTGAATGAGCGGTCTTGCACGCAGCCTGCATGCCATATCCCTCTGCCCTCCTTTTCCATAGCCATCACAAACGCTGCCTGTCACTGGTTAAATATTCTTCCTGTCCTCTCTCTCTTAGCAGGAGAGCCCCTTGCTAACCCCTCCGCTCGTCTTGAGTAACTTCCTCCTGACACACTCTGCATAATTTTGAGGCAGTCCATTGTTGCTCTCGGTCTCTCTTAACAGAGCTTCTAGGACCATTCCATAATCTTGCCATCTCACTTCATCCTAGGAATGGGACCCACAGCTGCTTCTCCCAACCACCACTCTCAGCAAGTGGGATAAAGAGGAGAGTACGTGTTTGGGGCAGTGTGTGGGGAAAAGGGGAAGGCTGGGGAGCACAGAGGTGATGGGTGCTGCTGCCTCAGCACCCAAAGGACCGCCTCAGACTCAGTGTCCTGTGATGCTTTACCAACATACTAAACCTCAGTCTCTCTTTCGCCAATGGAGAATGCAGTGCTCAGATATGTATCACTGAAGGAGATGGTGGAGCACTTGTGCTGGGTCGGTGTACTAGTGCATAGGAGTTCCTGCAGTGTTTAAATTGTCATTATCATCTTTACAAAACAAGGGTAAAATACAACTGCTGTCATCAATAAAGTGCGGCAGCGTAGCTTTCAGGTCTATGAAATCCATGTCTTTTGGACTAATAAAGACTTCTTCCAAATTTAGTCCTGACTTCAGACTTGTTCCTGTAATACGAGTTAACTGTGAATTTCCAAAACAGCAAAAAAGGGAACAAGCTTTCAAGAGGTTTAATTGTATGAATGTACAGAAGTAAGATCTGTGAGTTTGGGGTACTCTCATCTAAAGATGTTTGTGTGTATATCTGGGTGGATGATTCTGGAGTTAATACTAAGCTTAAATATCAAGCGTGGCTTTAGTCTTGCTAGACGCATTATGAGTAATGTGATACAAGAAGCAAGGTGACTGGAATCAAAATCAGTTCCACAGCATATGTAAAAACGTGTCTGGAGCAATCAGTGGAAAATTCTGTGAAGTGGTTTTTGTGGCATGGTTACCTGGAGATATTCTAGTGCCCCAGATTAGTTTTAGAAAAGGATTCTCTCGCGTTATTATATTTATCTGCCATTTTTGTTTTAATCTAAAGCCAAATGCGACTTTTAAACTAGGAAGGATACTTTGCAATTGTATCAGTCTTCTGCAGCTCCTAGTGTTTTAGTGTGTCACTGTCATTCCACTGTGAGTGGAGTTATGGCATGTCACACCCATCCCTGAGATAAATATGCAATGTCATTTCAGCTGCACATAAGCCTACAGTCATTGGCACACCAGATTTCCCAGAAGAATAGGTGATAGGAGTAAGAACCTGCTTTCAGAGTTATCTCTGTGTGCAAGCTTTTTCTTGGAAAATGCCATGCTTATGAATGTTAGGAAAAGGCAGTGCTGGAAGCAGTCTAATGGCTTTTGATCCATCCTTTTCAAGATATGAGTTAGTATTAAAACAGAAGAGAGTTACGTGATACAGGGTCATCTTATGTACAGAAGTCTTTGGAACATGCTAATTGCCAAATTTGATTGTGATTTTGAAAGCTTGGGGGCAGCTGCCATTTCTCCTTTGTTTCTCCAAAGCTTCATTTTCCTTTATTAGTACCTACTAGAATTAATAACTAATTGGATTATTCTTCTAGGCTGAATTCTGCAGAGATAGGCATTCTCGTATTCTACTTCGTAAAAATGGATTTAAATGTCCGTTAGGGACTTTTTAGTAGATATGATGCAATAGCTGGTTACGGAACTTCCGTCCTCCCTCACTTAAGTAGATAAGACACATTTGATTAGTCAGAATTTTTCTTGACACTTAACTGTAAAATGATGGTAAGAAACCCAATTAGAACGTAGCAGGAGGTTACAGTGCTGGTAGTGGTCACCTGGGGAGTCAAAGAGCTTGCGTTCATTTTGGTGGACTTGGTACGACACTCACACGCTGTAGTGCTGGGACTGGGAGGTGAAGGTGAGCATTTGGTCTTTCTGTGTGCCTTGTAAATATATACTTCACTTATTTTTGTCCTTTGCTGTTTGCACATGTAACAGTTTAAGAATAACAACAGTGCTTTGAATGTAATGAACGTGTCTGTCAGTGCACAGCAGATCAGCGAGTGGACTGATTCCTAACACTGTTCGTAGCATGAAACCGCTGTATGTTTTTGTTCTACTGATACCATGCTGTTCCTCCTCCTTTTTGGTTTGTAGCCCTTTGGCTGATGAAACTGCATCAACTCAACTGAGACCTGAGTTGCAGAGATGGTAATCTCGTGTCTGATACCGTTGGTGTTTCCTGTTCGGTGTTGCACAAGGTCTTTGAGCTTGTTTTCAGATTGCAAGTGCAGAAGCCTTGTTACCATGTGAGTCAGACCACTCTTCCTGTTAAAGGGACTGGCTTTCAGTAATTCTCAGAGGATCAGGTACTAACAGTTCAAACCCTGCTTAGTGTAGTACCATATAATTACCCTGTCACCTTTCATGATATTTTTCAATAGTTTCTTTTCTAAGGTGGGTGAATTTTGTGCCACTGTTTCGCTACTCGTTCTGTTAGCTTCCTGCCAAGCAGTAGTGATTCTATCAAACAATTCCATTCCCTCTGTATTGTTCGTAGACATAGTGCTGTTGTCTTATGTGTGCAAATCTCAAAACTTTATTCTTAAACAAATAAAGGTTTTTTTATTATTCTCTCCAGTATATTAACGAATCAAAATGTATGCAGCCATGCAGAAATCATATCCTGATTACAGACTTTCATATTATAGACCAGGAAAGGCTGTTCTGCTCTGCCTGTCAGTGCATGACACTAAATAGCATGGGTGAGGTTCTACTTAATCCGGGTAAGATTATGCACCTTGAGACTGAGTGCAAGGACTGCTTTGTTATTCTTGCATCTGAGCAAGAAATTTCTCAGTCAGTGTTTTTCTTTGATGCCCTTGAATACTGGACCATCCCAAGGGAAAAACAGTGTTCCTTGTCCGCAAAGTAGGTTACTCATGGAAGTGCCACAGGTTGGACCAGGGAGTGTTTTCCCATCCATCTCTGGGCTAGCTTTCTTGCTGTGAATCTGCCAAATTCCTCTGGTGTTGGAAGTGAGATAACTTAATTCCAACTTCTGAGCCCACAGCTCAAAAACTGTAGAAATTTCCATCTCAATTTCAAAGCAAGGGTATATATGGCGTTAGATATTAAGGAGGAGGAAAGAAGTTTTGTGTGGGTCTGTTGCCAAGTTCAGAGCACAGGAGTTCTGTATGGTTATCCAGGGCAGCAGGGCTGGTCCTTGTGAAAAGGAGATGGTTGGAGGCCCCCTAACAGGGGTACCTGAATGGATGCAAGTAGGTCTTTGGAAATGGCAACAAAGTGTGTGATGGAGAAAAGACAGTAACAGGTAAGGAGAAGTAGGAACAGATACACAGAAACCATAATTTTAAGTTGGGTGAACCTGAAATACGAAGATGTACAATAAAATACAAGAGTTTTATTATTTATGTCTCAATTTAGATTTAATTTTTTTATCAGCAAAGAGGGCACTAAATCTGAAATTGGGAAGGTAAAAAATTAGTAAGTCTAACAGGTCTGCGGGATTTCTGGTCAATGGTGCAGCAAAAAAATGTATCGATGAGTCAAAATACAATGAGTTAATATTCATGTATTATGTAAACCTATAAGAGTTTAATATGCATAAAGTAAATAGTGAGCTGAAGAGAAAAACCCCAACCCTTTAGATACACAGTATGAGAAATGTGGGAGCATTTAAAAGAAAAAAAAAAAGGTTTTCATGAGAGCTCGATGAAGGTTTAAGAATTTGAAATATTTGGAGGAAATAGAAGAAAAGGAATATCTTTACCTGTATGCTCGGTGTTTCTTCAGAAAGTCATCTAGAAGACATCGATTTGAAAACCAGTCACTTAAATATAGCTTAGGTTTCACATGTATGCCTTCCCACAAGCCCCTCCTTAGCTTGTTTATTATTAACAACTGCCATTTCCTCTTTTATTTTAATTCTGCTTTTTTTCTTTTCTTAAACTCTCATGGGAAACACAAAAATTTTTATTTTTTATCTCTTCAGTATGTTGTAGTTGATAGTAATTTTAAGGCTTACTAGTATTAGTACCATATACAGAAAAACCTGACAGAAAAATTACTATTTAGTAGATGTAGAGGAGGACTGAGTGTGAAACTCAGTATTTTTCTGGGCACTTTGGTAAATCTTTTACCCTTTTTTGTTAATAATAGCTCATACATGTGCAGGTTTCACTTTGGGTTTCTGGTTTGAATAAGTTCAAGGCTATTTATAAAAGTCAAAAGAATTTGCTGGTCCAAAATGGAGCAATGCCTTCCTTGATTAGGATAGTTCCCATATTTGCATACTGTTTTGTCTGTTTTGTTCCTGCTGTGGCAATCAAATAAAAGAAATGAAAATGATTCTGAAGGAGAATGGATGGACACCCATTTACAGTTCCACATTCTGAGGATTTGTTTTACTATATTTTGCTTTTCTAGTTCTTGACAAAATGCCTTATAAGTTCGGAGAGTTCTTATACCAATTTAAGAGATCATTCGGTTTGTTTTAACATAAAAATATTTTCAGGGTGTTTGGTGATTATGAAGATAATTTTGTCTTCCCAAACCCAGTCAATAAAAATTCAAGAGGAGAAATTTCAGGGTGTTTGGTGATTATGAAGATAATTTTGTCTTCCCAAACCCAATCAATAAAAATTCAAGAGGGGGAAAAAAAAAAAGAAAAAGATACCAGTGACAACATGAGGTGGTGATGATGATGGATGGATGTTCATTGAAAGTGACACTTGAAAGGGACACCGACGTATTTCCTTCTCAAAATATATGTTCAGATCTTCTCCCTTCCCCCATGTGCTTAAGGTCAAAAAAACCCATAGTATTAAATGTCATCTATTTGAATTGATAAGGAAAAGTAATCAGTGACTAACTCATCTCCAATTTACAGTGGAAATTCTTACAGAATTCTTCACACATTTCTTTTTCATAGGATTACATTATTTTCCTTATGAACTGAACATGTCTGAAGATTCAGAAAATCATATAATTAGAAAGAAAAAGGCTCCCAATTTACTAGAAACTGTCCAAATCATGTAGTTTAGTGAAAGTGTTGTATAATCCAGTATTCAGTTCTCATGCCTTTTTGTTTTGTTAGCTACTGAAGACAGTTCTTAGTTGAGTTTGTTTTGTTTTGTTTCTAGTTTTAGACAGTTCTTACTCCTCTTGATAAGGTGTCCTGGTTGCAACCCAGGAGTAATTTTTTTTTGCCATTTATATCTCTATTCTGGAAAAAATATACAAAGCAGGATTTCAGTTTGTTGAAAGAACCGCTGTGGAGATATCTAGCCAGTGCTTAAAAAAACCACAAAAACATACAAATGGCTAGAGCTGGTAAGATTCTCACAGCAGATATCTTGTTCTCCTAAATCAGAAAACAGGAAAACAAACTTATTCAGTATTATTTAAGTACTGATGAGATACTTGTTGGTATGAACTGTGGCTCCATTTTTTTTGTCACATAACATGGCTAGAGCTGGTAAGATTCTCACAGCAGATATCTTGTTCTCCTAAATCAGAAAACAGGAAAACAGACTTATTCAGTATTATTTAAGTACTGATGAGATACTTGTTGGTATGAACTGCGGCTCCATTTTTTTTGTCACATAAATTTGACTTCACTCCGCCTGATCAAATAAGTGCCATTTTATCTATCCCTTTTATGAAATTTGATTCTCCAAGTGCCAGGTGTGTAGGAAGCTACACAGCTGTACATGCAAATAAATGAATTAAGTTTCAGCAGTCATTCATTTACCCAACCAGCATATTGCTGATTCTACAGAAACGGAATTTTATGTAGATGATAACTATGATACATACAGAGAGAGTGAGCCATCCAGTGTGGGTTTGTCAGCTGGAAATGAAGCAGATAAGATGACTTTAGCTCCCTGTTCACTCATGACTGAGTGATGTGTGTTCCCTGTTACATGGGCATAGCTGTGCCATCTCCAGTGTTGGACTAGGGTTACCCTCAGCCGGGCCAGCCACATCCTATTAGAGTGTCTTTAATAGAATCCAGTTCCAAATCTTTAAGTCTTTGATTTCCAGAATCTGAGAGAAACATGAAAGCTCAAAGTCCAGTTCCTGGTTGCCTGTGCCTTGCTTTTAGTTACACCAGCTACGAAAAAAAGGTAGAATATGCCCTGAGCCTGACTAATGAAAACTGTACATGCCTATTCCTAATGAGTTCTGGTGTTAGGGATATCACAGGTGGTAAGAGGACAAGTGGAAATTTAACCGGTCTTGCTTATGTAGATGCCAGAAAGACCAGGTCCAAAGGAGGCAGAGTTCTCAGTCCCTTGCAGTTTTGAGTCTCTTAGTTCTTGTCTCTGGCAGTGTTCCATGTCAGCCACCTTTTTACCTTTCAAAGGAACAAATTCACGAGAAAGAGGATTATTATAGGAGCTCTATCTCCCCGGGATCTCAGCACCCCAGTGTGTGGTGCTGTCCTCACAACCCCTCCTCGTGCAACAAGAGACACCGCTTACTCTCATGCAACATTTACCCATTTCCCTTGTCTCAGTGCTTTCCCTCAGCTGCCTTGAGGATAGGTAAGACTGGAGTTCTCTCAGTACACTAGTATTTGAAAGAAAATAGGGAGAAATATTGAGGCAAAACGTTGATCATGTACCTAACAATAACCAGGTCCTGCACTAGATAATGCCCAGTAAACTCTTTTTGTATTTATTAGTCATCTCAGCCAAACAAAGCAAGCTTTTAAGATGAAGCCTTCTGGAATTTTTCAACCTCAAACTTTGTTTTCCTCTCCTTTTCTCACTAATTACATTTCTTTAACGTTTAAGATACAACCATGGTTCATTAGCTGGTGACTTCCTAAGAAATGTAAATAATGGAGGTTGTTGGAACTCCTCAGGACCATAGAGTCTAAGTGTGTGTTTAAGCATATACAGGATTGAGATTCTGATCTGAGGTGGTTATTTCTGAACTGTGGATGGAGGTTTTTGCAAGTCATGAACAGTTGTTTTAAAGTTAATTGGGAACAGAATATAGAAGAGCATTGCATATCCTCTGTTTTTGACCATTGGTGGCTTTGAAATGAACTTGTGATGATTCCTTGTCTGTGGATTTTTTTTCTTTCAGATGGAGCAAACATGTGATGATATAGATGAAATGTTCAGCAATTTACTTGGGGAGATGGACATGCTGACCCAGGTAAATAGTATCAAGATTAGAAAAATAGCTATTATGTGTTAGAGAAAAGAGGCAGCTTTTCTACCTTTTTCATGTACCTCCACTCTGAATAAATACAGATCCATTATTATGAAAAACCTTCAACTAAATTTCTGTGCTTGACATTTAAAACAAGTGGCCTGAAGAATAAGGTAACATAAGTGCAGGCTGGATTGTTAAAGAGAGCTAACTGCATATGAAAGATGCTTTTTCCCAAAAAAAGCAAATAAGCAATTTAAATTCCTCTGGACTCAGTCCCAAGAAATTGAAAGATTCTGTCAAAACAGGAAGAGTTTGAGTCAGAATTTTCAGGTATGAATGCTTTGCATACATGGGCTAATGTGATGTAGCCTGAGTGTCAAATGTAAACTTTGGAAATGAAAACAAGGTTCTGAATATATGCATAAGAGTAATCTTTAGCTATGGCAAAATACTAAGTTACAGCTAGAGTGGCATTCAAGAATCTGGAGAGACGTTATTGCCAGTGCAGAGTACACTCTTGAGAGGAAACTATAAAACAGCATGAGCCTATTTCTAAACCCGTAGTCATGGAATACTTCCTGCAAAACCTGATGAAAGGAGAATTTTTATTTTTAAAAAAACCCTCTCAAAGTCAGTAAATTTGTTACGCTTTAATAAATGCATGCTTGAAAACACTTAAACTGTCATCTTGAATACTGTGTGAGTTTGATTGCTTACAGCCTCTGTTTTGAGGGGTCTTTCCTCTTGGTGAGTCCCAGTGCTTGTCAAATTAAATACCAATAACTCTGAGATACAGAATAGGAATTGTGCTTAAACTGTGCGAAAGCCAAGATTTCACATGACATTCTTAGCGGTCTCTGCTTCTTGGTAGCCTTTCTGATTTTTAAAGGCTTTTTGCACTCATGCATTTTTATTTCATATATATATATATATATATGAAGAGGGAGGCGTTTAGAGGAATTTCATTTCATTGTTATGTCTTGAAAATTAACAAAAGACTGCTTGTCATTAGATAAATACAGGTCATTGATTTGCAGGTTTTAGTGTCTGTAATAGTAATTATGTCATCAAATAACTTTTTTTTTTTTCCTTTTGCCTTAACAGAGTTTAGGAGTGGAGACTTTACCACCTCCATCCCCCAAAGTGTCCAACAATGAATTTAGCTTTACAGTTGGTTTTAAAGATTTAAATGGTAAGCAGCTGAATGGACTCCTTCATGGTTTTTGTGCTTATTTAAAGTACCTCACAGCAACAAATGAGAAGAAAAACTTCAAACACGCTTGATCAGAAAAAAAAAACCCAAAACAAAAAATAGAGAGGTATATTTGTGTGTCTGAATTTAGGAAACTTCAAAGGGGCCAAAATTTTTTTAAAGGGACATTGCTCAGTCTTACATAGGAGTCAGACTTTTTAAAATGTCTGAGTGTAGAGAAGCAAAAAAATGAGAAGTCCCTCAAAAAACTGTCTAAAATGCAGCTTTTTTAATATAAAGATTTAACTTAAGAGAAGACAAAATTCCTCAATGTGAGGTCAGAGCTGCTGCATCAGCATTTTTGTCCAGTGGAACTATCGACTTCAACTGCTTCCACTTTACACTGCTTATTCTCATTCTGGTTTGCACTGTCAGTTTTGCATGTACAGCTGCTTGTTGAGGCTGTGTGATGAACCAAATGAGGGAGTTTATCCTTTGGTTTTTTTAGTGGCTTTTTTTTTCTTTTTACTGAGGCTGGTTGTGTGCATTTGCCCGAGTTGGTTTTAACCCATGTTTTTGTCCCAGAATCATTTCACTATTAAGCTACCTAATGCCTTTACCAGCAAAGCGGGTAGAGGTATGTAAACAGAGAGGATCATAAGCCAACTTTCCCACTGAAAAGAAAAGCTTATGAAAATACTCTATTAGCATAACAGGTAAAGCAGAATAAACTGAGACAGTCTAGTGACATGTTCACGCTTAGCCTGATGAGTGATATAGTCTTTGTTGGACTTTATTAGCCTTTTTGAGTATCTAGTTCAGTGCTCTTCATCCCTTTCTGAAATTGCATTTAAAGCGTTCCCAATTTGTGATTTATTTTATTTTAACGAGGCTCTTTAAAGAGATTGAAACCTCTGAATCTCTTGGTACTTAAAGAAATCTTTTCTAGAAAAGCTAAAGAGATTGAAACCTCTGAATCTCTTGGTGCTTAAAGAAATCTTCTTTTCTAGAAAAGTTAGATCATCCCTACAAGATGTTATTCCACAGGATCTCTTATACCATGGAGACATACCGTGGAAACAACCAAAGAAGAAATTGAATGTGCAGTTCCAGTATAGGATTTCATCTTTGACAGAGTAGAAGACAGAAAGCAAAAGTTGCAATATTTCTATCTGGTTGATAAGATGCTTTTGAAAAGATACTGTCTTGTTTGTTCTTTGCTTAAATGATCCTCAAAACCCTACATGTTGCATGAGATGTCACAGATGTTGATCACACAATTACTGATCTGCTGCAAATGATACAATTTCTTGTGTCTTAGAACTCTCTGATTCTGCTTCATATTATTTTTAGAGTTGTAGAATAGCAGTAATATACGAAGATATTGTTGATATAGGCCTCAGTTACACAGTTTGTTGTATGCTATACCAAAACTTGCTAAGAATTTGTGTATGTACTTAAATTAAGATAAGTAAATAGCCAAATGGGAGCTAATGGAATTTCTTACATCCATATCACTAAGCATGTGTCCAGAAACCTTGCTGGATCAGGGCCAGGTTGCATAACATCATAAGGGCCTGAGACTGTGTCACTGAAAGTGAAGCTTCCTGTCCTGTTTAATTTGTATTTATAGTTCCTTGCACTCTGAACTTCAGTATGACCAGGTTAATGGCTATTCCTAAAACACATTTGTTTCTTGAACCCACTTAAAATGTTGTTTCCTTTCCCATAACCCTTATATCTTACAGTAACCATGCCTCCTGCATGGTTTTTAATTTAATCTCTACTGAACGGGAAACATAGTCTTTTGCATTGCACTCACTCTGACACGTTTTGTGGTTTTCTTTACAGAATCCCTAAGTGCCCTAGAGGACAAAGACCTGGATGCTTTAATGGCTGATCTTGTAGCAGACATAAATGATGTTGAACAGAGAACTTTACAAGCCCAGAAAACTTCTTCTGGCAACCAGCAAAGTACAGTCACTCAGCCTTCAAGAGACTTGGATGGTGACACTTATTCTAAATCAAGTCCCTATGTTACCATTACTGGACATTTTGGGGATGACTTGCCCCCTCCACCTCCAGCCCCTGATTTAGAGCTTCCACCACCACCGCCGCCACCTCCTCCTGAGCCACTCACCCAGGTAAGCTTGAGTGGAACCTGTTCTATGCGTTCAGTAGTTCTTGCAATTTTCCAAGGGGTATTTGGCATTGGAACAACAGTGGATATCCCTGGTAGAAACATCTTGGGAGGGTTCTGCAATGATGAAACGTGCATGAACTGTGGAATGAAAGTTTTCTTTTATTGTAGGCTTATGAATTTCTGCCTTTTCCTTGACCCATTGCCCATTCCTTTGCCTTTCTGACCATCACTCTGACATCTCAAGACAGGCATAAATCATTGCAAATGGTTACTGTAATGGAAAACTTGTCACTGTTTTTTTTTAATAAGCACTTCTTTTTTAATAAGCCTTCTCATAGAGAACTTGACTTTGGAGTCAGTGCAAAGCATGGCCAAAGATCCCATGATGGCCAAAGATCAGTTTGTAAAGCTGTCACTGTGTTTGTTGCAGTCTGTGCTATTTATGCTGATAAGACAGTTCTGTGGATGTTTTCCAGATTCATCCCTGGCCTAACTTATTTCTTGCAATAGGAAAAGCTGTTCAGTTGTGTGAAACTCAACATTTGCTAGGAGACTGGGTGCAAGGCTGAGCACAGGAAGTACCTCTCCTAATCCCAACACAGAATCACTCTGCTCTTCTTGGTCTTGACTTTGAAGGGAAGTAACAAAAACCATCTGCAATATGGGACAAATACACTTAGGAGGTACCAAATTTATCAGTAGGTACTATTTATAAACAGCTGGTTTAGCTGTACACTAAAATTTCAAACTTAGCACAGCCTCCTCCACGTTTGTGTTTCTTGCAGAGCTGTTTTAGCAACTGAAATAAAATCTGATATTTGTATTGGAAGCATTGGAAGTTAATTTCTTTGACATGAGGTTGTGGAGAGAGAGGGAGATGATGTAAGAATTCTGCCCTGCCACAGCCCTGTGGGGAGAATACGTGCATTAGAAGAGTGATGCAGCCCAAAACCCATGAATCTGAAATCACGAAAGATCTGAAAGTATCTCTTTCAGTATTCATATGCAATAGTAACTATGATGGAGAGAAGTTGTTTACGTTTAGGGATGAAAGATTTTAGGGAATATGAAAAGTGCTCTGTCAGCCCATGTAGAACTGTACTGGTCAGTTCTGCTTAAAACCATGGGTGATTAATTGTGGTTTAGAAATCCACAGAAACGGAATGTGAATCACCTCAACATCACTGCTGCTGCTGTGTTTAACCTCATACAGGAACAGAAAATTTGGTAGGTAGGGGACCTTTCTGATTTTACAAAAAGTGATTCACCAAAGAAAGCTTCATCTGGTGCATAGGACTTTTCAGTGCTATTTGAAGAGTGAAGATCATAAATGTGGGAGGAACATTGCCATTTTTCTGTATCTCAAAGATAATCGTTAACTTCCTATCCTAACATTTTGCAAATGTTAACATTTGCAAAACCAGTGGCTAGACAGCTTCAGAAGCTCAAGTCTTTTATTTAACTAGTATAGTTGGTATAGCAGAGATGCTATCAAGTTCTATCCATTGTTTTACAGGCACATCCCCATCTTGTTTTAGAGCCATGACCTTTAGGGAAGTAGTACCAAACTTCTAAACAGTCTAGTATGGAAGCTGAGAAAGTATGGTCTCAGCTGGTTAGGTGGGCTGAGATTGACCAAACTGCCAGACTCAGGGGATAGTAATCAATGGTTTGCGGGCTGGTAACAAGTGGGATCAACACTGGCACTTGTATTTAACTCTGTGACCTGACTGATGGCATAAAAAAATCATCTTCAGGTATGCTGAAGATGCTTTTAATTAAGGGCACTGACAGACAAGATGAATGGTAGCACTTCAGTGCACAGTGACCTTGAGATAGGTGAGGATTGGGCCAGCCAAACCCTCAGAAACTCAGTAAAGTACAAGATTCTACACCAGGATGAAATAACCCAGTGCATTTGTACAGGTGATAGGCTGAGGAGCAGCCCTGCTGAAAAGGAGATGGCATCCTGGTGGATGCCACACTGAGTAAGAATCATGAGTGCAAGGTCATCTCAGTATGGGAAACTGGCCTGCGTTGGAAGGAGCAGAGCCAGCAGACCAAGGAAGCCATTATTCCTTTCTAGTAAGGCCACACCTGGAATATTGCACCCCGTTCTGGATGTGGAGATATTGGAGAGTGTCCAGAAGAGAGCTACTCAAATGGCCAGGGGCAATGAGGACAGGCTGAGGGATCTAGGCTTGTTTAGCCTGACAGAGGAGTAATCTAATGACAGCCTAAAAATACCTGAAGGGTAGCTGCAAAGCTGGTGGAGCCAAATTCTTTCATGGTAGTGTTAAGTCATATAACAAGGGGCAACAGCTACATGTTGTAGCTGTGTGGTTTTGGACAGGACATTAGGAAAAAACCTTTTCAGGCAGTGGTTTAGCACTGGAACAGGTAACCTAGAGGGATCACAGTTTCTCTTCGGAGATTTTCCAAACTTTGCCAGGCAAAATCATGGCTGACCTGATCTAGTGTTGGTGACAGTCCTGCTTTGGGCAGGGAGCCAGGCCTCCCTTCCAACCAGAGCTTTTATGATGCTGTGATCTAAAGCTCACTGAAATCAACAGTGCTGCACAGTTCTTCCCCTTCAGTCTTGGACTGAGCTAATTCTCTGTTAGCTGGCATCCTGCATTACCTGAGAGCCAAACAGATATCAGGCTGAAAAGATGATATACTTGCTAAACACAACTGGAATTCTATATGCAAAAACGTAGCTGGAAGTCACTTCTGTCTCCCTCAATTAAAAGTGTTCCTCTGAGACTGTGTGCTGAGTTAAATCTCTAGCAGTGGTTTCTGGTCTCTTTCCAGATACAGGGAGA
Source organism: Calidris pugnax (assembly GCF_001431845.1). NCBI lineage: Eukaryota > Metazoa > Chordata > Aves > Charadriiformes > Scolopacidae > Calidris > Calidris pugnax. The sequence goes on along the minus strand of NW_015090775.1, from coordinate 75,830 downwards.
GGGCAGAGAAGGGTGGGAACAGGAGGTAGAGAGATTTTGAGGGAATCTGTCTGCAGTAGTTGATTTCCTCATTAAGGCACTGGTTCTGTTTGTTCCCACAGCCCTTGCCTCATTTTTTGATACGGGTTGTATTCAGATGCTGATGGCATACCCATCGTGTGGCTTACTCTCCACAGAATTGCCTGTAGGGCTATTACACAAGTTGCAGTATGAATGATGGAGGTAATAAGCATTTAAAATTAATATGGAAAGAACTGATTTTAAATTAGCATTCACCATTTTAGTTAGTTTTTCCTTTGACGTGACATGTCTCTCAGTAGAATGAAATGCAGCTGTCAATGGAATGTATTTTGTTTCATCAAAATCCATGTTCCTGTTAGCCAGGATTCTTGGTAAGTGATTCTTGAGCCAATGAAGACCAATGTTTTGCTTAACACTTCTGGTTGTCTGTAGTCAAATAAGCATAGTGTTAATTATTCTCAGTGCACCTCTGATATCAAGACTCTATTCTCTAACCTTTAAGTGTGCCAAAATTAAGAAGTACAGCCTTTCTTTCAGGGAAGCATAGAGCTGTCTCAGAAGTTTCCATCAACTCTGACGTTTCTTTTTAAAACTGTCCTTAAGCTAAATAAGGCTTCTACGTTTTCTGTGACATTATCTGGATGACTTTTATGTGCTTCTGTTTGAAGATCCAGAAAACGCAGTGATGATACTGTAGTGGAAAAACAAATCTGTTAGCCTGTCAAAACATTTCTTTAACAGTGCTAAAATTTTGCATCCGATAGCTTATTTGCTTTACATCGTTTCCTTTTTCTACATTAAAACAGACAAAGGTTATGAAAACATGAAGGCTTTCAGGCGGGAGCTCTGTTGCACAGATTTGTACAATGTGTGAACTCTGTTCAACACAGGTCACATGCAGATGAAGCCCGAGTTATACCTTCCTAAAACTTTCAGCAGAAAACCTACCCCCACCACACTCAACCGCTTTGGTTAAGATGCTTTTTCCTACTTCCTTCAGAGGGGAGTTCTCAGATGGTAATGGGAGGGCCACAGTGTGACTGTGTGCTCTTCCCTCTGTAGGACAGTCAGCCTTACTGTGAAAGGAACTTTTGTCCAACAGCTTCTGGTCAACTATAGAAGCTATTTTTGGATTCTCAAAGTTCAGCATCTCTGAGCTGTACTAATGCTAACTTCCATACCTGTGTGGAAAATAACTGATTGTCTGGTATTTATAGTGGAGAATTTGGCATCAGCAAACATGCTTGAAGCCATGTCTTTTAGGTTGCACACCTCACCTTGTATTTTTGACATCCTAAAGGATGCTAATATCTGGGGGAAGCAGTGATAAAACAAAGGATGTTTAGTTCAGCGAGAGGGATGTCTGTCAGGAGTACTTTAGTTATGGTTGAACCTGCCTCAAAGCTTGGGATGAGTAAGATGACCTTCTTAGCTCTATTTTTTGCTATGATCCTATGTTACCTCTCTAAGAAGGTAGTGGTGGCAATGCTTAGTTAGGCCTAGTTTCTTGCAAGTGCATCTCCTGTGAGTGACAGCTATTCTCGGTTTTTCTTCATCCAAAGACCACTAAACTACAACTTTAAGGTAGAAAATGGAGGCTGAAGGTAACACAGAAAAATCTTGTCTGAAGCAGGGCAGGAACTTTCTCCCAAAGCCAGTGACTGGAAGTTGGGTTTGCCTGTGAATACCGTAACACAAAATCCTACCCCTTTAAAACAAAGGAAACTGCAGAAGTAAGAGAGTGGCAGGGACAGTAAAAATCAACAAAGATAGGAAAGCAATGACAAGACAGTCTTCAGTAGGGGGAGCAGGGATTTGAAATTGGAAAGAAACCAAACCCTCCAGTAGTACTAACTGTCCAAGGTAGCCTCAGTAACCACAGTTATTTGCTGTCCAAAGTGTTCTTTTCTATTTTTTTTTATGTGACTGGGAGACTATGGGAACATGGATGGCAAAAAGAAACAGTCACAGTCTATAGACCAGTCAAAGAGGCAACAGTTGGCATTGGCATCTGGGACGTATACCTAAAAATCTCAGTGGCTGGGGATCCAGAGTCTTCTTGGATCACAAACCTCACTGATACTAAGAGAGGGGGCATGATATTGGTACAGCTGCTTTGTAAAACAAAGGCCAGGTGGTACCAAGATTTTTAGGAATCTTACTGTGGCATTCAGCAAAAGCTGGAATGAACTTGAGTGCTCTATTTAACTGTGTCTGTTAATATGAATAGGTCTATTACTAGAATAAAAGCCATGATACCCTTCAGTTTAAGGAGGTGTTCCTCACAGTACGTGTGCGTGCAGTAAAAGCTCATTTGTGGCAAGGGAAAGAATTCAAGTAAATGAATGTACTTAACAGAAAATATAAAATTATAAGTGGTATAATTGCCAGCCAAGTTTTCAGTAAGATCCTAAAAACTAGTGCTTTTAACCCTATTGAGAGGCAAGTTTTCTTCGAAGCAGCTGCATCCCCAGTGCTGTTTCATGCAGATCTTCCTTCATCTTCTCTTTTGTATCAACTGTAGCCCATATGGAAACAGAATAGTCCAGTTTTCAGGCATTCCTGTAGCATTTGAGGAACGGATCAAGTAAGAGCTGTATGACTGGGCAACAGAAGGAAGCATTGGACCTGTAAATCAAAGCTTTGGCTCAAGGGTAATAGCTCAAGGAAAGCTGGTGATTCCCTGTAACTGTGAAGTTCCTGGTACAAGCCTTATGTTCTGGATATAGATAACAAGAAACAACTTTTTTCAAGTAAACATAAATTACTGGCCTTATTTATCAAGACATATACCAAATATCTTGTCTTTTCAGGAAGAACGAGAGGCACAGGCTAAAGCTGATAAGATTAAACTTGCGTTGGAGAAACTGAAGGAAGCCAAAGTTAAAAAGGTGAGCCTTAAAATAGTGAAATGCTACCATAAGAGCTACCAGCTAAGTATCTATTATCATTCCTCTCAATAACAAACTTCTTACTAAAATTGCTAGGCTCTTTCATATTTTATCTGCAAATTGAGGCATCTGAAGATACTATGTAGAGCTGTCTTTGTCAAAGCCCACTGTTCTGATAGGTTGCTTTATAGAAAGTGGAATATACATAAAAACGTTGCTTACTTATTCTGTGCTGATTCCAAAAGTATTAAACTTTTCTTCTACAGTGGATGGGGATTTAGCTAATCCCAATTAAATTAATGAGGGTCGTCTTGCTAAATCTTTTGACAGCAGTGCAGCAATGTACAAGGATAATAGAAGTTATTTTAGACCAACAAATTGGAAAGCTTCCAGCTCGTGTCTGCACAGTGCTGCAGTGTCATGCAATTATGCCCGCTCATCCTAAGCCAGTGTTCCAGCTGAACTCAACAGAAGCTGCAGATGTTCAGTAACTCTGAGAAATGAATGTGAAGAAAAACAGTCATGACCTTTCAGTCTTCCTCAAATAGGAGATGGGAAGTGCTGGAGATCAGAGCCCATAGGGCTTCCCAGAAGAATTGAAGCTTCCAATAAATTTGAGGGTGTCCAGGCTTGAGAGGGTTCCCACAGAACGCTTTACGTTCATGTACAAATTCTACTTCTGAGAGAATGTGTTGGGAGGATTTCTCTAATGTTGTCTTTGGAAAGCTCTATAAATAAACTTTTGACTGCTCATTGGTCACCTCCTTTTCCTTGCAATGTTAGCAATTCTCCTTTGGGAGGAAACATTTATTTTGAAGACCTTTTTTTTTTTTCCCCACTTTTTATTTTTTTTTCCATCCTGAATATTTGGAACCATAGTGTAGAAGGAAGCTTAATCTTCTCGTGGCTGTGTCACTATAATGAATTACTATGTCATTCATGAATGTAAATTGACTAAAAAATTGTTAAGAAAACTGGTCTTCTCTCTTTTATGAAAGTGGAAGGCAGAAGCCAGGGAGGATGGTGAAAAGCAAGCTCACAGCCCTGGGTTTCAGGAGAGCAGACTTTGGCTTCTTCAAAGAGTCCCATGGGATAAGCTCTAGAGAAAAGAGAGGCCCAAGAAAGTTGGTTAATATTCAAGGATCATCTCCTCCAAGTCAAGGGAGTTCCATCCCAACGAATCAAGACCCACAGAGATGATTATGAAACTGGAGCATCTCTCTTACGAGGCTGAGACAGCTGAGGCTGTGTAGCCTAGAGAAGGCTCTGGGGGTATCTTGTCAATCTATAGAAATACCTGAAGGGAGGATGCAGAGGACAGAGCCAGGCTCCTTTCAGTGGTGTCCAGTGACAACCAGAGGCAAAATAGGCACAGACTGAAACACAGGAGATTCAATCTGAGCATCAGGAAGTGCTTTTTCACTGTGAGGGTGGCTGAGCGCTGGCACAGGTTGCCCAGGGAGGTTGTGGAGTTTTCCTCCTTGGAGATACTCAAAAGCTGTCTGGACAGGGTCCTGGAGAATGGGCTTTGTCAATCTATAGAAATACCTGAAGGGAGGATGCAGAGGACAGAGCCAGGCTCCTTTCAGTGGTGTCCAGTGACAACCAGAGGCAAAATAGGCACAGACTGAAACACAGGAGATTCAATCTGAGCATCAGGAAGCGCTTTTTCACTGTGAGGGTGGCTGAGCGCTGGCACAGGTTGCCCAGGGAGGTTGTGGAGTTTTCCTCCTTGGAGATACTCAAAAGCTGTCTGGACAGGGTCCTGGAGAATGGGCTCTGCTTGAGCAGGGGATTGGACCAGATGACCTCTGGAGGTGCAGCCAGGCTCCTTTCAGTGGTGTCCAGTGACAACCAGAGGCAAAATAGGCACAGACTGAAACACAGGAGATTCAATCTGAGCATCAGGAAGTGCTTTTTCACTGTGAGGGTGGCTGAGCGCTGGCACAGGTTGCCCAGGGAGGTTGTGGAGTTTTCCTCCTTGGAGATACTCAAAAGCTGTCTGGACAGGGTCCTGGAGAATGGGCTCTGCTTGAGCAGGGGATTGGACCAGATGACCTCTGGAGGTGCATTCCAATCTCAACCATTCTGTGATTCTGTGAAGAGAGAACACGCTTATTTTTAAGCAGTCAACTATGACCACATGAAAATACCCTTTTTCCGCAAGCATGTAGATTATGCATGTACTTCTCTATGATCTGCACTGTGGCTCAGTTGATTATTTTAAAGAGGAAGATACTTACAAGGGTTGGAATCAAAGCAAGTTTATGGCTTTTCTTATATTTGCTGTTACTTTTCAGAAATAGTGCAGATACTCTCTTGAGGATCATCACTCTCTGCTACTACCTTATCTTTAACAGAGATTGTCTCTATGGTACCAAAGCTTCTTATGCACACATTTTAAAATGAGGAGCTATTTAAACAAGACTATATGGAGAAGTCCTCCCAACTCACCAGTTTAGTTCCAGTTTCTATGTACAGATCCTGTAGACAATTTTTACTCTGTTTTCAATCTAATGGAGCATTTTAAGTACTTTCTTTATAATGTGTTTGCAGTTCTTTATCACGTTTTATGCACTTCAGTGTTTTCTTGCTTAGTTCTTCTCTGAAGAAAAGTGCACACTGTTTCTTTTTTAATAAATACTTCATAGTAATAGTATGAAGAAATAGTGAGTGTCTTAGGTGAATTTGGTCAATATAAGTAACTCATCTCTTTGTTTATTGGTGGGTGTTGGACTCCTGCCCATCTCAGTACAATCTGATTTCAGGTTAGTCTGTTTACATGGCAAGATTCTCCCATTCTTTTCTCATTTAAAACTAAACTTTCTGCATTTCTAGCTTGCATTAAGGGACACACTGTCCTTTTGTACTTGGTTTCCTTATCTAGCATTTTCCTTAATTGCACGTCTGGTAGATTTAGAGAAGAGATTAATAACTTCTGCATTTTCACCGTAGCAATTTCACCTTTCCTGAAGTCATGCACAGGACAAGGTTCAATTTCCTTTTTTGAGAAAATGTCTTTATTTTGCTGGTAATATAATGTGAAAGCTTCCAAGCTGTTTCACTCCCGCTCACTGTGGGACAGGGTGCCTTTGGATCAGTAATAACCTTCAGCCTTAATCTTTCTTATCTGTGTTAGCAGATTTAGACTACCCTTTTACTTGCTTTGGAAATTAACTGACTCTTCTGTGACTCTGTGCTCAGCTTGTTGTCAAGGTGCACATGTACGATAACAGCACAAAGTCACTGATGGTGGATGAGCGTCAGGTGACGCGGGATGTTTTAGACAATCTCTTTGAGAAAACCCATTGCGACTGCAACGTTGACTGGTGTCTGTATGAAATGTACCCAGAGCTGCAAATTGGTAAGTGGCGTAGTGACAGAGCATATAGCAAATAGATATAGTGCATCCTATGCTATTGGTAATCTTGAAAATATAAATAACTCCTATGCTATTGGTAATCTTGAAAATATAATTAATAATGTTTCTCCTGCCCTTATAGTAGACATCCAGTTTTGACTTTTTTTTCTGGTAATAATAATTACAAAAAAAAGACCCTCCTGAGGATAGTAAGATCGTACCTTTTATACAAGAAAAGCCTGGTATTGAAAATGAATAAACAAAAGTATATGTGGCAAAAATTAGTGTTAAACAACAAATGTTGCAACCTGAGAATTATTTTACAGCTATCCTGGACTATAAGATACTGTTTACCCTTCAAGCCATTACTTGGGGTTTATATAGTGCTTTATGTTTTCAGTGCATTGCAGAAATATCAGTTGCTAAACAAAATGTGTTATGTTGTTTGTGTTTTAAAAGTTACTGTGTACATGGGAGCTGGCCCTGAAGCTAATCTCATTTTGTGAATTTAATTAATTCACAAAATTTAGTTTTGATGGGATATACTGAGCCCTGCCCCAATACTGATTTTGTAGAAAAATGCAGTTTGGGTCCTTCCAAAATTACCTGTCGAATTAAGCTCAATTCCTTTTCCTTCCAAGGGGGGTTTATGTGACTGTTCAGCTACTTTACACAAGTGAATCCGCAGAAGAAGAGATCAGAGTTACCAAACCACAGCATACGCTATGGCTTTCCTGGGTGGAGGATCTGGGTTCAGATCAGCTCAGGAAGGGAGAAAGCTGACATGGGGTCTCCCACATCTCTGGTGAAGTGTTTAACTGCAGAGAAGCTGTGTGAAACATCTATCTTCACATCAGTTCTCAGTCTGTCTTCTTATTTCCTCTATTGTGCTATTTCTGTCTTTAAATATAGTTGCTTGAAACAAAACACTTTATTTCCAGTGTACAGAATTCTTTCTGCTGACAAAAAGCAATTTTTCATTTATTCTAATAAGTAAAAAGACAAGGGAATAAGGTTTTACTCTTTATTTTTCCAATTAATTAGCTGGAGCAAATATATAGCCCTCCAATCATACCACAAACCTTAAAAATCAAAAGCAAACAAAAGCAGAAAGCCATTGAGAGACATGAGTGTATCTGTCTACTTCTAGTGGGTCACTGTTTCCATCCTTTTCAGTCTTCAGTCAACAGCACAGAGATGCAGGAGGAATCTAGGAGCATGTGAGAGCTACAGAAGGTATCTTGTGTAGCTGATTTGCCATTCCACATGACACAATTTTCACGTGGTTTTGCTCCCTTCTGTGCAGTAGAAGAATAGTGCTGGGCTGTCCAGCTCTGAGTGAACATCAGCTAATAATTACATTCTTACCCAGGAATTTCTGCAGCCTCAGGAGAGGGGAGAGAGAATGTTGGAGTGTCTGACATTACCTTTTCTGTCTCTCCAGAAAGGTTTTTTGAAGACCATGAAAATGTTGTTGAAGTGTTATCATACTGGACTCGAGACACTGAGAATAAGATTCTGTTTTTGGAAAAAAGTGAAAAATATGCCTTATTTAAAAATCCCCAGGTAAGCGAATATGGTATTTGGATAAGAGTCTAAAATTATGTCATTTAGTCTGTATGCTGCCTCTTGCAGTAATTTGGTTTCAGCTCTTGTCAGTTTGGAATTTGTGAAAGCAAAACTTGTACTTTCAACAAAAAACCCAGAATGTTGAATGCAAGGATTTGAAAATTAGTGCTTTCTGTTCTTTTCAGATACTATTCTAAAGTCCCATCTGCAGTGGTAAAAAAATGAAGCATGTAGTTCTCCACTGCTACCAGCTGTTGCCTAGGCACAGCTCTCAGAACTGGGGTGAGATGGCACACCTGTGAAAACCTGGCCTTTGTCATTATTACAGTTTCTCGCCTGTTTCTACTGATGAAAATCAACATTTCCTTGAAGGTCCAGTTTTTGCCAGTTGTACCTGAAGCTTCGTAAAGAATATATGCTGAGTACTACAAAGAGTTTATCTGTATTGCATTAAGACTAGGGAGAAAATTGGGGGAACATTAACTTCTGCACACTGACTTTGTAAAAAGAGGGTCTGCATACTGAATTGTGTCAAATTATTTAGGATAGGTGTATACACAAGTGATTTATTTCTTGTGATATGTGGGCAAAGCCATATTTACAAACACCCTAGCATGCACAGGTGATGGATTCCGGAGCATGAGATCTTTTCCCCTTGTCAGTGGTCTGTTAGCTCGCTGAGCATCTGGTTTGTTCCCAAGAGCAGCGAGAAGAAAATGAGCAATTCAGCATTGCCGAAAAAAATAAGCCAAATATATAATTTGGCAGCAAATCTCACCAAGCTGCTCATTAGGAAGTGTTTTTTTTAGAATGAGCCAGCGTTTCAAATAAAACCTGCAGAGAGGAAGTTTCCTTCATTGACATAAGAAGTATCCACAGTCAGGGAAAGAAAACTTATCCTGCAGTGTACATGGATTGATGCTAATTTTTAACATGAAACAGCAAAGCCAGGTTTGGAAGTAAAACATACGTGATGGCCCAAGATGTCATACTTTCTAATACACATAAACATACCTAGCAGCAGAGGTTTGATTGTACATTTGATTCAGACAATAGTAGTGTTATTTGGGCAAGTGGCTTAGGGCAAGGCTGTGAACCATCCACAAGATGTAAATCTTTGAGGAAGATTCTGGGCATTTTGATGGCAATAAACCTTAGAAATAAACATGACCTAAACCAAAACCAGAATAAGAGTGTAGCTGTGTCCTCCCATCTCAGGACATGCTGAGCTTGATCTGGACTTGTCTGCAGTCCTTCAGCCCCTCTGTGATAAGCTCTGAAATGAGCAGCCTAAGGAAACTGGATCAGTTATGGCTATCACACTATTGAAATATTTTGCCAGTAATAAACTGTAACCATCTGTCAGGCTTAATAAGTACAGGCAGACAGAATAGTACAGTCATATTGGCAGTTTGTCTTTTTGGCAGAAAATAATCAGTATGTACAGACAGAGCTCACGGTAGATAATGAGACGTGGTAAAAGACATGATCTGGAGTGAGACCCTGAAAAAGTAAACCAAGCAGAAATGCTGTGCTGCTGGGGGGCCGGGTGTGTGATTACCTAACTAACTGCTTACGGAAATGATGGTGTAACCAATGGGAAACTGAAATCCAGTGCTCTGATACTGTGTTCTCAGTATATTCAGCCACCTCCTAACTCATTTTGTGAGTACAGAAATTGCAAAATGCTCTTTTTGACACAGCCAGCGGTGGGAACGCAGCAGCAATTGGATTCCTTGTTGGTCTTAGTGCTTATTCTGTCAGAGGTTGTCTGTGGAGATCTTCCAGTTTTGTAACTTGCAGATATTCTTCTGGAAAAAAAAGAGGCACCTTCCAAAGGTGGCTAGGTGCCTACAATTTATTCTTAGACAAATTAGTGGTACAAAATTTTCATTACAGCAGTTTGATGCAATTAAATGCTTTTAAAAATCTTATAAAGACGTCCAGATGCATTGCTAAAACAAATGAACATCTGGAGAAGGTCTGTGACCAATGCCAATATTCATTGCTTCTTTCTGTGAACTAGCTGTATACCTGGTATAGATTAAACACCAATTAATTAAACATGTTTCATTTTCTAAGGAGGAACTGAGGTTTTGAAATGCAGGATTCATCCTCTATGTCTGTGCTAGCAACGTGCTAATGCCAGTGGCTCTTTTTGAAGATTGTCATTCTTGTCATGCAGTACTCTAATGTTTTTCTGTGGCTGTGTTTCTGAAAACAACTTTTTAAAGTATTTGGAGTACATTTTAGAAAAAAAAATCTGAAAAATCCTCAGGTGTTCCCCTCTTCATGAAGACAGGCACACATTTGCTCTTTCCTCACTGTGATATAATTCACCCTGCAGGGAGCTCACAGTAAAAGACCTTTCCATGGATGGCATCAGTGACTCAGCTACAGAGGTGGAGCGTCACAAGCCTGTGACTAAAGAATGAAACAAAAATACATATTGGTACATGTGCAAATAAAGAAAACCTTTATAAGAAAGGTGATGCTTTGTCATGTGGTTGAGTGATAACGGTGCTTGACTCTTTAAAGGAAAGGTTGTCAGGTCTCAGCACCTCTTTTCAAGAAGCTTGAAAAATAATTCTCAGCTAAAAGAGACTCTAAAAAAAAAGAAAAATGTAGGAAATGCTTTTGCTTTATTTAAACAGTGTTATTTGTAGCTGAATCTAAAATCCTGACTGTAAGTGCTGGTCACACTCCTAGAACACTATATTTGATATTTTTTTCTTACGTGGGTTTTGATTTCCTGTGTTTTTATTTTGCTGGTACAAGCAGACGGGATGAATTCAAACAGTACAGGTGACATCACATGCATGTGGGGCTTTTTTGGTTTTGTTTTTTATTATTTTCAGATAGCATTTATGAAAATTAATGAAAATCTGTACAGTGAGTACTTTATGCTTCTGCTCCCTCATATGTAAGACAAAAGCAAGAGCTATACTTTCCAACAGAGAACCCATACACTGAATTGACACTATTTCTTCTGAAAAGCAAGAGTACTAAACAGTATGAGAAGGAGGTGGAGTAGGAATTTGTAATGTCTTTCATAATAGGACAGTTTCACACTTCAATATTTATTTTGAAGTCAGTGACATTGGGCTAGTATCCACCAGGAGATGGTTTTGTTTTTCACCACCTTGGCCACCTTTATGAATCAAGGTTTTTCTTTTGTCTCCACCGTTACCCAGTGAAGGAAATAGAAGGGTGACAGGGAGCCTGATTGTTAAGTGAGCTAGCAACTGTGCAAAGAAACAGAAGTGAAAAAAGGGAAGTGTTTTCACCATACTCCCACCGTTTAGTACTTAGAATTTCTCTATTAGTGTATTTCAGACCATGGTATAGTTTCTAGTTGAAGTTAATACTTCAATGAATGTGTTTCTTTTTCTGACTTGAGCAACCTGGTGTGGTGGGAGGTGTCCCTGCCCAGGGCAGGGGGGTCGGAACTAGATGATCTTTAAGGTCCCTTCCAACCCAAACCATTCTGTGATTCTATGACTTGGGACTGTAACACAGAAACTGTCTTTACACATTTGAACCATTTTGCAGGTGACTTTCAATCAGCACATTAAGTGCTTTGCTGTTAGCTACATCCTAGCTTATGTACATCTTTAATTTGTTTCCTGTTCTCCTCTCTTTGATGCTGAAGACCATCATCCTTAAGGCATGAAAAGTCAGCTGTAGTGATTTCTTGAAACATTATAAAATCAAGTAAACGAAGTTGAAAATCAGGTCTTTTGGGGCTTCAAAAGAGCTTTGCCTTTAGATTTATTTATTTACGTTTGTGATCTTCAGAGCAATTATAGGTATCTTCTAATATTTATAATGTAGGACACCCAACATGATATGGGTTGCAAGTATGACCGTGTTTGGGTTTGTATTTTTCTGCACAAACCTCACTGCATTCGGTACTCAGTGGCACCGCACTGACATGGGATGTGAGCTGGCCAGAACTGCACTCCTTCTGGGTGCAGTTTGGATGGGCATAAAGAGGCAGCTCGTTGCACAAAGAAGATAGTGAGGAGTATGGGGCAGCTGTCGTTTGCTGCACTCTGTCTGCTCTGTGCTGTTGGGGACCCTGCAGTCTTTTGGAGTAACAGTTTCAATAGCTTGAAAGCAACAATACAAGCTCAGCGGATGGGAAGCAGAGGGAAGGTGCTACCTTGAACCCCTTTTTTTATTTTTTATTTTTTTTGCTGTGTAATGACAAGTAGCTGCTGTATTCCAGCTTGGATGGGGCTGCGTATGAAAGAAGATGAAAGTATGAAAAAAGATGTTTCATTTAGATTTTATTTTATTATTTTTTTTTTTTTATTTTACAAATGTAGAGACATAGAACACTGATCAGAGAGTTTGGCAGTGCAGTAGTTAAAGCTACTGTTCCTACCATGATCTGAGTTTGGTTTGCTTACATGCCACCAGAGCTGTTCTTTGAAACTCTTGAAAACATCTTCTGCCTTCCACTGTTTGAGAGTTATACAGAGGAGAGAGGTACAGCCTGATTTTTATTTTTTATTTTTTTTAATCTGCCTTTCCACACAAAAGGAGATGACTGGATCCCTAAGCTTAATCTTTACAGGATTTTCTTGCGTGTGTATGGAATTTCCTGTTAGTGTAAAGCTATAGATGGGTCATCAGCCACTTTTGCCACTGTCCTGCATAAGCACAGGGAGAAATGCTGGCATAATGTCTCTTCTGGATGGCACACCTGGCTGGCAGTACATGTCAAAACTGCCACTGTAGCTCTGCGTTACTCTGAGTCAGGCAGAATGGCATTGGGAGAGCAACTGGCTTTGTGTCAGCTGCAGCCCATCTGGGTGTGTAGGCACAGGGAGTAATTCTGCAAAAATCCTCAACTGCTCATCTCTGCAGCAAATAACCCAAACAGTGCAAACAATGCAACCACAATGACAAAGCGTGTCAGCATACTTTGGTTTGTTTGCTAAAATAACCCTTTATATTTGCTTTCTTATATTATCAGCCCAAGAGGATGAATCCATCCTGCTAAGTAAGCTCAGCTCTCTATCAAGAGAAAGACATTGTCTTTTGAACATAAAAAAGTTAATTCTCAAATCTGCAGATATATGGAGAGAGCTGCTCTGTAGCCACGTCTTGTCCCATTGATGACCTGACATCCCAAACCAAACATGCTTTTCCCAGTGGTGTCCTCAGACAGGAAAGAGCTTCTTTTAATCGTGACCTTTGACTACTAGACTTGGAATGACCTCTTGTGGACACATGTGGTTTGCCTCCTCTAGGATGAATGCTTCGAATCAAAAATAGGAGACCACACAGTGATAAAACAAGTTCACTGTACAGTCTGCTCCCCAGGTTTTTAGCCACTGACAAATAATGAGTACCATGTACTTCCAGATTTCAGGGCAAGAGACATAAAGGAGGTAATCAGTAATAAATGAAATGTGTGTTGAAAGGTGCAAGATGACAGTGTACATCTGTGTAACGTTGGTTCAGGTGACGGAGCCCTGTTTCCCTAATGAAAAAGCTGCGTTGTTAGAGGTCCGGCATGGATATCATTACAAACTTTCTCTCTTTACCATTGATTATGTCAGTACAGGGTGGTCTGTGTTTCTGCTAAATAAATGCCAGATGCCTGAATGGGAATCAGTTGTAATCAGAGGAGCTTTGTTTTCTTATTATCAGTGCACTGAAGGCTGACTGAGCCAGATGAATGTTCTCCTCACCGTTAGTAAAGTTGATGAGCCAGGCCTTGTTGAGACAGTGATAAGGTGTACTTACCTTGATAAACATTGTGTATTTTAGGGGTTGCTCTATGTGTTTATAATGATTTATAGAAGGCGGCGGCTTACAGCTTGCACGTCCCTCTACTTTCCAAATCCATCCCAAAGTCTGGAGGCTCAGCCCAGCCTAACGGTGCCCTCTGAGGTTTCTCTTCATACCCCCATCAGTGCAAAAGTGAGTGTGCCAGCATCGAGGCAGCGGTGCTGTGACAGTGCTCCCTCTCAAGAGCTGTTGCACACGTACAGAGGACTTGGCTGCTCACAAGGGCTTCTTTTTTCCCAGTGGGATGAGTGGAGCATTGTCACCTGGTCAGCCCCATGGGTTTGGATTGCATGGGCAGGCATCGCTGTATGGCTTGTACTGAGAACACACTTCTAAGCGGGTTTTGTTTTGAGCTGGTTTGGGTTTTTTCCGTTATGAATACTGTCTTCAGATGGAGTCACGAAGCTGTGGTCCTTAGTGTTTGCTTACCTTCATTGGTGGGCTAAAAATGTGCCCAGGCAGTCTGGAGCCAGCTATGTGCTGCTGGATAATCCAGAGAAGGACCTTGCTCTGTTCCTGGCATAACTGTCTGTTGTATTGAATGTTCAAGTTCCTTTTCTTACGTTCATACCACAGACATGGCATCAGCATAGCCCAAATTGCAGGTGGCTGTGGTTTTGATGTCCCCTGTCTGACTTAAATGTGAACTTTTAAGAAAGTATTTTCTAACAAAGTGTTTTTGAGATCATCCACACCCCTTCCTCTCCTGGTGCCCCTCCAGAAAACGTCTGCAGTGAGGCTTGTGTTCTGGCAGACAGCTGTTTGCTTGAAAAAGAAGATGTGGTTGTGTGGAAGAGAAGGGTTTCACTTCAGATAAACCTCATTTTGCTGTAAACATGGCATGCTGGTAGGGCAGATTTACTGCTTGTTTGTTTCTTTCTTATACTGTAGCAACAGCATGTTCCTTCATTTACACACTTCTCATTTGTCTTTTGGTAATGTTTGCATTTGTGTTGCAGTTTAGTTGTTGTGGAGTTCTAGGCATGTAAAAATGTTGCCACGTTCTCATGGTCTTGAGACATGAAAAAATGGGGAGAGATAAGAAGTCACATAAAGTCTTAGTTTTCTTCCTACGGAATTGCTGAAGAATTACAGAATTAGGAGTAATTTTTAAGTAGACAGCTTTCAAAATTTGTCAGATTTTTATGATTTTGTGTGTTTCCTAAACAATCGGTGTTTGCAGAACAAAGGGCATAAAACAAACTTAGCTTGGTGACTAGTTCCAGGCAAATCAGTGAGACTGTCCTATGCATCAAGTATTTTCCAAACCCAAGCTCCTCTTCTACGTGCGCTTTTATGTAGAAAATGGTAAAACATGAGAACTTTGCGTGTTATCATTCTGGCCTCGAGCCCATGGATCCAAATGCTACTTGATGCATGATGTAGCTCCTTGATGTACCTGCTTCCTTGGTGCCCAGCTGCCTTACTGCCTGCTTGCTGTTGAGCAAAGCCTCAGCACGTGCTCCTGCACACGGGTCCCAGCCTGCTCCAGAGCTGCCTTCCCTGCTGGAATTTGCATGTATGTCCGAGTGCTGTCCTTTTGTCCGTCTGTACAATCCAGATGGGTGCAAAATTGGCTTTGCTGTTTAACAGTGGGTGAAATTATTTGTACTGGTAACTGTGCGTGAGGCGCTGTGCTTCCTTGTTTGCAGGGGCAGACAGGGCGCTGGGTCCTCTGGGGGCGGCTGCAGCTTCACAGCCCTCTGTCACAGAAACAGAGGGTCATTTCAAAGTGTAGGTTTTTACTTCATTAGGCAGGAGTGTATGTGCCAAGATACCGTGGTGATGATTTCTTCCGATTTCTTCTAGATTTTTGAATACCTCCTTCATTGCATAAAAATACTTTGCAGAACATGAACAGGGGCTTGCAAGTAGAAAGCAGTGACTTTGAATAAAGGCTTTAGCACATAAGCACTTTTATTAAAAAATAAGAGCTGAGTTACATCCAGAGTGCAGATATGAAGCGTGCGAATTACCGAATAGGATTGTTAGGAAAAATGCTTTCTAGCCTTTTGATACTGCATTGTATTCATCCATATATCAGCATGCAATAAAATGTTATGTTCTTTACTGCCTGTAATAATATAGGAAGTGGTGAAAATTGAAATGATAAAATCAAACCCACTGATCCAGAAAAACAGCCAAAAGTATAAGCCAATGTTTTTAAAACTTTTTGGAGGCTGTATATACATAGGCAAAAGTAATTTTGTATTACTTCTGAATTATATTCAAAATAAAGAATTAAAACTCATGAGCAGGCAGCTGAGATTGAAGTTTTCTGTAAGAAGAATTCATAAGCATCTGCCTCTTGCATCTGCTGGCCTGGGTTCTCAATGTTGAAAGACCGAGTAACTATTGAATGGGTTTTTAGTGATCTAGTTACTTGTATTGCTGTCTTTATAATGAACATCAATTCCTTTTGTGTCTTAATCAGAATTTCTACCTGGCGAACAAAGGGAAGAACGAAAGCAAAGAAATGAATGATAAAAACAAAGAGGCTTTACTGGAGGTAAGCCAGCTTTCAAGGGTAATGATGCAAATGTCACCAGAACTCTGCCACCATTTGCATCTTGCTCTGCAACAACAGCATTGAGTTCTTTGTGGGCAAATATGTAACAGGAAGTTCTGTGATGGTTGGTGTCTTTGTGTCTAAGGTTTAACATGTGGATTTTCCTCTGCGTCTGCTGCTCATCATTAAAAATGCAGATTGTATCCCCTATCAGAGAAATTAAACGATGGAGAATTATTTTGTTGTTATAGACTCCAATGCCATGAAATGTTTTTACTTAGTGTTTCTATGAAGAGTAATGCTGGGATAACAATAAAAGCAATGTTATACAAATATGAATAAAAGAAACAGCTGTGCCACATCCTTAGGCCAGCCCTTGTGTCTTTATATTATTAGTGAGGCTGATCATTAGCAAACAATTATCTTTTGGGTTAGAAGTAGATATACTCCAATTATTGGCTGTACTACAACAGAATAAGAACCTTTGCACTTTTCCAGAAAGTCTGTTTAGCCTCATGCTTTCCTGCTGAAGTTTTACTTCAGTTGTGCATTTGAGAGAGAAAAATCCAGAGTTATATGAAGGAGGTTATCACAGTTCTCCTGGCAAGTGTTTTGACTTCAGTAAAAGTTCCCAAAGGAAATGCTGTTGTCAGGTGACTGAGGATTCCCATTTCAAAGTTAGTGCATCTCATGAAGGCACCAGATGTCAAACAGTACAAGTGCTGGTAAATTCTAAATTAGAACATTAAGTGATAAGTGTGTTCGTGCTAAAAATTACCCAACAGTGGGTCCTTCAAGCAAAGAATGAAGTATATTTGTTTAAACAGTGTTTTTAATGCTAGCATGTATTTCAAAGTGAAAGCAGAGGTTGAGGGGGGATTTTTTTCTTCAGCTGGTTTTAAAGCTCTATAAGCAGTCTCTAAAGATTCTCTCCACAGAAGTATTTCTCTACAGAACCTTTACATACAGCAGTAGAGAAAAAGCAACAGCAGCAGTACCAACCATTCTGTTTTATTGCCTTCACTAAGCACATACATGTCTAGTTAAAACCTTTTGTACGTTTTTACTTGACCCTTTAGAGAATGAAGGTTTTGCGAACCTTCTTTTCCAGTGTGAGCACCCAGCTTGCACAGCTGATTTACCACATCAGCTTGGAAAGGTTTCCTTTGCCTGTCTAAGGTGTTCATCTCCCTGGTAACTACTTTCCCCATGTTCATATGTTCACCATGACAGGAAATGTATTTTCAAAGGGAGCATTTTTCTGCTATTTATTAATAGGGTTGTGCTTAAGTCAATTTATTTTGTGTATTATTATTCTTGTTGCACAGGAAAGCTTCTGTGGGACATCTGTCATTGTGCCAGAGCTTGAAGGGTTCCTTTATTTAAAAGAAGATGGAAAGAAGTCCTGGAAGAGACGTTATTTTCTTCTTCGAGCTTCTGGAATTTATTATGTACCCAAAGGAAAAACCAAGGTCAGGAAGCCAAATAATCCTTTTAGCAGTAAAACAATTCATGAAGGTGAAAGTGAAGAACTCCCAAGGTGACATTTTTAGAGCACTGTCTGGTGCATCTAAGAGGGTTGGGGTTTTTTTGCTTTAACTTTGACTACACCACTTGTGCAAATATTGGAACATAGTCACTGAATCCTGTCACGTTTCTCTCCTTTTGATTTCTATGGATAGATAAAAGCCGTAATGAAATAGCACTCCTTCGGAAGTCAGTAGGAGAAAGAAAAACAGCACGGCACCTTTGAGCTGGTGTTATGCTGCCAAAATGCTTCACTGTTATATGGGTTCCCTGTGAAAGAATATTTTGAAAGCTCTCAAGTAAACTCATTTCTTATCACAAAAACGGTGGAATTTTACTTTGCTTGATATTCACCTTCTGTGACAGTAACCAGCACTCAGAAACACTATACATTTTTTCCTACAGTGATCTTTACCTAGAGAATGCATTGTGCCTTTTAAGGATTTTTAAGACTGCCCTTTGTGTAGGAAGGAGTGAGACAGAAGCATCCACCTGACCGAATCAAATGCACTGACATTTAGTATTGCAAAATATTTAAAGAGTCTGAATTGCCAGCACTGGAGAAGGAAAGGTGTCCTGGACATGTTGCACGTAATGGTGCCTGGCTTCTCATTTCCACAGTGATGAGGTAGAATGGTGGCTTCTGGGACTGGTGGCTTTTTTATTTTTTTTTGTATGCTGAATACCACTTCTGTTACCACTTACAGCTCTGCTGATGCTTCATATTTGAAAATCAGGTGCTGCTGATAGAACTTTACTGTTATGATTTTGCTGTGAAACTTAGCTGTTCTGCTATTCCCTGACTAAATTACAAAGAAAAAAAAATTGATAGCTTGTAAAGGAATGCCATGTTGCTGCTCCAGTAACCTGTGTTTATAACCAAATCGTAGTGAAACACAGACCTAGATTACCTTGCTACTTTCACAGCAATTTATTTTGACTTTACCTGACCAAACACAGACCTAGATTACCTTGCTACTTTCGCAGCAATTTATTTTACCTGACGCTGAGATAATGGCTTTCAGTCCTCAATCACATTGCACACACACACATCCTATCTATTAGGAACTAGAATGATATTTGGAAGGCACTTAAGGTATGAGAGTTCATCCCATGTCAGGGTGGTATGAGGAATGCAGGTGCATCTTGCTGCAGTCATTCAGTTATGGGTAGAGCTTTCACTGAGGTATAGAAACAAACAGTTGGGGGACAATAGTATCTCAGATGCTGCAGCTGTTTTTAAATTCATCATGTTTTCAGTCGTTACAAAACAGCAAAGAAGTCTGGCATACCTTTGGTCTTTCATGTTGGCTGTAAAATACATTTCAAATGTGAAAATACAGGGATGTGTTCAGGTAATTGTACACACCAACCAACCACACATGCCAACACCAAAGGTGGTTTTTGTTGTTTGGGGTTTTTTTTTTTGTTAACAAGCTTGTCAGCACTGCTGTCTTAATTTCTTTCTTCAGCTTTATTCTACTTATATGCCATTTAATAACATGCTGGGTCGCAAAATGACAGAATCATAGTTGCAGATACAATTTTAAAATTTGTTTGTGTTAATTGCGTTGCTTTGTCATGTTAATATTGCAGAAATACTAGCAATAAGTGCCTTTGTCTGTTACATAAAAATTTGTTCCTTACTTACAAGAAAATAACAGCTGCATTCATATTGGTCTTAATTGCTGTTACCTGTTTGGTAAAGGAAAGGAACAACTCATTATACTGCATGGATTTGAGCACTTTTAGGAACTTACTATGTTGGAAAATCCTAGGTCCACACACGAAAATGACAAAATTCCTGACATCAGCTTCAGGGGAGACAAAGGAGAGAGAGAAGCCCTGTCTGTACCCAGTATAGAGTGTTTCCTCTCCCCACAAATCTTACTTGCAAACTCAATTTGTAAATAGCCCAACTCAAGGGCGTATTGTAATGAAGGTTTTAGTAATAATGAGAGCAGCATAAAACAATCATCATAAGCGGAAATGTAACCCCATTCTTAGGGGTAGAGAGGGTTTGTGGGTTTTTATTTTCTTTTTTCTTCTTTTCACAATTTCCTCATTTCGCAGTTTAGCCAACAGTGGCCATGTGACATGGACGTTTTTGCATTTCCACTCAAAGGGTTGCAAAAGTTATGCTTTGCAGAATTCTGCACTGAGGAGTGTGCCAGCAACAGAAACCTTGTTACTTTAGCAACATACTGTGAATAAGCAAATAGTATATAAACAAAAAAGGAATGATGCCAGGAAATGTGAGAAAATTCAAAGGAAAACAGATGAAATGTGTGCTTGTTTCGTGATGAGATTTTGTTAGTTACATATACCAAAGAAAAAAAGCTTGCAAAAGCAATTTAGATCCCCAAACATTCAGAATTATAAGGGTGTGGTTGCGAGGCCTCTATCTATTTCACTAAAGTTATTTCTTACCATGGTGTTCTGTGTGGTCTTATTAGCCTTAAGTCAAAATCTCCACATAAAGGACAGCAAAACGTTGCACTGTGTTACATATTATTCCTAATACGTACTGACCCTCTTCCAATTGTTAGTTTAAGAATGCACACACTTAAAGTTCATTTTTCTTCATTCAACTTCATGATAGTTAAAAAAATAAAAAGCATTGGAATTCATGCACTAGAAAAAAAGTCCTATTAATGAGTTGCACATCAAAATCCAACTTGTTCTAACAATGATGTGCTTGGTTTTCGTTTTGCAGACATCACGGGATCTGGCATGCTTCATTCAATTTGAGAATATGAACGTTTATTATGGTTCTCAACACAAAGTGAAATATAAGGCACCTACAGATCACTGCTTTGTCTTAAAGGTAACGTACTGGAAAAATAAGTTCTGCAAATGTCATACACAGTTTCTTTTATTATGTAAACACGTTTAAGTTTGATGCTCCAGGGACCCTGTTTTCTTCTTTGCTTCATTGTTGATCAGCAACATACCTTTAGAACCTTCATTTTAAGGACTGGTAGTCCTGTAATGTGTGTTTACACTGCATTTATGAAGCTGTCTTCAAAACAAGGCTGACTATGCTTCCAGTCACTGACAGTTCAGGTGACTGGACACATCTGGGCAAATGGCACTTGGTGCAGATACATGATGAGAAGTTTGGCAGTCCCAAACATTGACGTTATGAGTGTGTACCAAAAAGTATGCCCACTTTATATTTGCAGTGTAGTTCATACCTGTTGAGTGGTTTGTTGAACTGAATTGCAAAATCTTGCAGGAATAGACATCTCAGAGAGTGTATCTTATTGCACAACTATTTGTGGCAGGAGTACAAAAGATACTGTTCATCCACTTGTGAAAAATCAGTGCTTACTGTTGAAGTAAGTATCTCCTTGCTGCCTCTCCAGGTAATAGCGCTGCAAATAGGCTGGGAATTCTGCATTCCTTTCAGGAAAGGAAAGGAAGCTCAGGCTTTTCACATAGTTCAGGTAACAGAAAAACCTTTGAGGTAGCAGTAATTAGGCCTTGCTTGTTTTCTGTCATTAATAGAGATTTCAGAATACAGTGCAATTACTGTGTACAATACAGGAGATAGTCTTGTTGCTGCTTTTCTATTTAAAGGCCTGCAGTGCGAACAAGATACTAGAAAACACAGTATCTTGCCATCTCAAAAAAATAGTACAGGAAACATTCACATCAGACGTCACTTGTAATACCACATTTCTGGCTGTACCTGCTCACTTACAGCACTTTTTTTATTCAGTTTCAAAATGTCTGCTAGTCTAATTTACACATGGCCAAGCAGAAGTGGTTTATAGACCCAGACATTTTCTGAAGCAGATGTATCTAATTAACACAGATGAGCAGTTTTAATACTATAGTTGTCTGCAAAATGCTTTGCAAAAACCACTTCATCCATTTTGTAAAAGAGGGTGAGCCTTCTGAAGTTCACAGGTAAGCATTATTTCTGAAAAATACAACTTCAAATAAATAAAAAGAAAAGGAAAAGGGGAGCTGATTTAAAAAATAAGAGGAAATTGATTTTCTAAACAGATGACTGATCACAGAAATATCTGACTAATTTAATAACAGTTATTCACATTCTGTTCAGATGAAAATAAAAGCATGATTTTTGAAATGTGTGTAGCAATGTGTTCAAGTATTCACAATCATTGGAAAAAATTTTAGGACTTACTGCCATCATTTGTGAAAAAGAGGTATGCTACAAATAAGAACGTACACCCCCAAAAAAGTCACAACTCGACTGAAATACTTGCTTTATTGGATGTGGGATCTTAGCACTGTACCCTCAAAGTGAAATGTGAAGACCAAAAACTCCCTAGGGAAAGCTTGATGTGTAATAGGCTTATAAATGTCTGAAACCTACTTAGCAAAACTGTTTGCTCTGATGCTTCTAAACTGTGTGTGCGGTATACTAGAATAAACATCATATCGATAAGATCGTTATATCTGTGCAGCACTGCTTAGTGATGAATAGATACAGTGATTGTTCTTCATTTTAATTCCCACAAGTCAGCATTGTGTAGATTCCTGACTGGCTCAGTTTCAGACTTGGCTTCTTTTAATAGCTGTCTCTTGTGGTGGCAGGAGTTGGTCAGGAAGTATGAGCAAGTATTGATATTTTCAAATCTGTTGTTTCAAAAGTGGAAGCCTCACACTTAGAGTGTCTTTCTGAGGGTGAAGCAATGGGGAGTTACATATTTATTACAATTTCTGTACATTAGTTTGAATTCTGTATATACCTTTTTGAAGGTGTGCAGCTTAGATGAGTTTTGTCATATCCTTCTCTTGGCTTTGGAGGTTGTAGCTGAGGATGTAGTGCATCTTGAGATCTGTGGCTGAGGGAAGAAGCAAAGTTAAATTTTGGTCTCTCTGATTGGATGCTTAGTGACACAAAAGTGTGTGGACAGGAACACAGAGCCATTTGTTACACTGAGTCACATTTTGTTCCTGTCTGTTTTCATATGGAAATCTCCCAGAAGAAAATACCTCTCTTGCTGGGAGAAACTCATCCTGAAATGCCAAAGGAAAACAAACTGTCATCCTTGAGGTATTTCTCATCCTGTCATAGTTTGACAATAAAGTCCTCAAGATAAAATGACAGTACTTTTGCAGACAGCTGCAGTGAGCAAAAGGCAATAGATTTAACAGGTAAACATTCGTGTTTGTTTTACTGGCAACCTAGTAATGTTGAAGGAATTTGGATGCCCAGCTTAGTCCAAGCCAGATGGAAATTCCTCCACAGCCAAGGCTGCACTGCTGTGTCTTAGCTCTTGCATTCCCCAGTGTGTGCGTTCCCCGGACAGAGCTCTGCAGAGATTGTCATCCAGTTACTTGTTTGTGTTGGCTGCAGATTATCTGTCTTTAAAGCAAATGGGGGAAAAGAATTGGAAGAGTAGCAGCCATAGCCTGTCTTAGCTGTTCACTGAGGATGGCTGTAAATCAAAGGAGATTTTTGCATTTTAGAAAACAGGTTAGTCTGCAGCCCTTATTAGCTCCAGCAAGTTGTAATATCACTTGGAAAGATTTTGAATAAAAGCACTACTTTTTTTTTTTTTTTAAAGAATTGTTGCTTTCTGAGGACCCCCTTAGGAACTGCTGTGTCAAAACGGTGAGCAGTCATCAGCTAAGTTACTTGCTCTGCTGTCTTTCAAACGTAACAAAAGAAACTGCCCAACTCAGGGGCAAGCAACCAGCTTGTACTTTATACTGCAGGAGAAAAGCAAGGACTTTGCAGCTGCAGCAGTATCTTGCTTCTGTGATAGGTGGAAAATCCTGCTGAATTCAGAACCAGACATGGTTTTCCAGCTTTGAGCATTGAGTCGAAAATACACTGTATTTATTTCTGACTGGTTACACTAATTGGTATCCTTACTGCAAGAACAGAGAAAATGCTCTTTGCTCATTCAAATGGCAGCAAATGTCCAGTGAGGTGGGGTGATTTGGAGTTGAATACAGCCTCATGCTTGAAGGAGGTATCTCTTCTTTTCCTCCAGTCCCCATTTGAATGATGAGCCCTCTAATTAAATAACTAGGCTAAAACCAGTAATACTTGTACCTGCCTTCAAAGGTCCTGTCTCCTATTTGCAGAGAAAAAAGATAGAATGACCTGAGCCTTGGTCATCTTTATGGAGGGAAGAGCCCTCAAAGAGGTGATAGAAGAACAAGCAGAGCATTCCTTTCATTTTTGTGTCTATGTGCCAGGCATCGCCAAGAACTTACGGGAAAGAGGAACCCTATAACTGATGTTAATCACAACCCTGGTGACTTGTTTTTAGCTAGAACAGTGAGATTTCTCAGGTTGTCTGATACTGCCCTGAACTATGTAGGCTTTTGCCCCTAAGCCTTCATGACATTTCTTTGAGTGGTGCTTCACCTTGATCTCTCTAAATGGGATATGGGCTTTTTCTCCAGTTTCTTCTCTTAGACTATGGTCAAGTGAGATGCTCACAAAGACGGTGAGCCTTTGCTCCTCGTGCCTGTGCCAGCAGCACGCATCCAGTCACCGGGAGCTGGCAGCTCCCTCTGTCCTGTTTCTTTTTTAATTTAGCCATTTGATTTCAACTTCAGTGGTCATACCTGAAGAAGGGTTACTTTGTTGATGCTGGTGTGGGTCCTGGTGTTAGTGTAGCAACAAGAAGATCATGCACATCATGGGCGGGTTGCTTTGGTACTTAGCCAGGAGCTGGGGTAAGTTTTGCAGCTTGTAATGCTGGAGTTGCACCTAGACTATAGCTATTTTAAACTGGGAGCTGGGGTAAGTTTTGCAGCTTGTAATGTTGGAGTTGCACCTAGATTAGCTATTTTAAACTAGCTCAAATATAAACGTTCTTGTCTGCAGATTCATCTAGTAGGACGTTCCTCTTACAGCTAGAGAAGCATGATGTGTTGTGAGTGCTCCTTGCCTATCATTTCTTCCCATTATATCAGTACCCCATTATATATATTTTAGCTCAGATCAGAAATGGGGTGGTTTTTGCTTATTTGCTAACCGTCAAGACACTGAGGAAATAATGGGGAAAAGGGTGGTGCAAGAGAAGCAATTCAAAAGCACATCACAATGTCTGCCAGCCAAAGAGACCACACTTTGCTGAGCTTATTCAGGAGTTTCCTTTCAGAATGATTCAGGAGGCAACTGCAGTAACTGAACAAAGCAGTTGCTTCCTCATATCGGCTTCTCTCAGGCGGCAGAAAGCCCAGCTGGGCCCAACCGAAAGGAGCACAGCTGGCTGGTTGGTGTCAGAGAGCAGGGTCACCTTCAGCTGTCCCTGTGCAGCAAACCACAACCCCTGTGGCTGGGTCCTGAGGATGAGAGTGCACCCTGGCACAGAGGCTCCTATGGAGTTGGCTTTCAGGGATCTTGAGACTTTGGGGCAACTGTAAAGCTTGAAAAACTGTTTTATTTTCCAATAGCTACTTGGTCTGGGCTGAGCTATAACCTTCTGAAATTGAATTGTTCTGTACCGCTGCTAAACAAGCATTCCTCTCTCAAAGGAAGTCCCATATTTAAGAAAACAACACAAAGATCCCTCGACATATTAAAAGTAGAGCCTCTGAATAAAATAAATATTTTTGCAGCAACTGCTCCTGTAAATATGCAGATTATTCCTATTTTCTACTCAGAAATGCTTACAAAATGTAATGCTTACAAAAATTTAAAGATCCCACCCTTCACTTTTACATCAGATAAAGTGAGTCTTTTCTTAAAAGAGACCTCCCAATGCAGAAAAGAGGAAAGGAAAGGGCAGCCAAGAGCGAAAGAACACCCTTGCTCAAACCTGCATCTGTCAAGGTCAGCTCTGTCCCTCTGTTCCAGGCGGGAGAGGGTGGCAGCGCGGCTCTCCCCGCCACCCTGCGGAGAGTGCTGGCCGCTCCTGGGAGAGGGACAGTGAGGAGCAAAAACCTCTCTCCTTCACAGAAAAAATGAATTCACACACTGCACGCAGCGAGTGCACGAGCTGGAGTGATTTGGTTCCTCACAGTCGCTTTTGCATTTACAAATACTGCTTTTTCACCATCTACTACGTTACACGGGAAATGCTGTGGAAATGAGACCTTTTGTGATTTATTCCCTATTCCGAAGCTGAAAGCCCTCAAAGCCAGGAAATTTCACAAGGAAGGAAGGGATCTGTTCACCATGCTAGCAACAGCATCCATTGCACTGAGCAGAAATTGTGAATATAATGTTTATTTTGTGCACTAAGAGTGTCTGTGTGTGTGTGTGCGTACTAGTCCAGGAGCTGGTTTTGTCACACCATGTTGAAAAATCTTTCAAAGCAGACAAATAGCAAGGTAATCTATATGCAAATTTGCTGGTTTAGTCAGTCTGATGTGCCTGTGACAAAGAGTGGATTTAATTATAGTTTATTGGTGCTGGTTGTGCTTGAGTAATCTGGAGGTAATGGTGCATAATGCTGAATTAATCTAGGATGAAAAAAATTGGTTTCCTGGGGATAAACTGAGACAAAGGCAAATCATCCTCTATTTCCACAGCTGGGTACATTTTCCTGTGCCATCTAAATCTAAGCTAAGTTTTCCTGGTGTCATTTGGAAACTATGATTTTAAAAAAAAAAAAAGGAATTCCAATAGTCCAAAGAATTTTGGAAGTAAATTTTCGAGAAGAATAGCTTCTGTTTGCAGCAGTGGCGTCATTCTAGCAGGTAATTTGGTATTTAGTTGCTCTGCTCCTGATTCCCTCCTCTCTTACACCCAGTACGTTCCATCGCAGACTGAGCCATGTACATAATGCATTCAGCACAATGACAGTTAGGAAGGTAAAGGGTGAGAATTAGCAGTGTTTGAGATAGAAAATGGTAGGAAAAAGAGGTAGAGCAAACTGCTAGTGCAGGAAAAGGGGATAGAGAACAGGAGATTTTATATTTTTTTTTATGTGAAAGAATTGAAAATCATTGTGTTAGCATAAATACTTTAGATAAATATTTCAGAGTAAAATTCATTGCTAAATAAACTGAAAAAGCAAAAGCAGAAATACTCTTTTTTATTACAGAACACTTTTAGATGTGTGGATTGACAGTCATAGTATGCTCATTTTGCAAGACTAATGCATAAACAGTGGGGAGAATAAGGACAGAGAATGGACATTAAGAAGTGGAATATAATAGCTTTAGAACATTATTTGCTGTATAAAATAGTCCTCTGGTTACAGTGGCTATTACATATATTTTTAATGACCTAAAAATTTTGCCTCAGTCATTAGAGAAATGTAGGTCAAAAGAATAATTTTCTTATAATAGGACAGTTAGTGTTTTATCTGTGCAGTTCACATGTCTTCAAAAGATCAGTTAAGCCTGGTCATCTTAACTCAAGGAGTGTGTAGTGTCAGGATTTGACCACGTTTAATAGTAGAGGGCAAACTTGCACCACTTCAGTGGGATTTTTGAAAGGTGCTGAGTATGAATTCTACTCGCAGTCATGGGAGCCAGAAGAGTCGCAACTTTTCTGAGAAGCTATCTCAACATAGCACAAGTTCATCAGTAGAAGATAAGGCATCGAAAAACATTGACCATTTTGTGAAAATTTGGCCTAAAGCCAAAGCTTTTGATCCAAAGTTAGTCACTCTTTATGCTTCTGGCTATTGTTTCTGCTTCAGAGACTGAGCAATGATCCATGTATTTTGGGGCAAGGAATCCAATGAGATGCCTGAATAACTTGAGTTTACTTTTCATCTTCAGTGTTGGAAGAAGGCAAAGCAAAAGATTTTATTGGGATAATCTCTAATTTCACGCACACATGGCCTTTGGTCATTTGTTTTGGTGCAAACCGTAGAAACCACATAGTTCAGTTCCCATTTCTTCAGGTTTTCACTGTGGTCTGTGTTTTTTTCCTTAGGCAAGGAGTTTACTTTATATCTGAAAATGAAATCTGCGCACAAATATGTTTTTAAAAACCTCTCCAGAAAATAAGCTCTTTATATTCAACTGCTTCTACTTTCTTTATCTCTAGACAATTGATACTTGTGATTTGAAAAAAGAAGAAGAGACAGTGGGTCAGAGGAGAACACTAGATTCTGTTCCAAAACTTTTCAGTGCTTTTCCGTGTGGAACACAGCACATCCTTTTGCAGCCTGACGTTTGAGGTGCTCAGGCTGGACAGGTGTCCAGCACTTCCAAAAATCAGACTTGATGATGTGACTAATTCATCGTTATTAAGAGTTTTGACACTGAACGAGAAAAAAAAATAGTTCACTGTAGTCAAATTATGTTGCATTTTAATACATTGTATTGTTTTGAAGCATTATTCAATTTATTTCTGTGAGAAAAATTCTGGAGTCCCTTTTTACTTGCGTATTACCACTTTTCTTCCAAACAATGACTTCTGGGGTGGTTGCTTTTTAAACAGTTGTCTTTCATAATTCATTTTTGTGCTGCGTGTTTCAGAGGCAAAGGTGAAAAACCTTTCCAGAGGAGATGTTTTCACTTTGCTGTCAGATGATTTTAATGACCTTTTCAGGACACAGTATGCACCGTGTAACAAAATAATTTATCTGTCTCTGTATGTGAGACATCTAAGCTGTGGCATACTGAGCTTAGTGTTACTTTGCCTAAAAATACAGTATTTCTCACATGACTCTCATGATACTGTTATGACCTCTGTTAGCCTCACAGAGGGGTTATTACAGGGAGTGTGAATCTAGTTTAGCAAAACCAGACTTGGCAGTGACTGCAGCTCCTTACGCCTGGGTGCTGTGCTACACAGCTACCCTGAGAGACAGGAGCTGTGGAAGGAGGAAATTTATTCCCATGGATTTTCACACCAAGTCGTCATTTCCAGGGACTTCCAACTGTCCAGATGCTTCTCTGAATTAGTTATACTGAGTCGGCATTTTATCTACTATCTAATAGATTTTTGCATGTGACCTGAAGTTTTTAGTAGAGAGTCGAGCCTATGAAGTCACCGTTGACAGCAGAGACCTGCCATTTGTGCTATTTGTAATTTCACTGTGGTACAGCTCTTCCCAAGGGAGCAAGCTGCTGGGCTGGGTGTGACGGTTCCTGGCTGAAGCATTATACCTTCCTATCCGCAGTAGCATGCTGCATGCACAGGAAGCCAAATGCCTCCATTTGGGCCACTTTCTAATAGTCTTTTAACAGGTATAAACCTTCAGTATTAAGTTTGGTGCTGCCGGTGTTTGGTCTGGTGGTCTGGCCTTGCACACAGCTGCAGTAGGCAGCCTCTGCACTGCTGGCATGGGACTGTCCTTCTGAGACCTCATCCAAAGGTAGGGGTATACCCCAGGAAAGGTAAAGATATTTCCAGTTAACATCAGTGGGCTATGGCTCCAGTACAAAGTTATGGTTTACATGTCATCCCTGCCATTTGTGCTATTTGTAATTTCACTGTGGTACAGCTCTTCCCAAGGGAGCAAGCTGCTGGGCTGGGCTGTGATGATTCCTGGCTGAAGCATTATACCTTCCTATCCGCAGTAGCATGCTGCATGCACAGGAAGCCAAATGCCTCCATTTGGGCCACTTTCTAATAGTCTTTTAACAGGTATAAACCTTCAGTATTAAGTTTGGTGCTGCCGGTGTTTGGTCTGGTGGTCTGGCCTTGCACACAGCTGCAGTAGGCAGCCTCTGCACTGCTGGCATGGGACTGTCCTTCTGAGACCTCATCCAAAGGTAGGGGTATACCCCAGGAAAGGTAAAGATATTTCCAGTTAACATCAGTGGGCTATGGCTCCAGTACAAAGTTATGGTTTACGTGTCATCGGTAAGGTTACGCATAAAAAGAGAGCTAGTGCTGCTGGTTCTTGGAAAGTGAGAGACAATGCAGTTCTTTGCTGTTCCAAAGCAAAGATACGGCTTTGATTTGGAACTCGATGATCTTTGAGGTCCCTTCCAACCCAAACCATTCTATGATTCTTTGATTCTATAAAAAGAGAGCTAGTGCTGCTGCTGGTTCTTGGAAGGTGGGAGACAATGCTGTTTTTCGCTCTTCCAAAGCAAAGATGTGGCTTTGACGTGTTTAACCTGCCTTAGGAGAGCTGGGTGCTCAGCAGCTTGCTGGTCTCAACCCTAATTGACAGAATATACTTGTGACTCTGCATTTAATCATGGTTGCTGATTGGAGTAATTTAATCAAGGAACTGATTGGGGTAATTTGGAATAGGCCCCATTGGTGAATGTCAGTAGTTAAGATAGATTGCCCAGTGGAGACAATAGCTAATAAAATATAAGGTAGAGTGTAGGCAGTAAATAACTCCCATGTTGTCCGTCACGGGACAGTCTAGGCTTGTTCATTGACAGCTCCCTCTCAGATTCTCAGGATGGTGAGAGCCCCACAATCTCAAAATACTCATCGACGGGGTACTCAGTGATGTGAGGAAGCTCAATGATGATGCTACATTGTTCAGATTGTTGAGGAAGGGGCAGACTGAAGAATTATGGAAGGGCATTATGAGGCTGAGGTTCTGGACAAAAAGATCATAAATAGCATACGGTTTAGGTATACACACACAGTAATGTGCATAGGGCCAAAAGTGGTCAGTGAGGCAAGCTTTGTACACACACAGTAATGTGCATAGGGCCAAAAGTGATCAGTGAGGCAAGCTTTGAGTGCTCAGTGGTGGTCAGATATGTAAATCAAGCATTAGGAATGATTAGGAAAGGCATAGGTGATAAATCAGTGAACATTGCCATACCATCGCACAAGTCCATGGTTCTCCCTCACCTTCACAGTTCTGGTCTTCTCACCTCAAAGAGGATATAATAAACTTGGAAAAGGATCAAGGAAGAGCAACAAGGATAAGCAAAAGTAATTTCAAATCAAATAATGACTGATTTGAAGAATGACTGCAAAGACTAGAAGCCTGTAGGCTGGAAAAGAGACAACTTGCCAGGAATATGATACAGATCTCTGGGCTCAGGAGTGACATGGAGAGGGGTCAGCCATTCTTCCAAAACAGGAGTGTTAACAAAGCTAGTAGTGGTCAGGTTCAGAGCAAAAGGAGGTGATTCTTCATAGAGTGTGTAGCAGACCTGGGAAAATTGTTGCTCAAAGATGTTGCAGGTGCCAGAACTTAATATGATACAGATCTCTGGGCTCAGGAGTGACATGGAGAGGGGTCAGCCATTCTTCCAAAACAGGAGTGTTAACAAAGCTAGTAGTGGTCAGGTTCAGAGCAAAAGGAGCTGATTCTTCATAGAGTATGTAGCAGACCTGGGAAAATAGTTGCTCAAAGATGTTGCAGGTACCAGAACTCGCTCTGGACTCAATAAAAAGCTGAAGAAGCACCTGGAGGAGAAATCCACTGAAGAACCTAAAGACAGAAAAACCCCATGTGGCTCGGAAAATCCCCTGACCTTAAAATAGTTACAGACAGGAAGAGTACAGAGAAGGAAGTATGATGTGTGCTTGTGTTGTTCTTTCTCTTCCCTCAGTATCCGTTTGTAGCCGCTGTCAAAGTCCAGGCACTGGATTCAGGGACCTTGGATCTGACACAGTACAGGTGTGTTTGTGACACTGGTGGGGTGCCTGGAGGAGAGGTCTGCAGCAGCCCCCCGAGCTCCCCAGCAGCAGAGCTGCTCTGGACTCAATAAAAAGCTGAAGAAGCACCTGGAGGAGAAATCCACTGAAGAACCTAAAGACAGAAAAACCCCATGTGGCTCGGAAAATCCCCTGACCTTAAAATAGTTACAGACAGGAAGAGTACAGAGAAGGAAGTATGATGTGTGCTTGTGTTGTTCTTTCTCTTCCCTCAGTATCCGTTTGTAGCCGCTGTCAAAGTCCAGGCACTGGATTCAGGGACCTTGGATCTGACACAGTACAGGTGTGTTTGTGACACTGGTGGGGTGCCTGGAGGAGTAACAAAGCTCAGCCCCCCGAGCTCCCCAGCAGCAGAGCCCCACGGCAGGGCTGTGTCTGTGTGCAGCACCAGTCATTACCTAACTCCCTCTGTGCCACGGCCTCCTCTGCCTTGTTTATGCAGTGTGCACTTTCTTCCAGGTGTTTGCATGAATTATCTGTTAAATTAGAAGTCTTTTTTTGTTTTTCTTACAATAAAAAACTGTTGGTAGGTGTGGTGTTTGAAAAGGAGGGGAGATAACGTAGACCCCTTGGATTTTGATGCCGTGAAAAAGAAGGGGAAAAAAAAAAATCCTTACTTTTTGAAAGCTTTGGGTGCCATCTGCTGGGTTCAGTAGGACCTTACACACTGGAGCAAAATTGCTAATTGCTGGTTGAAAAGTGCCTGATGAATTGAATTTACCCAGAGTTGCAGTGTCTTTGTTTGCACCTCCTGGTTCTTCTGGCTCCGTTGGTGATAATGTAACCCAGGCCTATGGGACGTACTCTGCCACGGGGGGAAGTGCCTGCTTACAGTTCCCTTTTAAAGAAACCTTTCAGACTGAATTCTCTCATAGTTTTCACTGTGCTGGGTCACATAATAAACGGAGAAATGGTGGAAGGAAATAAGGATTGTCAGGCGTTGTGTGCTGGCCACGTATTGCAGTAGTGGAGCCACTTCTGAGCAGCATTGGGGCTGTCTGAGGCTGCCGAGATGGGGACAGGCAGATGCTGTGGAGATGGAGGAGGCTGTTTGTCCAGTGGCCCTGGTTACTGCCCCGGTTTGGTAGGTGGAATAGATGTATAGCAGCAAGACTCAGCCCTGTGCATTAAGCTGTGTGAAGGGGTGGTGTGTGAGTGTACCGGGTGGGTGAGGCACAGGTCCCTGGGATGGGCATGGTGCCTGCTCTGCAGTAAAGGCACCTGGTGACAGTGGGCTGTCACCTTTGGGTTTGCGATGGGAGATGTCCCTAGCTTTCACCTTGGGAACACTCGAGGTAATAGCATAAGCTGGCTGTGGGCACTTCCAGAGGGCTGAGATGAACTTTGCATGTTCAACGTCCAGGGGAGACGGACTGTGTGTTTGCAGAGAAATGGTGACCGCTATGACCCGTGTGAACAGCTGAGCTCAAAGAGCAGAGAGCTGTAACCTGGTTACACACAGCACTGCCTTGGCACACATCTGCCTCTGTGAGAACCCTCAAGAGTAATACCCCTTTGGGTTTTGTTCCTCACAGTTATCTCCTGGTGTGTTCACACTCACCCTGTGATTTGATGATCCAGGCGTTGGTAGCAATACTGGCTTGTGCGGTCCCATCCTCTCATCCATCCCTTGCTACTTGTTCTCTTCCTAAGCCACGGTGCCCTGTGTCCCTGTGCTGTATGTGAGGCCATGCTGTGGACTGCTGGGTTTAAAAAAAAAATAAGCCAAAACTACAGCAGGATGAAATGGGCTATATTTAACCTAGACCAGTTTCTTTTTTTTTTTTTTTTTCCTTCCCAAAATCACAATGTGGCCTCAAACAGTTGGGTCAGCACAAGCAAGAGAAGCTTGGTATGTGCAACACTGAGAGGGGCTATATTTAACCTAGACCAGTTCCTTTTTTTTTTTTTTTTTCCTTCCCAAAATCACAATGTGGCCTCAAACAGTTGGGTCAGCACAAGCAAGAGAAGCCTAGTATGTGCAACGCTGAGAGGGGAGCAGGACAGGGCTGAGAAGCAAGACCAGCTTTGGTTTTGAACCCCTGTGTCACTGAGCTGTGGCCAGGGTTTGGCCTCTGCACCAGGGACTCTCCAGCCACCAGCAGGCATCTGTGAGGAGATACTTGGCACCTACATCAGCTCTGGGCTGCCTCTGTGCTGCAAGGGATCCTCACATCCAGCACTGCTCTGTTTTGGGGGCTTAACAATAACTATAAACCCGGGGTCCTTGCTGCTAGGTGGAGCTTACAAAGATGACCAAGGGACTGGAGCACCTCTCTTATGAGGAAAGGCTGAGAGACCTGGGTCTGTTTAGCCTGGAGAAGAGAAGACTGAGAGGGGATCTCATCAATCCTTACAAATATCGAAAGGGCGGGTGTCAAGAGGATGGGGCCAGACTCTTTTCAGTGGTGCCCGGTGACGGGACGAGGGGCAAAGGGCACAAACACAGGAAATTCCATCTCAACACGAGGAGGAACTTCTTTATTTTGATGGTGCCAGAGCCCTGGAACGGGCTGCCCAGAGAGGCTGTGGAGTCTCCTCTGGAGATAATTCATACCCTGCCTAAATGCGTTCCTGTCCCAATCTACTCTAGGTGACCCTGCTTTGGCAGGGGGTTGGACTAGATGATCTCCAAAGGGCCCTTCCAACCCCTGCCATTCTGCAATTCTGTGAATTTTTAACTGGTCAGGGCAAAAAGAGTGGTTTGACAGGAGTGAATCCTTGGAGCATATTTGTCTGCTCTTTTGTGTGTTCACAAGGTTTCACTATCTGTGCACCTATGATAGAAATGAACACATAAATGAGGGAGAATGAAGCCTTTTCCTTTGGTTTCATTCTTTCCCTTGCATATCAAGAGATGGCAGTATATTATTCCATCTAAGCTACTAGAGACTTCACAGCCTTCTCTGCTGTAGCAGGGGAACCAAATTCCTGCAGAGTCTTAGAGAGGATGTTCAATCTCAGGCAAGTAGGCAGCCAGGGATTTTGGTGATCTTTGAGTTGCAATGGTGCATCACCACGTACTACTATTACATTGATCAGCAAGGGGAAGAGATCCTAAATTGTGTTCAAAAGAATAAAGAATGTTTAAAAACTGTAAATGTTTCTGGTACAAACAAAACAGATTATTTCTGATGGTATTGCATTTTGAATGATCCTCTATCTAGAACATATGGTAGTATTACAAAACTGTTGGCAAACAACAGCAAGAGTAAAGCAGAATAAAAATGTGTAGGAAGATAGCTAGAACTAGGCCCAAAGAAAGGCAGGCAGTTAGAAGGAAAAATCTCTTTCAGCTGAGAGTTTATGCTTAAACAAATTTAACATACCCTTTGAAAACTAATTATGTTCAGCATTCAGTCTGGATGCCTTACAGACGACAGACTACAATGAGAAACAGACTTCCTTCCAGTGTTTATACATTGAGTGTTAGACCTTGAACCATGGCATTTGTAGGCTTCATTGACCTCTAGATCACTACTGGATTTCTGTAGCCCTTGAATTCATATCACAGTGTGTTAAAATTATTTCAAGCAAATGCTGTCAGTGGCAACTCATGTATAATTCACAATCTCCATATTTTTTATGTTTTCTTATACTCTGTTTTTGCTGCTGCTTTTTTTTTTTTTTCCAAATCATCTTTAAGTTAACATGATGCCTATAGGCAGTGTTCTCATTGAGGTTGCTGTGCAGTGCCCTCACACTTCTGTACAGTCACTTGATTTCTGTCCATGTCTTACTTTATGAATCAATATCTTTCAGCACCCCCAGATTCAAAAGGAGTCACAATATATCAAGTACTTATGCTGCGACGATCAAGCAACCCTGCATCAGTGGGTAACAGGAATAAGGATTGCCAAGGTGAGATTAAAAGTGAATTTCTTTAAATATGTTTTCTGTAAAAACCTGTCTTCCTTAGGTTACTGACTGTCATCACCTCAACTGGAAATACTGTGACAAGAATGGACATTCATGCTAATTTTACCATAGAAAGAAAGAGCAGACGGGCATCACCAGGATGGATTTGCTGAATATCCCTGTACTCTAGTTATCACTGTGGTTGTCTTATTAACGTGGGGGTGAATTCTGTAGCTATAAAACTCATCTATTCATAAAACTCCCTCGCAGTTACCTGGCACAGTAATAGTATGCTGTGGCCAAAGATGTGCAAGCTCTGATCAGTCCAGCTGTGGCATTTTTCAGACAGTTGTGCCCAAATTGTCTGTCTCGCCCTGTTCAAAAAGATCCGAATTCACAGGCCATTTTGGTTTGCACAAAATATTAAGGGAGATGGATTTATACGTAGCCCAAAATAGTGGCTGTACCTGGCTATACAGACCTGCTCCTGGTAGGTAGATATTCTTTTCTGCCGGTTCTGCTGCAGGGTGACATCCAACAAAGGTGTGGGGTGAACATCAAATTATTTTGTGTATTTCACTGACAGCTGTTTCCTGTAGAGCCCAGGATTCAGTGTCCCATGTCTCCAGTATGAAAATGTAATACTTGGAAAGCAGTGGGAAAAGATATTTATTGAGAACAGTTGGTTGTAAAGCCACATTTCAAGATTTTTACAGATACTGAAACGAACATAAAATGTGAGAATGATATCAGTAGGACTGTGTTTGGTCACAGGAATTCCTGTTTTATTGTGATATAAATGGTGGATTTATATGGTGGATGCTTTCCACCTGGCCCTGTACAGAAATAGGCACAGCGCTTGTAGAAAACTACTTTTTAACAAAACTGGGGAGGAAGGAATGGGGTCACAGAAGTTGTCTGAGAGCAAAATGAATGCTTAACCTATTTCAGGCTTAACACCATTCCTGTTGTATTGTTTTGCAGTATGGCAGGACGCTATATGATAATTACAAATGCGCAGTGAAGAAAGCTGGCTTATCCTCTCACTGGACAAATCAAGGGACGGTGGAACCAGCTGCTCCTGCAGGATCCTTATCAGCAGGTACCAATGCTGCCACAGTGCTTGAAATCCCATTTATTGCCCTCTTCTGTCATCATCAGTGTTGCAATAGTCTTTGTTCAGAAAACTATGCATCCCATTGATTCAGCAAGATAATATCATGTTCTAGACAGCCCAGCGTAGCTCTAATTTATAGCTAAACTGGCAGCAGAGCTCTGGCTTTAAAGGTAGAACTTGAAGAACACAAAGACAGCCCACCACAGGTCCATTTAAATCTGCATAATTTAATAAGGTATTTTTCTGTTGGCATCTGAATACAAATCCTTTATCCTCCCTCTACATGATGGTCCACGTCTTGAAGTTTTCTGTTTGTCCATCTCTACACGGGGTTTATCAGAGCTTTTCTTCCCATGAGTGGGATATTCTGAGAATGTTCATTTCAGAAAGAGATTATTACAGAGTGAGCCACTCTCTTTCCTAGCCTTTCACTCATTTTCATGATAACAATGTGGGTGTTGTGAGAAGGATGCAGAGGAAGGAAGGATTGGGTTATTCTCTACTTTTCCAGGAGCTTCATCATATTGCTGTTACCTGTTTCATCATTGTACAGATACAGCAGTGTGTGATACAGAATGTAACTTGCATGAATGTTTGTCATTTACATGCTTAAGGTACGCTTTATTTATTAGGAAGGATGTGCTGGCCAAATACTTGCTGTCATAAGACAAGCAAAGTCAAAATCAGCGTTGGCAGTTAATATTCAGAACCTTCCAAACACCTTTACAAAGCTTTAGTTTGCCTTTTCTCAGTACATATGAGAAGAGGATGGTCTTTCTACTGTTCCTTGGAGACAATCATGGTAATAAATGCACATTTGGGGTAAGGAGACCCAGTAACACACTGCTTTGAGATCAGGGGATTTTTTTGGTGGTTGAGGGGGGGGTACATTAGCAAGGGTGGCTGGGACAGTCCTGGAGCATCTTGTGTTCTGACACTGATGGCAGGAGAGAGGTGCTGGCCAGTGGGCCTCCGTGCTGGTGTGCAGTCTGTACTGGGTATGGGCAGGATCAAGGCCTTATAAAATACATATATGTGTGTTATAACTTCAGCTCCTGACTAGAATCCAGGAACACTGCGTGTGATCATGAAATATACTGTTAATCTTAACTAATGGATCCCATTAAATGGTTAAATAGCCTGGAAAGATTTTAGTTGTGTATGTTGTCTCTATGGAAATATCTCTGAAGGATCATTAGTGTTCTAATTGAGGCAAGTCACTGTGATTCTTGCTGTCTTAATAGTTATCATTAATGCCCTGTGTAAAACCTGGGGCCTGACTATAATACTGTAACCTGAACTGCCTGACTGTGAGTAGTTGTTGGCCCACGTTTTGGAAATAGAACAAAGCACATTTTCTTCTGTTCTGTTTTCAAATGTGTGTATGGCCATTTATAGGGTCTGATTTCAGTATTGGCTAAAATCTGCTATAGAAAACTAGAGTCCTGTGTGAGCTCAGCAGGGGGCTGTACCTGTAGCCTTCAGCAGCAGCCCAGAGCAGTGCTGAGGAAGGCAGGTGGAACTGCTGTTCTCACATCTCACGTAGCCTGTGTTCCCTGGTGACACTGCTGTAGCCAGCATTTGTGTGTTCACGTACACCCCAAACTGGTCCGTGGTTCTGAACTGTCCCAAGTCAGGCAAAATATGTTGTTTGCCTCTCTGCCACACTGTGTGTGAGATGCTAAAAACCAGTGTCTGTTGTGTGCCAACACAGTATCGTTATGTTTGAAAGATGAAGGGTGTTGCTTTATTCAGATGTTCCACATCACTACATGGCTCAGTATTTTGCATTCTATATTTTGAGTATCTATGTTTTGCATTATAGTTGGACTATTTTTTTGCTTCAAAAAATGTTAATCCAACATAAAATTTTGGAGAAAATGACTTGTAAAGATTACTCTAACATTTAAAAATAAATCTTGACGGTGGAATGCATGAACTCACATATAGGATTGACTGGGAGTCCATTTAGCTGACTGACTTTGCGTATAGTATACGTGCAGGTGTGTGGCAGGAGTTAATATATCAAATGTTGCTTTCAAGTCTTGTATAGTTTATGAAGACCATTAACAGAAGAAACAGATTACCATTTAGCCGTATCCCAGCTTTCTGGTATATCATATTTGCCAAGGAGGACACTATACCTTGTACTATATAGAGTGGCTCTCTCTCTGCTGTCTTTCATTTAGTTAAATCTCAGCGTGACTGGGGGCTGAAATCCTTGTGCAGTGTGAAGCCCAAACTCCTGCTCTGCCATGGACAGCAGGAGGAGAGGCAGCAACTTGCTCTGCTTGAGGGCATGGCACCCAGGGATTTACATCTCTCTCCACTGAGCACCTACAGCCATGAGATTGATTTTATCTCTTTATTGACTTCCATGTTAGTCCTTCAACAAACACAGACTGTAGTTTGAATTATCAGAATGGTACTTTGGATTAGATGTGCTGAACAACATGCAGGCACAAACATAAAACACAAGGACTTCAGACCATCCTCTGTCACCCCTTGAAGCCTAAATAGGCCTAGCAAATTCACTGCTCTGCAGAGTTTGTCTTGCTTCTCTGTCAGTCCTGCGATTTGCAAGCGTGGCAATAAAAATAATTTGTTCTGTTTCTTATCATACTCACGGAACCTCTTTGCTAATCAGAAAAATACATGTTAAGATTAAAACCATCGTTGTGCTTAGACATCTAGTGTAGACAGCTAAGGGTTCACTGGCATCCAAGAAGTACACGAGTGGAACTTTACTGGATCTCAGAGCTGTAAATTATAATAGAGCTAAGGCAGTCATTAAGATTTTCAAATGTATGTATCTAGGCACCAAACACTACCTACTACTTTGACATGTACAGCTTCCAAAAATCGTAGACTAAACCGGAGAGTTTATTTAATCCTCATCAGGCTGTACAGGGACTGGGGACTTCTTCATAGTTAAACCCACAAATTTGTCCTTTGGTTTTGCATTCGCTTACTCCAGGTGACAGTACAGGGTTATTTATGCATCTCCCTGACAAACACAGTAGTGGTCAGCAGACATTTTGCAGAGCTTTAACTTAGTGGTCTAGCAGATCTTCACTCATCTGAGAATACAGTGAGGTTCACAAATGTCCCACGATTCCAGCTGGTGGAGAAGTTTCAGAGCTGTTAGCTTAGTTACTAAAGAAAATGGATCAGCCTCTCTGCAGGACTTCAAACCTTCAGCTCTCTTGACTCTTATTGATAAGAAACTATGGCACTTCTTATTTTTAGCCTCAAGTAAAGGAAAAAACCATGCAATAAAAACCGGGAATGTAGTAATACTACAGCACACTACAAACTTTAAAATGCTGTTTCTGCTTAGCTTCCCTTCCAAAGCCAGCTCCTCTTCTTTGTTCTTGTGTCAGCCTTAATGGTCCCCTTCTGTCACCGCCATTTACAGTAGCCAGAAGCAGCAGCTCTTCATTTGTTAAGACCTTTACGCACTCTGATAATTTCTGTCATTTGTCTTCATAATTCTGCCACTTCCACTTTCCATAGGATTGTCAGCTACAGCCATGGAGGCATGTGGACAGGTGTTACTTTTAATGTAAGGTATCCTGTTTATTTTCCTTCGGTAACAAACTGAGTGTGAAAAGTCACAAAATAAGACTGAAGTAGAAAACACACATCCTCATGGATTTTACTGAATTACGTGTAAAATCCTGTAACAAGTGGATCCTTGGTGGAAGTTATAATGACGTTTTTATAGCCTTTTTTTTAGTTTGCTATTCCCTGATCTGGTTAATATCACACAAATGTAACACTCTCATCCCCCTCTCTCCTCTCCTTGCCACAGGTGCTGTTCAGTCAAATGGGCAGATTCCCCAAATTGTTCGTCGTTCCAGTGCAGAATTTCCAGAGACTCAGAAGAAAGTGGATGCATCAGAGGTACAGGTCAGCAGTTACTAGCAGTGCACTGCTTAAATGTCACCTGTGGACCAGTTCTTCAAGTTTGCTTTCCTTCCCCTGCTGTCTTACCCCCTCAGGGTGTACTGTTGTGACAGCGATTTTGTTTCTGGGCAAAGCAGCTGGTTTGCTGCCCCTCCTCGTGCTGTACACACCACAAACGTGTGCCCATTGCACAGAGCGAGGAGCCACTGGTGGGAGGTGAAGGCACAGGCATCAGGCTCTTCTGTTGATCAGAACAAAGAGCTGATTCCCGTAGCAGAAATAGGAACGTGCCCATGGGGACAGTCTCAAAGAGCCTGAGCTGTCAGAACTGGGGTTATTCAGCCTGGAGAAGAGGAGGCTGAGGGGAGACCTTATTGCTCTCTACAACTACCTGAAAGGAGGGTGTAGAGAGGTGGGGGTCAGTCTCTTCTCCCAAGTCACAGGCGACAGGACGAGAGGAAATGGCCCCAAGTTGTGCCAGGGGAGGTTCAGGCTGGATATTAGGAAAATTTTTTTCACTGAAAGGGTTATCAGGCATTGGAATGGGCTGCCCAGGGAGGTGGTTGAGGCACCATCCCTGGAGGTGTTCAAAAGACAGGTTGATGTAGTGCTGGGAGGTATGGTTTAGTGATGCTCCTTGTTTGTTGTGGGGGTGTCTATTTTTGTCAGTTGGGTTGACGGTTGGACAAGATGATCTTTAAGGTCCCTTCCAACCTAGAAGATTCTGTGATTCTGTGAACCTCGGTGCCGTTTTCGGTCTCTGCCAGAAAACAGGTCTTGCCTTAGTAGCAGGAAGGATACAGCAGTGTTTTCGGCAGGGAACCCCGTGCACAGCTGAAGATGAGTGCGTAACAAAGGGGGAAGTGTGAAGAATAAGGGAAAACATTACATGTTTTCATTAGGCTCTAAATGCATTCCTTGGTTAAGTTCCAAATTTTGTCAACTTGCACCAGCTCTGGCTGTAAAAATCTCAGAAGTCCTCAGTATGAGGACTTCAAAAACATCCTACAGAAAAAAACCTGGATTTGTTTGCAGTTCATTACTCAACCCTTCCATCATGCATAAAGTACACAGGACAAGTGAAATTAAACTCCTGGGGTTTTGCTGTCACCTGCATTGTGTGTCCTACGCTTCTTGTTTCTGTCTTTGAGTTCCTCCTTCAAAAAGATCTGTTTCTCTGTTCTGAACCTCACTTCCTCTGGAGCAGATCACGCTCTCAGCACTCAGCCAGTGGTTCCCTCCTCCCGTGTCTCGTTCACTTCCATCTCTGTAGGCCAGGGGGGTGAGGGAGAGAAGGCGTGTGTGTTATACTTAGCTAATGCCGGAATTAGTGCTGCTGACTGCAGGCTGGCAGACACAGCAGCTGTCTCTGGCAGAACCAAACATGTCACCTTCTTCATCTCAGAGCTTCTACAAGCCTGGGCCCAAAGGATCAAGCTGAAGGCTTTCAGGTGCACTGTGCTACAGTTAGAGCAGTAAGCTGGCTGGATCTAAACCCATAAATTAGCACAACTAGCAATGAATGTGTTACAAAGCTTTGTTTGCAGGACAGCAGACTTCTCCACACGTTTACAAGAATAGACAGCATGTTTGTGTAGTAACTGTCAACAGCTGTCAGTTGCTACCTGAAAATAAAAGAGCAAATTATATTCAGATATCACCAAATGGGCTTTATTTATCTTCAGAGTGTCAACTACCAAACACAATTTAAAAGAAAAGCCACCTAAAAGATAAACATCTCCGTAATGAACTGCTGTCCTCCATTTTCTTAACTTGTGTGATGGATGCTTCGATTCATTTTTGCTTCGAAAAAGTTGTCAGAGGGTTTGACCATCTTGTGACTTTGCAGACATGGCTAGAACTTAGTGGCTTCAAGAACCTCTTTGTCACACTATTGATTGGAAAGTGGAGGAGGTGTGTATGTGCCTTGCCCAGCAGAAAGAAACCCTTCCCCAGGCTCATCAGTGGCCCTTGCCATGTCAGCAACGGATCCAGCTCTGGATCTCCAGCTGGAATGGGAGATGGAGATACAATGGGGATGAGAGCCAAAACTACATCTGTTCTTTATGTTCTCAAATCTTGCTCAGTCTTTTTGGATGTAAAAGCACAGTACAGATATTATTTTTTTTTAAGTCTTCTTGTTCTCAGGGAGCAAAGAGCAGGGTGGAACATCAAGAAAGTATCTTTGTATGTCTTCCTAACTGCAATTCTTTGAAATCTATAAACACTCATTTTCTAAGGACATCACTTGAGGAAGCACTATGAATACTGTACACATGGAGGTTTCCACTGTCAAAGCTCTGTGGGCAACTGCAGAAAGAAAACAAAATACACTTTATGCTCTTCAGGCAAAATGTACTCTACTTCATTATCTGTCTGTCTACTGCACTATCTCAGATACATTTTCACCCCTTGTTGCTGTCCTTCAGCCCTGGCAATACTTTACGCGTGCACTGACCGTGTCTTCTCCTTTTATTCCTTCTGCTTGTTAAAGGCCAAGTCAAACAACGGCAGCGTGCCCGGCCTGGCACAGGCAGTGGGGAGGCCACAGAAATTCCAGAGTAGGAGGAACTCGCTGCAGCCTCCTCCTCCCCCTGAACGGCGGTCATCTGCTATTTCTGTGTCACCAATCCTGCCCTCCAAAGTCAAACGAGACAGCGGCATTTTCCTCACAGATCCAGACAGCTTTCCAGCCCCGCCACCTACGCTGAAGATTGATTTTCCTCCACCACCACCATCTGATTTCTGTGAACCTCCTCCTGATTTCGTGCCTCCACCACCACCAGCCTCCAGTAGCGGTAATGGAGACCTCCCATTACCCCCTCCACCTCCTCCTCCACCTGTCTCCAGTAAGCCATCACCTCCGACGAAGAAACCTGTGCCACTTCCTTCAAAAAGGCTAGAAAACACAGGACAAGCTGGAGAGCCACGGGCAGCTGGGCCACCTCCGACTGGGGGTGGAGGCAGGCAAGCAGATTTCATGTCTGACTTAATGAAAGCTCTTGAGAAGAAAAGGGGCAGCACCTCCTGAACTCTGGGAGCAGATGGACTTCAAGCCATAGCTGTTTTTGTGAGGCATCATGGAAGGTCACGCTGGATCAGGTTCCTCCAGGAGGAATTCTTCTTCAGAGTTCCTCCTGGGGGTCTCAGGAAGTAAAGCGGGGTGCCCTCTGTCCCCCGTTTTGTCCCTGTAACCTGCTTCTTCCTCCCCTGCTCCCCACTGCCACCATTAATTGCCATCCCAGCATGACACAGAGGTAGGAATGGGCTGTGGAGTCCTTGAGGACAGCCAGGGATGGTGGAGCAGCACTTGCAGAGTCGCTCAGTGAGTGAAATGCACCTTCTGTGGCTGCCTCTCCAGTAGAATTGGAACTGAAAGAAAAAATACAACAATGTTCTTGTGTGGATTTTGAGAAGTGGGAGGATCCCTTTTCAGAGAATTCCCCTTAAACATTTTTTAATCAGAAAAACCCCAATTTGTGTGGGGTTTTTTTTCAATAAAAAGACCCCATGTTTTAAAAAAAAATAGCCTTTCTTAAAAAGTTAAAAACTCAGCTAGCTTGTTCTGAGATCCAGGGCAGGACTGGGGCCACTTCCAGACAGTGTCACCCCAAATGTTAAACACTCCTGCTTCCATATGCAACTCCAGTCAGACCTGTCAGCACTCACAGTTGCTGCTTTTAAATCTCGTTTATTTGGTTAATCTTAGACAAAGAAAAATTGTTATTTTGAAATCATGCGTGCTTCCCTTGGTAAGCAGGATTTTTCTTCCTGTTGGTTAACATTTGTCTTCAAACTATACCTAGAAATAGTCTGTCTTCTGAAATACTTTGTAATTACTTTGTACTTGATGTGAATATCTCCTCCTACATTTTTTTCCCTTTTTTTCTCCCATTTTAATTCTCCGTTGTTCATTTAGGCAGCATTCATTATTAGTTCTCAAATAAAAATAGCTTCTATTTTATATCTGTACAAAGTGTCATAGTTAATGAACGGGCATTTTACTGGCAATTGGTACCACTTCAAATATTTTAATGAGTTTTTGCCTATACCTTCTAGTCTTTATTTCTTCCAGTCCTTGCCTCTTCTCATGCATACAATCTTCTAAGATATAATAAATAATATATTTCTGTATTTTGCAGTACAAAAAGCATCAAAAGCAAAGTGTGTGGTCTAAATAAGTTAGTAAATATATAAAAGCAGCTGACAGAGTAGGGAGCAAGAGCGCTGCTTTTGTCAAAGTGGAGTCCTAGGTCCAGAGGTGGGAGGGGAGGGGACAAGGAAATGACAAGCTGGTGGCAGTGCCACGGCCTGGGAACGTTTTGGGTCATCTCTAGTCTTATTTTTGGCTTAAGTTTGGTTTGTCAGTGCCCATGTACCTGCTTAGCAGCCTAGCAGGAATATGAAGGCTATAACCACACCTTTATAAAGCACCTTTCCTTTTGAAATTACTCTCTTTTTTTTTTTTTAAGCTGAAAACACTAATGACATGATGAACCAAGTGTATTTCCTCCTGCCACTGAAGTGATTTTGCTTTAAACGCTGTGGTAAAGGCCACAGCTGTGTCAGCCTTGGTGGAAGAAGTGGCTGCTTGAGGCAGACCAACCAATGCGTGTGTGCGTGGGCAGAGGCGGTTGTGGTGACCATTCCTCCCTGGTTATGAATTGAAAAAAAATGTAAAAGCATTTCAATGACAAGGTTTTCCAAGAAGATGTGTGAGATGTGAAGAGTGAGATATGTATCTGCAGAGGTGGCAGAGAGTTCAGGCATAACCTGCAGGGGGCACTCTTGGAGCACAGACAAGGAGGGTTCTAAGTCTGTTGATGCTACAGGGTAAATGAGGCCCACCCTGTGTCACACCACATGTCCCTGCCTTCACCCCAGTCCCTGGTG
This sequence comes from Calidris pugnax, assembly GCF_001431845.1. Lineage (NCBI taxonomy): Eukaryota > Metazoa > Chordata > Aves > Charadriiformes > Scolopacidae > Calidris > Calidris pugnax. The sequence continues at coordinate 30,881 of NW_015090775.1, read as the reverse complement.
GGGTCTTTGGTTTAGGTGAATTATTTGACCAACCTGGAGGAGGTAGGGGGCTTCTTTGGCTTTCCAAGGTCATGTAGGTTCCTGGAGTCGCAGACTCCCCAAATCTTCCCCATTTTCCAGGAGTTCACAGCTCATCTGTGCGTGGAGGGCAGTGCTGGTTCAGATGGTGCCTCCTACGTTTGCACATTCCGGTGGCTGCAGGAGCATAGTCCTCTGCAAGGAGGAAAAGACCAGGACTGTGCTCTGATAACACACAAACCACGAGCACTATCTTAGTATCTGGCCCTCTTACTTTCCAATATTGACAGAGCCCATGCAAGTCCTGCTGGTCTTCTAGCTCCCTGGCCTTCACCAAACTGAGCAAAAACCTCTCACTGGGTAAACTGTTCACCACGAACACAAACATGACCTAGAAGCTTTGAGCTGACAAGCTAGAACTCCCAAAAGGTGTCTCATCTCCAAACAGCCAAACTGAGAAACGCTCTCGAGACCGGTGCAAGGCTCGTCAGCTTAGTACAGGCTTCAGTTCCAAGTGCAGGAGAAAAAATACAAACTAGGTAAAAGTAGGAGTGCTAAAACTAGGGGTGAAAAAAAGGAAAAGGATTAACATTTCCCAGTTGCTTTCCACATGTAACGGAGGTGAGCATTATGCAGAATCACTGAATGCAAAAGAGCTGGGTGTCATTTTCTGACAAGGCATTAGGAGTGCACGTCTTCGACATGCTTCGGTGACAACAGCTGTCTGCTATCCAACTGTTTTTAAAACAAATTAATTTTATTTTATGAAATCTATACCCTCATCAAAATAAAGCAGGACATGTCCTTAGGAAACTGCTGCACAACAAGCTGGTTTCTTGGAATTCACAAAGCACCAAGACTTCTACACGGCTTTCCTAGTGCTCACTCTTCTCCTGAACAGAGCCCAACGCTCAGCCTCCTGCCCTATTTCCTTCCTTTTGTTACAGCACAATAAATTCAACTTTATACATTTTACATCTGCAGTCAATCAGAACTCAGGCACTTAATTTTACACAAAAGAAAAAAGCGGAGCTTTCTTCCAAACAAAAAGAATCAAAGCCTACAGAAAACTCCAGAAATCAATTAAAATGCTGTGATGATTAGACCTCTATCAACTATTTTCTGTATGTACATGGTTGCATTGAATTTCTGAAATGTAAGTATTCAAACTCCATTCAAAGAACAGCGCTACCATCATAATGGTACACAATTATCTTGCTTTATTTACTATAAAAAAGATGCTGCAAAATACAAAAAGATCTTCCTTTCCAAGACTGTAAATCAAAGCATTTGTTAAAAAATCGAAGTGAATCCTTCCACCTCCATCTAACCTATTGCCGTATGAAATGCTCTTACTCCTGTGGATCGCAGTAGTATGTGCGTTACTAGAGATTACAGTATTTTAGTCTGAAAAGATCTGAAATTGCAGCATGTTATTTTTAACCTTTCTCTACAGCTGAAATGGAAGCCGTCTCAGCAGCTGCCATCTTTGGGCTCTGACATCACTGATATGGAAGAAGGACCTACTTCAAGCGACCGCTTTTCCATCAGTCCTTAGGGCTAGAAAGGTCAGAGTCATGTGTAGAAGTCCCCAGGTGGGGGATCAGCAGTGCTGCCCCTCGTACCTGGCCTCAGCTACAGGAGGAGGAGGAGAGTACAAATACCCACCTCTTTGGTTACCAGCCCCAGGGTTTCTATTCCCCGTCTGCTCTGGCATCGCTGCTGCGTTCGTTAACATGAAGGAAGAGGCAGCTCTGGAACCGCAGGTGGAAGCCTAGAATTTTGGAGAATATACCTTGAAACACAGTATTAATGCTTACATTGTGATAATAAACCCTAGTGATTCAAACCTAGAAGTGGAAAGGCAGTTTGATCACCATTAACAGTCTGTGCTGACTGTTACGGAATCAGAATAATTACTAAAAACAGGCAATGCAAACTGCATGGTCCAACTAGGGGGAAATAACAGATTTGCTTTCACACAAATCCTGGAAAGAGGACATGACTGAGTCCACCAATGAACTCCTGGAGAAGAGAAGTGGCTAACCTGGTCTCTGCAGCCAGAGGAATATGTGAAACCAATTTTCAGAGCTGGCTTCATTCTTCTAGATATTTTTCAAGACCCAAGAAAAGGCTGACGCCGAGTGCTGCGGGCGGTCCCTGTCACTGCCTGTGAGACAGCTCCCAGTTGGGATGGTCTGGTTTCATATCCTGGCACTGGAGGCTTTCTTTACCTGTAACTCTGGGTGAAGCAAAGGTCCACTTGTTACTAAGGGGATTTAACATTTATAAAACACTTTGAAGAAGAAAGCAGTACAAAAATGCTTTGTATTTACGCAATTGTTCCATGAGGTCAAGACATCCAGGCAGCCAAGTTGGGCTCACACACAAAAGGAACTTCCTGGATGCTTGGTTTGACAGAAGTTCGAGTTCTTTCCTGTCACCCACCTGGAAGCCAGCCCCCAGGCTGCAGCGCTGCTGTATCTACCCTGCAGGCACAAGTACCTTCATCTCCAAATCCTCACTTGCAGCGTAACTCACTCCAGGGCAGGTGGTAATGCTGGTTCACACATTTTCACAGAATCACAGAATCTTCATGGTGGCAATACTTTACGCGTGCACTGACCGTGTCTTCTCCTTTTATTCCTTCTGCTTGTTAAAGGCCAAGTCAAACAACGGCAGCGTGCCCGGCCTGGCACAGGCAGTGGGGAGGCCACAGAAATTCCAGAGTAGGAGGAACTCGCTGCAGCCTCCTCCTCCCCCTGAACGGCGGTCATCTGCTATTTCTGTGTCACCAATCCTGCCCTCCAAAGTCAAACGAGACAGCGGCATTTTCCTCACAGATCCAGACAGCTTTCCAGCCCCGCCACCTACGCTGAAGATTGATTTTCCTCCACCACCACCATCTGATTTCTGTGAACCTCCTCCTGATTTCGTGCCTCCACCACCACCAGCCTCCAGTAGCGGTAATGGAGACCTCCCATTACCCCCTCCACCTCCTCCTCCACCTGTCTCCAGTAAGCCATCACCTCCGACGAAGAAACCTGTGCCACTTCCTTCAAAAAGGCTAGAAAACACAGGACAAGCTGGAGAGCCACGGGCAGCTGGGCCACCTCCGACTGGGGGTGGAGGCAGGCAAGCAGATTTCATGTCTGACTTAATGAAAGCTCTTGAGAAGAAAAGGGGCAGCACCTCCTGAACTCTGGGAGCAGATGGACTTCAAGCCATAGCTGTTTTTGTGAGGCATCATGGAAGGTCACGCTGGATCAGGTTCCTCCAGGAGGAATTCTTCTTCAGAGTTCCTCCTGGGGGTCTCAGGAAGTAAAGCGGGGTGCCCTCTGTCCCCCGTTTTGTCCCTGTAACCTGCTTCTTCCTCCCCTGCTCCCCACTGCCACCATTAATTGCCATCCCAGCATGACACAGAGGTAGGAATGGGCTGTGGAGTCCTTGAGGACAGCCAGGGATGGTGGAGCAGCACTTGCAGAGTCGCTCAGTGAGTGAAATGCACCTTCTGTGGCTGCCTCTCCAGTAGAATTGGAACTGAAAGAAAAAATACAACAATGTTCTTGTGTGGATTTTGAGAAGTGGGAGGATCCCTTTTCAGAGAATTCCCCTTAAACATTTTTTAATCAGAAAAACCCCAATTTGTGTGGGGGTTTTTTTCAATAAAAAGACCCCATGTTTTAAAAAAAAATAGCCTTTCTTAAAAAGTTAAAAACTCAGCTAGCTTGTTCTGAGATCCAGGGCAGGACTGGGGCCACTTCCAGACAGTGTCACCCCAAATGTTAAACACTCCTGCTTCCATATGCAACTCCAGTCAGACCTGTCAGCACTCACAGTTGCTGCTTTTAAATCTCGTTTATTTGGTTAATCTTAGACAAAGAAAAATTGTTATTTTGAAATCATGCGTGCTTCCCTTGGTAAGCAGGATTTTTCTTCCTGTTGGTTAACATTTGTCTTCAAACTATACCTAGAAATAGTCTGTCTTCTGAAATACTTTGTAATTACTTTGTACTTGATGTGAATATCTCCTCCTACATTTTTTTCCCTTTTTTTCTCCCATTTTAATTCTCCGTTGTTCATTTAGGCAGCATTCATTATTAGTTCTCAAATAAAAATAGCTTCTATTTTATATCTGTACAAAGTGTCATAGTTAATGAACGGGCATTTTACTGGCAATTGGTACCACTTCAAATATTTTAATGAGTTTTTGCCTATACCTTCTAGTCTTTATTTCTTCCAGTCCTTGCCTCTTCTCATGCATACAATCTTCTAAGATATAATAAATAATATATTTCTGTATTTTGCAGTACAAAAAGCATCAAAAGCAAAGTGTGTGGTCTAAATAAGTTAGTAAATATATAAAAGCAGCTGACAGAGTAGGGAGCAAGAGCGCTGCTTTTGTCAAAGTGGAGTCCTAGGTCCAGAGGTGGGAGGGGAGGGGACAAGGAAATGACAAGCTGGTGGCAGTGCCACGGCCTGGGAACGTTTTGGGTCATCTCTAGTCTTATTTTTGGCTTAAGTTTGGTTTGTCAGTGCCCATGTACCTGCTTAGCAGCCTAGCAGGAATATGAAGGCTATAACCACACCTTTATAAAGCACCTTTCCTTTTGAAATTACTCTCTTTTTTTTTTTTTAAGCTGAAAACACTAATGACATGATGAACCAAGTGTATTTCCTCCTGCCACTGAAGTGATTTTGCTTTAAACGCTGTGGTAAAGGCCACAGCTGTGTCAGCCTTGGTGGAAGAAGTGGCTGCTTGAGGCAGACCAACCAATGCGTGTGTGCGTGGGCAGAGGCGGTTGTGGTGACCATTCCTCCCTGGTTATGAATTGAAAAAAAATGTAAAAGCATTTCAATGACAAGGTTTTCCAAGAAGATGTGTGAGATGTGAAGAGTGAGATATGTATCTGCAGAGGTGGCAGAGAGTTCAGGCATAACCTGCAGGGGACACCCTTGGAGCACAGACAAGGAGGGTTCTAAGTCTGTTGATGCTACAGGGTAAATGAGGCCCACCCTGTGTCACACCACATGTCCCTGCCTTCACCCCAGTCCCTGGTGGGCTCTTTGGTTTAGGTGAATTATTTGACCAACCTGGAGGAGGTAGGGAACTTCTTTGGCTTTCCAAGGTCGTGTAGGTTCCTGGAGTCGCAGACTCCCCAAATCTTCCCCATTTTCCAGGAGTTCACAGCTCATCTGTGCGTGGAGGGCAGTGCTGGTTCAGATGGTGCCTCCTACGTTTGCACATTCCGGTGGCTGCAGGAGCATAGTCCTCTGCAAGGAGGAAAAGACCAGGACTGTGCTCTGATAAAGCACAAACCACGAGCACTGAGGGAGGAAAAGACCAGGACTGTGCTCTGATAACACACAAACCACGAGCACTATCTTAGTATCTGGCCCTCTTACTTTCCAATATTGACAGAGCCCATGCAAGTCCTGCTGGTCTTCTAGCTCCCTGGCTTTCACCAAACTGAGCAAAAACCTCTCACTGGGTAAGCTATTTACCACGAACACAAACATGACCTAGAAGCTTTGAGCTGACAAGCTAGAACTCCCAAAAGGTATCTCATCATCTCCAAACAGCCAAACTGAGAAATGCTCTCAAGATGGGTGCAAGGCTCATCAGCTTAGTACAGGTTTTAGTATCTTAGTATCTGGCCCTCTTACTTTCCAATATTGACAGAGCCCATGCAAGTCCTGCTGGTCTTCTAGCTCCCTGGCTTTCACCAAACTGAGCAAAAACCTCTCACTGGGTAAGCTATTTACCACGAACACAAACATGACCTAGAAGCTTTGAGCTGACAAGCTAGAACTCCCAAAAGGTATCTCATCATCTCCAAACAGCCAAACTGAGAAATGCTCTCAAGATGGGTGCAAGGCTCATCAGCTTAGTACAGGTTTTAGTTCCAAGTGCAGGAGAAAAAATACAAACTAGCTAAAAGTAGGAGTGCTAAAACTAGGGGTGAAAAAAAGGAAAAGGATTAACATTTCCCAGTGGCTTTCCACATGTAACGGAGGTGAGCATTATGCAGAATCACTGAATGCAAAAGAGCTGGGTGTCATTTTCTGACAAGGCATTAGGAGTGCACGTCTTCGACATGCTTCGGTGACAACAGCTGTCTGCTATCCAACTGTTTTTAAAACAAATTAATTTTATTTTATGAAATCTATACCGACAAGGCATTAGGAGTGCACGTCTTCGACACGCGTCGGTGACAACAGCTGTCTGCTATCCAGCTGTTGTTTTTAAAACAAATGAATTTTATTTTATGAAATCTATACTCTCATCAAAATAAAGCAGGACATGTCCTTAGAAAACTGCTGCACAACAAGCTGGTTTCTCAGAATTCACCAAGCACCAAGACTTCTACACGGCTTTCCTAGTGCTCACTCTTCTCCTGCAGTTCCAAGTGCAGGAGAAAAAATACAAACTAGGTAAAAGTAGGAGTGCTAAAACTAGGGGTGAAAAAAAGGAAAAGGATTAACATTTCCCAGTTGCTTTCCACATGTAACGGAGGTGAGCATTATGCAGAATCACTGAATGCAAAAGAGCTGGGTGTCATTTTCTGACAAGGCATTAGGAGTGCACGTCTTCGACACGCGTCGGTGACAACAGCTGTCTGCTATCCAGCTGTTGTTTTTAAAACAAATGAATTTTATTTTATGAAATCTATACTCTCATCAAAATAAAGCAGGACATGTCCTTAGAAAACTGCTGCACAACAAGCTGGTTTCTCAGAATTCACCAAGCACCAAGACTTCTACACGGCTTTCCTAGTGCTCACTCTTCTCCTGAACAGAGCCCAACGCTCAGCCTCCTGCCCTATTTCCTTCCTTTTGTTACAGCACAATAAATTCAACTTTATACATTTTACATCTGCAGTCAATCAGAACTCAGGCACTTAATTTTACACAAAAGAAAAAAGCGGAGCTTTCTTCCAAACAAAAAGAATCAAAGCCTACAGAAAACTCCAGAAATCAATTAAAATGCTGTGATGATTAGACCTCTATCAACTATTTTCTGTATGTACATGGTTGCATTGAATTTCTGAAATGTAAGTATTCAAACTCCATTCAAAGAACAGCGCTACCATCATAATGATACACAATTATCTTGCTTTATTTAGTATAATAAAAGATGCTGCAAAATACAAAAAGATCTTCCTTTCCAAGACTGTAAATCAAAGCATTTGTTAAAAAATCGAAGTGAATCCTTCCACCTCCATCTAACCTATTGCCGTATGAAATGCTCTTACTCCTGTGGATCGCAGTAGTATGTGCGTTACTAGAGATTACAGTATTTTAGTCTGAAAAGATCTGAAATTGCAGCATGTTATTTTTAACCTTTCTCTACAGCTGAAATGGAAGCCGTCTCAGCAGCTGCCATCTTTGGGCTCTGACATCACTGATATGGAAGAAGGACCTACTTCAAGCGACCGCTTTTCCATCAGTCCTTAGGGCTGGAAAGGTCAGAGTCATGTGGAGAAGTCCCCAGGTGGGGGATCAGCAGTGCTGCCCCTCGTACCTGGCCTCAGCTACAGGAGGAGGAGGAGAGTACAAATACCCACCTCTTTGGTTACCAGCCCCAGGGTTTCTATTCCCCGTCTGCTCTGGCATCGCTGCTGCGTTCGTTAACATGAAGGAAGAGGCAGCTCCGGAACCACAGGTGGAAGCCTAGAATTTTGGAGAATATATCTTGAAACACATTGTGATAATAAACCCTAGTGATTCAAACCTAGAAGTGGAAAGGCAGTTTGATCACCATTAACAGTCTGTACTGACTGTTACGGAATCAGAATAATTACTAAAAACAGGCAATGCAAACTGCATGGTCAAACTAGGGGGAAATAACAGATTTGCTTTCACACAAATCCTGGAAAGAGGACATGACTGAGTCCACCAATGAACTCCTGGAGAAGAGAAGTGGCTAACCTGGTCTCTGCAGCCAGAGGAATATGTGAAACCAATTTTCAGAGCTGGCTTCATTCTTCTAGATATTTTTCAAGACCCAAGAAAAGGCTGACGCCGAGTGCTGCGGGCGGTCCCTGTCACTGCCTGTGAGACAGCTCCCAGTTGGGATGGTCTGGTTTCATATCCTGGCACTGGAGGCTTTCTTTACCTGTAACTCTGGGTGAAGCAAAGGTCCACTTGTTACTAAGGGGATTTAACATTTATAAAACACTTTGAAGAAGAAAGCAGTACAAAAATGCTTTGTATTTACGCAATTGTTCCATGAGGTCAAGACATCCAGGCAGCCAAGTTGGGCTCACACACAAAAGGAACTTCCTGGATGCTTGGTTTGACAGAAGTTCGAGTTCTTTCCTGTCACCCACCTGGAACCCAGTCCCCAGGCTGCAGCGCTGCTGTATCTACCCTGCAGGCACAAGTACCTTCATCTCCAAATCCTCACTTGCAGCGTAACTCACTCCAGGGCAGGTGGTAATGCTGGTTCACACATTTTCACAGAATCACAGAATCTTCATGGTTGGAAGAGACCTTTGAGATCATCGAGTCCAACCACAAAACCAAACCAAAACAAACAGAAAACCCAACAAACAGACACAAACCAAAAATCTAGGGCACTAGAGCATGCCCTGAAGTGCCACGTCTACACATTTCTTAAATACCCCCAGGGATGGTGACTCCACCACCTCCCTGGGCAGGCTGTTCCAGTGCCTGACCACCCTCTCAGGAAAGTAATTCTTCCTAATATCTCATCTAAACCTCCCCTGCCCCAACTTTAGACCATTTCCTCTGCTCCTGTCATTATTGTTTCCTCACAACATGCTAATTTGCTTGTAATTAGCTGAGAACAGACACCAGGGCCAATGCTGCTATAGGTGGGAACACAGCCCCCTGCTGAGGGGCTTCTCCAGGCCCCCCAGCCACCCACTCCTTTTCCCTGGAGGTGCTGCCAGCACCAAGGCGAACCCCAAGGGTTGCACTTCCAGCCTGCAGAAGGAATGGTAACCCAGGCTGGACTTGTGCAAGCTGCTTGAACTTCAGACTGGAGTTCCAGGAAACTGCATTTAAATATCTATATTGTGCCTCACATTATGATACTACTGTTGACATTTGAACAACTGTATGTATGTTTAAACAGACATATATCTGAGAGGAAACCATCCTGAATAATTGTGTTGATTATAGTTAAGAAGTAAAGGCATTCAAATGTATTTTTTAGTCACTGAAAGATTTCTAATAATATAAATTTTTCTACACTAATTATATTTCTAGAAATAGATTTGTGAAATGCTAATTATACCACTTAATAGCCTCTATTTCAGAATCAAGTGGCACTCAAGAAATTTAGAGATTCCAAACCAATCCAAACCAATGGATTTGAGAAGAGACGAGATAACGCCAAGAAGTAACAAAGCCCCCAAAGAAGTGATTTTTGCTGTAAATTTCCTAGCATAACATTGGACCTGATGGCTTACGTATCAATTTTGGCTTAATTACCCACTAAGTTTTGTGATATGGAATTGGATTATCAAAGAAAGATAAATAACAAGACCCAGGACTCAAAGACTGGTCTCTCTGTTACTCTCTGTAACAGCTTCAGTTGAATTTAAAATCCTTTCCCTGCAAGATTTTTGTTAGTCCCTTACAGCCTCAGGTGGCTGGATACAAAAGGTGTATGGAGCTGACTAACATAGTGAGATACTTCCAAGAAAGTCCTTTTTTGATGTCCAACCAGTGAAAATTTCTGGAGACTTTATATCCATGTATCAACAAGTCCTTCTACTACTATCAAAAGATGGACTTTCCAAGAGCAGGGGAGCAGGCTTGGGAGGCACCTGACACTGGCAAAGACAGTGACGTTTATTTTTGGACAACTCACTCCCCAGACAGACATCTTTGCTCACTATTTAATTGAATTCCCTTTAAATCTCTGTTGGCAGTTTAATGGGACAAAACAAGGTCAAAAAGAGGAAAGGTTTAAGTGTAAGATTGTAATAAGTAACTAAGGGTAATTTGCTGATCAAACGAGTTAAGCAAGAGGAACGATCTCGCTGCACCAGACACAGGAATGCAAAGTGCATCAATCTTAAGACGAATGTTAAGCCGAGAGGTTGTGTTGTTACGGCAATTGGTACCTTTGTTTAAAACCTTTGTACCAATCAACCATGTAAAGAAAGATTGTATGAACTGATTTTGTACCTGCCATTTTATTGAAACTGCCTGAAGCAAGACAGACCTAAAGAAGCCGAGGGATGTACCAAAGATGTCGAAACCGACCTCTGTGGTAGTACAAAGACCTCCCTTGGACATCTCCATACACCGAATCCAGCCTGGAGACCAGGTACTAATCAAAACCTGGAAAGAAACCTCCCTAACACCCCATTGGGAAGGACCCTTTGTTGTTTTACTTACCACAGATACAGCCGTACGGACAGCGGAAGAAGGATGGACTCGTGCCAGCAGAATTAAGGGACCTGTCTCCCCAGAAAGGTGGACCGTAACGTCGGAACCAGGAGACCTCCAAATGAAGATAAGGAAAACGAGGCCGGTAAATGAACCACTCCAGGAGGGAAGTAAGGAATAGTTTATATCAGTGGTTCCAAATACCACCTGGAAATACCCTATGGAAGGTGCATTTCCCACCTTGGAGTGAAGAAAGGATACCCGACCAAACAGGGGGCTGGATTATACAAACTAACAGGAACTCCTCAGGTTTTTCCCTTTTGCTGTGAAACGGAGACAGAAATACCTGAATCACCCAGAATAGGAGATCTCCGTGGAATACCCTGTTTAAAACACCCTACTTCCGGGCATTTATGTTTAAATTGTAATAGAGATTGGTCCTGTGTTTCATCTAAGAGACAACCTTACTGTATGGAATGTCACAATGATTCCATACATAACAGAGGACCAGAGGATCAAGTGGAAATTTGTAGATTATTCTGTGGATGGGAACTGTTAGTACCTGAACTTTGGGAAGTATGAGAAACAGACTGGTATAAAGTTTTAAGACAGTGTGCAATGAGATTCGCCTGGAAACGGGCACAGCAACCAAACAGGTGGAAATATGTTTGAGAGATAACTAACAGGATAACAGCAAAATTCCTCTGAAGACTACCTGCTGCTGCTGAGAAGATATTAATATCCTGTTGCTCTCTGCAAAAGAGTAGACGAGGAAGGCAGAGGGGTATTGAACAGTGGGGAAATGAAAGCTGGTATCCTATTAATGGCATTGATTGCCAAAACTATAGAAAATGAACATCAACCCTTCAATTGGACCTTGGGTCGATGGGAAGATTCAACAGAAGTTCAGTATAATGTGACAGCTGGACCCCCAGAATTCCATGTTAAATTGGAAGACTTAGTCTTTTATGAACTAGACCCACCCGGTCGACAAGAAAGAGCAATAAAACCTTTTTACCTCTGCCCCAGTTCAAATCCAGGAAAAAGTTATTGCAGTCTCCCTAACCACTATTACTGTGCATATTGGGGATGTGAAACCATAGCTTCAAACTGGGACGTAGCCATTAAAGATGAGTTTTTAAATATCACATGGGGACCCAGAGGTTGTAAGCCGCTGACTCCAAGCTGGGATGGACATATAGAGGGCCCCCATCTAGGCAACTGTAAGCATGTTATATTAGAAATCCTGCAGCCTGATGACCACGGATGGTTATTTGGACGGACCTGGGGAATGCGATATTGGGAATCTGGAACTGATAGAGGAGGACTAATATTCATTCAAAAACGTGAAGTTAGGAATTAGAGAAAAGAAAAAGAGAACAGGAGGCTCAGTCCTCCTGGTATGAATCCTGGTGTAATCGGTCACCCTGGCTGACTACCTTAATTTCTACTTTGGAGGGACCCCTCATAATGTTGTTATTGGCTCTGACTTTTGGACCTTCTATCATTAATAAGCTTGTAACTTTTGTTAAAAGCAGGTTGGAAAAAGTGCAGCTAATGGTGATGAAGCAATCAGAACTGGAGATGAAAATTATACCAAATGAAAATCCTGAATTACATGCAGCTTGTGAGGTATTGTCTAGGTTTGATCAGCAAATCACTTATAAATAAAAGAAGATAAAAGGAGCTGTTTACCTTGCCTGAATTTGCCAGCCCTTGGTGGAGCTGTGACTCCCCGGCCGCCCAGCGCTGCTTCTGCCTTCCTACCTTAATAAATATTTAGTGAACCTATTTCGGACTCGGTTTGCCTTAAATTCAACTATAACAAGATCATCCTCTGTTCCAGCTCTGCAAAAGACTTAGTAACATTTATATCTTCAGAATACAATTACATTTGAACAGTGAGTAACAGCAAGAACATTCATCAAAATACTTTATGATTAAAATTATCTTAGATGGATTTTAAATTGACCAGCCATTAAAACTTACTGAGACCCACCTGATCAGCCATGAATTCTGAGAAGTTATGATAGTTTGGCAGAACTTACATATTGGGACTCAAATTAATGCACAGTTGAATATGAAGGGCAGAGTTATAAACACCAATATAATTTGCCAATGAAACCATAGATAGCGGTCCATTTCTCTAATCTTTAGACTTTATAAAGTTGGTCCAAGACCTTGTCTTGCCTTGCAGAGTAGCAGATTCCAGTCAACCAAGTGTAAGGGAGAGAAGTTCCTGGAGCTTGATCCATTAATCCCATTTGAAGGCCTGAGCTTTGACATGGATGATTTTTCTGGCTTGTTCAAGTTGCAGCAGGATGAGCAGGATGAGTTCAGGATGAGCAGGATGAGTTCAGGATGAGCAGCTGACTTTGAGGTCCTTGGCCCAAGCTGGGGGCCGCAGGGAGTAGCCCGCTCTCTCTGCAGCCTGCTGCCTCTGGAAGGGATGTTGTAAAATCTGCTGTAGAAGACGAACCTGGAAGCAATTAAAATAGGTCAGTTTTCATACAAAATGTTTTCCTGCAAACATGAAAAGCTTCTGGCACTTCACCATAGAATCATTCAGGTTGGAAAAGACCCTTGGGATCATTGAGTCCAACCATATTATATTACCCAAGCTCCAGAAACTATTACTACTATTAATATAGTCACTCCTATTTATAATTAACACTATTAATAATTTTGTTAATATTTGTAATAGTAGATTATATTAATACAGTGTTGGCCAAAGTGTAGCATACATTCAAAGTGTAAATGCAACAACTGTTTCATTAACAATTATGCCAATTGTTAATAAATACATCAGGAAAGAAAAGAAGTATTTTACCTCTGAGAAATCATTCAAATTAGCTTTTTGCACTGCTGATTCTGCCATCCAATTCCTCAGAATGTATCTAGGATTAACAGCTGAAACCAAAAGTAAATCATGCTAAATTTAGTTAGACGTATTCAACAAAAGGAAAACACAGTCATTGAAACGTGTCATTGAAATCATAAAAAAGGTTTGATTTGCAGATCAAGAAAAAAAAATGCATAAAAAGGAAAAGGAATGAATCAATATATTTTTATGAGCTGCTAAAAAGGAGTTTTTAAACTTGCACAATCAGTAATGCCAAAGTGCCAAACAAAACAGCGTAGAACATCATATTGATACACAAATAATCTCCTGTTACGAACACCAGCAGACTTCTCAAATGTGATGAGTTTCCCACAGCCCAAGTTCCTGCTACGTTGCTGGAGACCATATTTCAATGTTGTCAGTATTTTCCTGGAGATTCTAAAAATGACTATTTTATTACTTAATTTAAAAAGGAATTATTAAGATCTTCATTAAAGTATATGTATTTAGATATTCCTATCATATATCAAAAGTTTATCCATGAAAGCCTTTGATGTTGCATTTCAGCTGTATTTTTTTAGAAACTACTTTTTCAACTTGCATTTCCTGGTGAGGGTGTGGGGAGGTTCCCCAGTTTTTTCCACAACTGTCTGCTGTATCTTTTTGGAAAGCCCCATGACAGCTGCACTGCTTCTCCGGCTTCTTCCAGGCTGATTGTGTCTAATTAGTGGTCAGGAGATTATAGGGACATTGAAAATTAAACTGCTGAATGAGTAAACCAGGTTCTATCTTACAGGACAGCAACTAACAACTTGTAAAAGGAGTTCTGTCAAAGTGTGTGCCAAGGCCAGTTCTCCTAAGCACACATGGCTTTTATTATCCATTTTTTGCGGATAATGTCAACAACAACTCTTATTTTTGCTCTGCAATTAAAGCCTAAGATTCTACTTCAGAAAGTTTCCCCTTTAATTAATGATTAAAAAGAAAGTTACAGATTAATTGTAACAAACACTTCAGGCTTGCATTGTAAATCTTAATTTGACCTTCATCTCCATATTTTCCCTAATTCAGTAACTGATTATTCCATGAAGAGATTAATTTGTGATACTAGGGGCATTTCACCCATGGACTTTGAAAACAAAAGTCTGTGATTTATGGGCATACACAAACTTCATCTGTTCCTTCCCTTTTCATTGATGTCCCAGTAGGTTTTATAAGAAAAAACATCAGTTTTATATAATAGATGTCTTTCAGAAAAATCCATGTGGCTTTAGAAAACACTCTTATAAATACCTTTACAGCATATTTGAAAGAAGGTATTAGAGAAAGCAGAGTATTCATCAAAATCACCATCTCAAATTTCCCTCTACTCAGTCCTCTAATCAATTAGTTGTGATGTTATTTAATTTATAAATAATACATTATATTAGGAGGGGGATGATCAGAAGCAATATTTTGGGTGAAGGGATTAAACCTAGTCTGTTTCCATTTCCCAATTCACACTATTCTTGCATCTCCTCGTACCGTTGCTTCAGCTTGCAAACATCACTTGTTTGTCTTACCTGATGACCAAGACAACTGATGTCTTTGAGAAAAGCTATGACTGGCTCCTCCTGAGGTTCTGTGGTTGGACAATCACAGGGCTTTATTCATATTCATATTTAATAGCTCCCCATACAGAATCAGTGTCTAGAGCAGTGAACAGGCTTCTCTGTAGTAACTACTCCTTCTAAGAAGCACCATTTAACCAGCTAACAAACCAGAACTTACTGAAGCTGTGTAATCAGTGGAACAATGCTTGCATGATTATTTTATGTATCGCAATACAATTAAATTCTTTTATCTTTGGAACTGAATGATAGCCATTTTAAGCCACAAGATTTGCCGTACAGCAATATTAAACAAAGGGCCTTCATGTTATTTAGAAAAGTAAAGGACAAAACCAAAAATCACTCTGTGCTCTAAGTGCTCAACTCTGACCACTCCTGCTCCTGCCAGAAGAGAGAAGGTGGAGGTCTCTTACAAAATCAGAAAATGGGCTGGCATCAGAAGCATCTGAGGTGGCACTGCCACTCCCTCCAGAAAAGCTGCCCAGGTAAGAGAAGACCATTCCAGCACAGCATCCATGGGAATGGAGACTGAGATGCCATCCATCCAGGTACAAACATTCAACTCTTTCACATCATTACGGCTGCTCTGTATGTACTTACATACATTAAACAAAAGCCAATAAATAAGACTGGCAATTTGGAACCCTGATAACCTTTACAGAGTTATAACAACACTCTCCCCTAACTGCTAAAAACCAGCAAATTCCCACTTGGCAAAGTGATTTGCTCTGGCCAGGTATTTGATTTAATCCAGTAAATGGCTTTTCAACAGTAAAGTGTGATAATAATATAAAAAGAATATTTAAAAGGTGGAGAAGTTAACATATGACTCATACAAAAAATGATAATTCACATTAAAACCATGACTCACAGTAGCAGGAGAATATTTGTCCCAGAAATATATTCTTAACAATTGCAAATTGACAAGTTTCACAGTGGCATTAAAAATATCTGTAATTAACACAAGTGACAAGAAAATTATGAGAGAATGAGACAAGCCAGATAAGAAAAGGACAAAGAAGAAGAAGATTTTGTGCCCTTGCAAGCATTTTGTGATCTGGTCTACAGGTTTTTTTTACATGTTTCTTTTCTAAAGAAATACAATGATAGACTTGTACGGGGATGTGGATTGTCAAATCTTTTTGATCAACTCCTAAGGAACTATGTTTAGGCAGTAAAAGATAATGTGCTACTAAGGACTAAAAACTAAATGGAGAGCGGTAAAAATGAAGATAACGAATGTGATCAACTTTAAATGGTTCAAGGTAATGTACTTTGGGACATGAGATATTTTACTAGACTTACTAATGATGAAGGAAAGGTGATGAATAACGAGGTGATAATGGCAATATATTCAAGGTCAGTCAGTTCTAAAGACAGCGATAAGAGATGTAGTGGGACTTACCAACCCATATAAAAATCTGTAAGAGCCCTGACAGTTTTGTCTTTATCATGAAATGCTGGGTAAAAATGCACAGTTGAGTGAGTTGAGCCAGATTTGGGCTGCAAGTTGTACTAACAAGGGCAGCTGTTACAAGCAAATACTTCAAAAAAATTAAGAGATCACAGGGGGTATATCCAAGAGATCTATTTAAATGTAACAGAGAACAACAACAAAACTCTAAGAAACTTCAGTCACACTGTAATATGGAGAAGCTAGCAAAAATGTAACAAAGTTTGTTCATTTTAAGAAGAAAATAAGATTTTAAACAGACCAATAACCAATTAACAGTAGTAGTCAGTCTGTTAGGAATATCTGGTAGCTCTGCTGTCTGAATATATTGTGACGACAGGTTATATGGAAGAAAACAAACTTAACCATGAATCCTTAAAACATGAAAAAAACCATGAAACTTAAACATGAATCCAAGTTTTGGACTGTTACCAAAATGGAGACAAGAGCACAAGTGTTATCCTGGAGACAAAACCTTTTCTCTGCTTTGTCTGGCTCCTGTACTGTATGATCCCCTGAGATACACGTAGACAACCCCAGTGCTGGTTAGCAGAAGATCGTCCCCAAACTAAGATCCTTTCTGATTTGGAATAAAAGCTCAGAATATCATAATCTTCTCCATAAGCAGATTCAAAATCCAGAAGAAGAAGAAGTATGTTTAGACAGCTTTCAGCATTAAGTTTTAGCTGAGGAAAACGGGAGCTCAAAACCTCGAAAGAGTCGTTGAGCAAAGAGCCTCGGAGTCTCACAGCTGCAACTTCTTAACCTTACCAAAATACAAATAATAAACCAAATCTTTCTTCTTGGTAACTGTTTTCATATTAACTTTCTAAAAATGCATGTAAAATTGTAAGAAGTGTGCCTAAAAATGGACAGAGCCTTGGTCAGAAAACGTGGATGCAAACATTAAGGTCTTCCATGTGATGAAAATTCCTGCCTGACGTAATTTTTACTGTCTTATTACTGAACGCCAGTGCTGTCTGCTGCCATTTTCCTACCAAATCAATTAAAACTTTTGAAGAAAGTGGCCGATCAATATATAACAAAAGAGTACAGCTGTTTCAGTTAGAAATGAGAATATAACAGCCTGCAAAGCAGCTCAACAATGAAGCATAAATACCTCATGCAGAATTTGATCAGATCTTCCATTTCCTTCACTCCCTTTCATCCAGAGATTTTCAGTTGTCTTTTACAGGCAAATTTCACAAATTTACCACTGCAGGTCCGAAAAAAAAAACAACCACCACCTCCCACAATATTTTTAGAATTTCCTATCTGCTGAGATAGACAGCTAAATGCAGTAACTCCACCATTCTGTATTTAGAATAAGTTGGTGAATTCAAAGTACCTTCCAGGTAAATCAAAAGGAAAAAAAAATAACCAAGTCCACAAGCACCAAAGCACAGAAAAACCTGGCACCTCCGCAGCCCCCAAATGGAAATTGTAAAAAAGAGGGTTAAAAACAAAAGTAAGAGAAAAAAAATACAAAAAGGTAAACAACAAATAAAGGAAAGAAAAATAAACAAGTAGGTAAATGAAGATTGCTATGGACAGCTGAGCTGGATTGCCTGGCTGTCTGTATTCACATACGGTGTGACACAGGTCAGAGCAGCCTATGTGAAAACTGATGGAAAAGCCTTCTTCATGACATCTTCATCATTTGTGATTTCAGTCCTCCAAAATATGAACTGACATGTGCTGTGTCCTTCAAAACCAGCAGAATCAAGAGAAGAGCTACTTGGACTAGTAGCTGTGGAGCATTTCCGTGGTCTCAGACTCTTAGGCCTCAGACTCTGACAGGACCAGGACTGTACTCACAACAGAAGGTGTTTGGGCCAGACCAGTTTCTTCATAAATGCAGACTTAAATTAAGAATTTTTCTCTTTTTTTAAGGAGGGAGAAGGGAGGATCCTTGAGAAGGAAACGTGTTTCAATGTAGCCAAGGAACATCTTGATCATTTAGCTCATACAAAAAGCACATATATATTCACAAGTCCAGCCATGCACACGTGGCTGGATTCTAATTACCCAACTGGGTGAAAGCAGAGATAGCCACAGCAGGTGTATAGTGTATTTGCAGCGGTGTAATTAGAGTTTCTCCTCTTCAGGAAAACAGTACATTTTAGTTGTCCTCAAAAGGAAAAATAACTAACACTGAAAAAAACCTATGTAAATAGATAGCTGCCATCTCCAAGCATATGAATTCCTTTGGACTGTTTTACTCACTTGTCATTCGTGTTCTTCTCTTGCCGTCTGAATCACCCTTGTTACTATGAAAAACAAAGCAAAAGAAGAAAAAAGAAAGTGCTTTAGCTAATGAGCTTGATACTTATTTTTAGAAATATTTCATTTGACTTTCATTAGAATCATTAAGTGTTCTGCTTTTGTGTTTAGTGGAAGCAGGTGTGAATCTGTAAGAATGATTAGACTTGGAAAAAACTGCACAATTTCTTGCAGGTGTTGTATCTTGTATTGATTTTTTTCTGTAAGAACTGTATTTACTGAATAAAATGTCCAAGTACCTGATATGTACTTCTCTTTACTATCAGCCACATGATTAAGAATATATATTAAGATAAACATATATTATTAAGAAAAAACCACATTGAATTCTTTATTGATTTAAGACAAAAGAATGGGTAGGATGTTCTAACACACATGTGCCTATCTGTGCAACACCAGCTGCTTCCAAACACAGTCTGTGTGTTTGCAGCTGTTCCATTTCCACCCCTTGTCATCCTAAAACCATATTATTACATAGTAAAAAATACGTGTATTACCAGTAATGAAACACTATTCATTCCTATGTATTTGCAGAGCCTCACTTTCAGATTCTTGGGCTCAATCTGTAGGACTGGTATTTTAACAAAAATTATTAACCAAAGAAACCTGATCAATTGCTCAATGAAAGAGAACAAACACAGACCACTCCTCCCATGTCATTTTTGTGTACCTGTGTGTCTAAACAGAACTATGCTAGTAATTATTGTGGAATCTAGCACAATCTAGAACCATAAAGACAAAAAAGGCATAAGAAGTTATTTTGACACTTGAAACTGCATCATGCTTACCGATTTAATCTCAAGAGGTACATAGTAACCCATTCTGAAAACAACTTGTGTTTACTCAGATCCTGGAGAGCCCAGAACTCCTGAAGAGAAAGAAACAGTTAATGGAGGGTAATCAGAATTTTGTTCCTGTTAAGAAAAAAACAAAGTAAGCAAATGAATATTGAAAGGATATAAGAGGGAAATGTGATGACCCTTGAAGGAATTTTGTCCCCCAAAATTCTACTATATCTTTTCCTCTGTATTTAAATTATTTACTTTTGATAGAGTGAGATATCCGTATTAATCCATCTCTGTCATGGCAAATTCTATCGAAGCCCCTCTAGCACTTCATCCCTCTTTTTTCTTGGCTTATTGTCTGACCTAATTTATTTTTTTAGGCTACATAACTACAGACTTAACTGTCTTCTGAGTTATGTACACGGACCAGATCTATTTATAGAGATGTGGCTGGTTTTTTTCCAAAATTGTGGAATATGCATAATATATTGATAAAGAAAGATGTGAAAGGAGAAACTTAAGGCTACAGGGATGGGAGAAGACTGAGGAGAAGAATAGAGACAGCAGGAGAAGAAGAAGGGAGAGGAGACACAACTTGGAAAAGGCAAACAGAGAGAAAGCAGAGCTTGGAGTTAGTGCCTCCAGTGTTGGAGAACCACCACAAACGCAGCTTCCCTGGCTGACTCCACTGAACTAAACAGCTGCTTCGTATCGCTCGGCTGAGAGAAAGCAGCCAAAGCTCACAGACAAAAAATGAACTTCAGAGAAAGAACAGATTAGAAAGAAATGGACACAGATAAAAGGAAGTGAACAGCAGATACGCAAGGAAAAATGGGCAAAAGTTAAGGGGAATTAAAAGCAAGAACAAAACAAAGTTTTGATCACATCTGTGTTTTTTCTAAAGGAACGGGAGTCAAAAATATAATGAAAACCACATTTGAGTATAAAAATGAGTTAAAATTACAGAAGTGACTAAGAGCTGGGGGTCAGGCAAGCAGGTAACAGGTGAGTGCGGGAGTCAAGCATTTGTTCCAAGATGTGCAGGGTTAGGCTGCTTTGGGGGGAATTTCAGAATGTTTCCAGTTAATACTAAATGTAAGGACTTCTGCAGTGTTCCCAAAGGACTCTGGCATTTTTAGGTCAATTTTGGTGTGCAGCTGAAAAAAAAAAAGTTTTTGTACAAACCAACACGAGAACTTACTTTGCTACTGACAAAGTATTAGAGTGTGAATAAACAGCAGATGAAATTATTATTAAAAAGTCTTAGAAAAAATAGAACTTTTCGCCAGCATAAAATTGTACCTGCTTTACCACTAGAAGATCTCCTCTTTTTAACTATTAATGGTTTCAAGCTCATAGAAAAGGTCAGGTTAGACCTCTTACTTAACAGAAGAAAACAAGCAAAAACAGAGAATATGGTCAAAATCACTTAATTATCTAGGACACAACCAGAAAAAGAAACAGTAACTCCTCATTTTCATTCTAAGCTTTACACACAGTCATTCTGCTCCCTAAAACAACCTCGTAAATCTACCTGCTCTCATTTTTAATTCGATTCAAAGACAGATATAAGTCAGAAGTTACAGAAAGGCAATGGTTTCCCAGACAAAGCGAAGAATATTCCCTATGTGGAAAAGGCACTGTATTAAAGAATAAAAATTAAAAAAAAATCCTTTGGCTCTTGCAAAAAGGCTTCCTTTTTTTCCTTTCCAGATCAGGTACTCACAAACTTTTTTTTCAGAATTTCCCCTCCACATTTTTATCCATTATTTGCTCAGCATCTCACTTCAGTTCAAACATTTCAGCCAATTTTCACTTCTAAAGATTGCACTTTATCCAGGTAAGAGGTTTATCTCTTTTATTTTGATGCTCTCATCTCTTTTATTTTGATGCTGTCATCTCTTTTATGATTATACTTTGTCCTGAAGAGTAAGTTTAGGCTGAGTTAGCAGCAACACCGGATGGGACAGCAGGCTGAGCAGGACACAATGAAACATGTATTCCTATGCTTTAAGCTACTTTTAAAACTGATCTTGTGCCCAAGGGAGGTGAGAGACCACTATGGACTGGGACTCCAACAAGAGTTAATGATGAGATGGGATCTCACTTGGCATTAGATACTGAGACAAGCTGATGGGCCTGAGAGCAGATGTTTCAGACACCTGGTAGCCCCATGTTAAGAATAGTTTTTGATCAACCAGAGGTTCAAATTTTACTCATGAGCCCTGTCCAACTTAATTTGTGTCTCACGAAATACAATGAGAAGGTATTCGTAAGCAAAACAAAACAAAATAAAAAGTGGGGGTGGGAGTGAAGGAAGTAAAGTTTTTTCCAGCAGACCCACGTTAAATGTGAAGAAAATCACATTCTCAGCCAGAGGTTCAAATTTTACTCATGAGCCCTGACCAACTTAATTTGTGTCTCACGAAATACTATGAGAAGGTATTCATAAGCAAAACAAAACAAAAAAGTGGGGGAGGGAATGAAGGAAGGAAAATTCTTTCCAGCAGACCCACCTTAAATGTGAAGAAAATCACATTCCCACCTGTGTATAAATATTTATGACTACTCATATTGGACCTGTACCAGAGACTGAACGTTTTACTTGAGCACTCTTCATTAATGTATCTTTCATTAGCACTCTCTGTTAATGTATCCTTCTTTATTAGACACAGCCTTAACATGGGGTGGTAGCATGACACAGATACATTAGCCTCCCTGTCCCCTAATAATGCTACAACCTTAACATGGGGTGGTAGCATGACACAGATATGTTAGCCTCCCTGTCCCTAATAGTGCTACAATGACATGTTTCCCAGGCAAATCAAGGCTTGAGACATTCTCTTTTACAGGGTTATGTACAACCTGATTTACTCATTTTATATTAAGTATTCCTAAATTTGGGTGCTTGTATTAATTAATACCTCAGGAATATGGAGCTGCTTTAACTGGTCTTCAGTAATTTCACTGAGCTGTCGAAATGTCATTGTAAAATCAGCCTTTGTATCTTCCATAAGCTGGTGAAAAAAGATACTTCTATCAGAGTTTTTAAAGTATGAGGGTCCACACGTTTGCCAAAAAAGCATTGTAAAATCAGCCTTTGTATCTTCCATAAGCTGGTGAAAAAAGATACTTTTGAGTTTTTAAAGTATGAGGGTCCAGACGTTTGCCAAAAAAATTAGCAAAGCAAACTTACTTTTAGGAGGAAAGCAATCAAATAGTTATCATCCTCATTCTCTCCAAGAAGACCCAATTTTGCTTTGAATAGTTCTGTGAAACTGAAAATAACAAAAAAAGGTAAGGAAGCGTCATATAATGTGACATAGCATTGTGACTGTAAGGCTTGAGTTCTGGAACTCCATACCGGATGTAATAGCGCTCACCATATCCCTCCAAAATCTGGGAAGCTCTGCAAAAAAAAGAAAAAGGAAATGTCTAATTCTGTGGAACTACAATCCTACTGTGGCTACAATCCTACTGTACTCTAATTAATGAAAAATTGTTTCATCTGATACCTCACACACATTGATATTCTGAATCAATCAGGATCTGCAGTGGGAAAAAGACTGAGGGGAAACATTTTAACAGGCTTCAAAAACATAAATAACTGCTGCAAAGAGGAAAAATACAATGGTCTTCCTTTTCGTACTGAGTAAGAAGTTACAAGTTTAAACCACACAAAAGAAGATTCATGTCAGAATCTTTACAATCAGGTATTAAAATACTACCTCATCACTTCAGGAGAATGTATGGTCTTCATAAGCAAGCACCTTAAAGAATACACTGGACAAGAATAGAAAGCTACAGGCAAAGGTCCTACCTTAGGGAAAGGAGAATGGAACACACAACATCTAAGATCACCTCCCAGTCACATTCTGCTCTTATTGATGAACAATGAAAATCCTTCTCCCCTCCCTCCACCTTATTCTGACCAATAATTAATTCAGAATTATTTTCCACCTAGAAAAAAAGATAAGCTAATCCCTTTCTTTCCTATGCATATGGTGATTAGCGGGTCTCCCATCTCACTAGTTCTTTTAAGCACCAATATATTTTAAGGATTACTTACAGCTGCTTTTGCTTGGGATCCAATAAAGGTTTTAGAGCTTGTAACAGCTTGCTCAGATTAAACAGCCCAACATTTGCCTGGTTTCCTATTTTATACCTCCTTTCATCATCAGATGTGTTTGGTACAAAATCTGTTTCAAAAAAAACACATTGCAACAGAGTAATTCCAATAAACAAACAATGTTAATATATTGAAGTGCACTCATTTTATACTTGCCCAGCAAATTAATAAAAGCCCTTAAGTTACTCTAATATTTAAAATCAGATCATAAGGATACTTATTTACAGTGAATTTACTCAAGCTCTATTATTTGCAAATCTAAGGAATACATCCTTCACAGACAGTTCCCACATGTTACAAGTGACATTTTCCTACTTGAAGATACAAAATAAATTTTCAGACATTTAAAGAGGTGACCATTTTTACACTAAAAGCAACGTCTTATTCAATGTTTTTGCTAGATACAGTGCTACTATTTAGCACACAGACTAAGCAAATAACTGTGCGACCAGACTCAGTATTTACAAGTATTTTTTGAAAAGTAACAGCAAGAAAGATTTGTTTCAGTTCTACAGGCAAGCTTTTCACACAAAAATTAGGGCTAGCACGTTCCAGTATGCAAATCCAGTACTTGGGAGACAACAAATACGTGCTATGCAAGTTACAGGTATCCAGAAGTAAAATGTCTGCAGAGCTACAGCACCAGTCTCTGAACTGATGCAGCATGAAGCCCATGCTCAGATCAACTGCAGATAAGCTGATGGATGCACACAGCATTGCCTGAGTCCTCAGAGGAAATTAATGACAAATGGAGCATTAAGGAGGAGAACTGACACATCTCTCAGGTTTGGTGAGTGGTTCAAAACTGAATTTTAACTCTACAGCATTTTATCTGGTTCTTGGGTGTACTGCCCCTGGCTGGGACTGAGTTCATTTTCTCCATACAGCCTGAATGGCACTGTGTTTTAGACTTGTGACTAGGACAGTGTTGGTAACACAACGATGTTTTAGCCATTGCTAAGCAATGCTTGCCCAGCATGAAGACCTTCTCTGGTCTCACTCTGCAATCCCAGCAAGTGAGGCTGGGGGTGGCCAAGGGGCTGGGAGGGGACACATCACATGTTGGTTGCCCCCACCCCTTTTTTTTTCCCCCTTTGCTTATTCAACTGTCTTTTCATCACCCATGAGCTTTGATTTTCCAATTCTCTCCCCCAACCCTCAGCAGGGGGGAGTGAATGACTGGCTGGTGGGTCCTTACTTGCTGGCTGGGGTCAATCCACCATACAGAGAAAGATCTAAAACCAGAAAAGCCCTGTTTTTTTCAGTACGATAGAAAAAAAAATTACATTTATTCTCATGAGATTTCCTTAATGTGAGGCTGCAGCCTCATGAAAACAGACAGCGAGATAACCACTGCTGGTTCTGAAGCTTACTCAGATACAACCTCTAAACAATAATCTCATAATCTGCATTTATGTACATACTGGACATAAATGCAGATTATTACATCTATCTGGATGTACTATCTAGATTACTAATCTAGATTACATCTAGATTACTATATAGATGTAATGCACACATTACATCTATCAATCTCAGACCAACTGAATTCAGACTTTCAAAGAAAGGTTGCCATGACTGGGTAGGTTTGTTTTCTTCCAACATATAATTAGCTGCTGTGACTATAAAGCTAGAGCATGATGCATGCAAAGTTACTGTATACTACTTTTGTTTTTGGCTGCTTACAGCAATACACAATTTTCAGTTTTCTAGGTTTCTGCTGTAGCATCTATTCAGTTGATGAAGTTCAACTGGAAACATTCTCCTGACAGTGGGTTTAATAGTAATATTTCATTAACAAGACTTTTAGCACTTGAAATGCAACCAGTATAGTGCATCATACAACTGGCCTCTGATACATTTTTTTTTCCCTAAAACTCTTCAAACAATACATATGCTCGGGATTTTTCTACATACGCTTGGGATTTTTCTGCTAATAATGTTAGGAGTTCTCATGCACACAGAAACTACATAAATTAATATAAAGGATTTATTTTAAGTAAAAAATTGTGTTTTAAAAACAGGTGCTGCACTCACTTGGGTCATAGGAGTCCATAAATCCAAACGGACCATAATCTATTGTTATGGATAATAAACTGAAGTTATCTGTGTTGCACACACCTGCAATTAAACAAGAAGGAGAAACAAAAGTTAAAATTCAACCCTGTAGCTTTTAAAAAAATTGCTGTGAAATAGATCCACCAAATCTAGAGAACTTTGAGGCCATTATCTTTTAGAAATCAAACTCTGGAAAATAAACTTGTCTCTCTTACTCTTGACCTGACATGCATTTTAAGAAAGAAAAAGAGAAACTGTTCACTACATTATCTTGCATCTGGTTTCTGTACCTAGGTGGCACTGTTCCCTTTTCCTTCCATGGCTGCACAGTACTGAAGCAGCGTCTTGCAATTTGGTCATTGGCTGCTTCCTTGCAAGTTGACTGGGTGCTGTATTAGCCAGACAATGCTATTTTGTTTTTCATAATATAAATCTGAAACAAAGCTGGACAGCACTGTATCCTATACACCACAAAAGGCCAGGTTTGATGCATCAAATTCAGTGCAATTAAACTTATATATGACATCGGTACACAGTCTTTGTACATCAGACTGTTAGACCAATTCTGAGGATTCTTGCTCTCACATTCTTGTTTCTGTCAGACACGGTCATGCTTTGAAAGATCAGAAAGTGCTCCTAGCTCTGTTACGAAAATACTTGTATATGAATGCATAACAGATACTGTTGCAGGCAGAGATACCAGAAGAACTGAAGAACAAAGTGACAAATAAAAGCCACCTCTAAATATACAGACTATAAAGAGTCACTCCTGCAAAGCCAAGGCCATCTACTGCAGCTTACCATGTGCAAACCCCACAGACATCCACAGCGCAATCAGGTTTGCAGTCTCTGATACGACTGTAGAGAAAAATTCCTAAAATCAAATACATCTTTTACTTCAAGTCTTCTGAATCAAAAATACGGAATACAATGGCATAAACAATTTATTCGCTTTAGAAAGATTGTAGAAGTCCTACATTCTATTTTTAAATGTTTATCTCTGTCTGTCAGGCCTTTTCATTCACATTCTAAATGATGTGACTACACAATAACTTTATTCAGCAAAGACAATAGTTAAGTAAGTACATAGAGATGCCCTAAAAGAAATTAAAAACTCAAAAAAGAAACAAAGACACTACATACACTAATGTATATACTAGTATATACTATATATACTACATTTATAGTAGAAAAAGCGTAATTCATCACTTCATGACCACTGCTCAATTAAAATCTGAGCAGTCAGAGAACAAAAAATAAAAGAAAATAGGTTTCCAACAAACAATTCAATAATGAAAACTGGTGAAGAATGTTCATATTTGACATTGGGAAAAAAAAAACCAAACTTCAAGGAGGCTTTTAAGGAAGAGAATTAACAGACTTTCACTAACAAAGCCTGGAAGCTTACTTCACATTTTAAAATCTTTTAAAATGTGAAACTTTGAGAAGCTTTGTATAATTGTTCGCATGCTTGTGGAAAATAAAAACAACTTTTGAAAAAGACTTACCAGATATCTATTTGAATCATTCATGGCTATTAATGGAAAATGTTCCTGGATGATAAAGTCTAGCAATCTTCTGTAACAGAAGAGTCAGAATTCTTTAAACAAAACTGGCACTTTTAGAACTGATCGTTCAAAATTCTTGTTTTCAAACAGCTAAATGCAGATCTATGGCTTTCTGCAAATAGTTCTTAGAAAATTCAATCTATTTATTCCAGTGAGTCTTGGATTAAGCCCTTCCAAATGCCTAGAGATAAAACCTAAGGTTCCAGTCATACATATGTCTGGAGACTTCCACATAGAGTTAAAATTATTCTTGTGTGTTAAATTTCCAGAGCACTCCAGGATCCAGTTTTACATGCAATAATATCAGTTTTTTACGGAAAAAAAAACCAAACAGTATACGATTGCAAGGAATAATTCTACATTAGAATTCTCAGACAGAAAACTTTCTGGTTGAATTCTTATGAAGTAGGGTTACTTGCCATAGTAACGGGCCATTCCCAAAACAGTGCTGCTGCACAGTCCAACAGACAGGCTCAGGAAATTGGGATAGAATCATAGAATTGTCCAGGGCATCAACCACCTCCCTGGGCAACCTGTTCCAGTGCTCCACAACCCTCACAGTAAAGAACTTTCTCCTAATCTCCAGTCTAAATCTGCTCCCCTCCAGCTTAAAGCCATTGCCCCTTGTCCTGTCACTACAGGCCTTTCTAAACAGGCTCTCCCCGGCCTTCCTGTAGGCTCCCTTCAGGTACTGGAAGGCTGCTATTTGGTCTCCCTGGAGCCTCCTCTTCTCCAGGCTGAACAACCCCAGCTCCCTCAGCCTGTCCTCGTAGCAGAGGTGCTCCAACCCCCTGATCATCCTTGTGGCCCTCCTCTGGACCCTCTCCATCAGGTCCATGTCCTTCTTATAATGAGGGCTCCAGACCTGCACACAATACTCCAGGTGAGGTCTCACCAGAGCAAAGTAAAGCAGAAGAATCACGTCTCTGGGCCTGCTAGCAATGCATCTTTTGATGCAGCCCAGGATGTGATTTGCCTTCTGGGCATTAAAAATGGCAATGCCTGTCAGAATGCACATCTTTGCAGATCTAAAGCCTTAAAGTAGAGCGGCTGGCATCTAGTACATTTAGGAGCTCCCTGTAGGAACCTCTTGTGGCCAGAGCCAGCCAGGGCCACTGGCAGAGGCAGTCAGCAGGGACACCCCCAACTAGACCAGGTTACCCAGGGCCTCGTCAAGCCTCACCTTGAATATCTCCAGGGCATCAACCACCTCCCTGGGCAACCTGTTCCAGTGCTCCACAACCCTCACAGTAAAGAACTTTCTCCTAATCTCCAGTCTAAATCTGCTCCCCTCCAGCTTAAAGCCATTGCCCCTTGTCCTGTCACTACAGGCCTTTCTAAACAGGCTCTCCCCGGCCTTCCTGTAGGCTCCCTTCAGGTACTGGAAGGCTGCTATTTGGTCTCCCTGGAGCCTCCTCTTCTCCAGGCTGAACAACCCCAGCTCCCTCAGCCTGTCCTCGTAGCAGAGGTGCTCCAACCCCCTGATCATCCTTGTGGCCCTCCTCTGGACCCTCTCCATCAGGTCCATGTCCTTCTTATAATGAGGGCTCCAGACCTGCACACAATACTCCAGGTGAGGTCTCACCAGAGCAAAGTAAAGCAGAAGAATCACGTCTCTGGGCCTGCTAGCAATGCATCTTTTGATGCAGCCCAGGATGTGATTTGCCTTCTGGGCATTAAAAATGGCAATGCCTGTCAGAATGCACATCTTTGCAGATCTAAAGCCTTAAAGTAGAGCGGCTGGCATCTAGTACATTTAGGAGCTCCCTGTAGGAACCTCTTGTGGCCAGAGCCAGCCAGGGCCACTGGCAGAGGTGGCTGGAAGCACCATCTACATATGGGGCAGGCAGCCTGGGCAGGGGCTGGACCCGGGCAAGGGTTGTGTGGCTGCGCACACAAATATCTAGATTTTACCTTCTAATCAGGTTGTTGGAGCAAATTACTGGACTCCCCTCAAACTGTGACAATTTTATCAGAGTACCTAGCAACCTGACCTTCAGAAGGGTGTCTAAGCTATTGCCTCTGGATTTTAGCTGGCTGCTCCAGGTCATCCTCTTTCAGGAGGACCTCCTCTGAGGAGGAAGCACAGACAGTCACACTAGCCTTGGCCTGCTCTTGGCCATTCTTTCTGAGGGCCCCTCCAAAACCAGCAGGAAGCAGTCATCTATTCTGCATGAGTACAAGTGAGCTTTACATGGTTCTTAAATACAATGGGTCACAAATACTTTAACAAAAAACAAAACAAAAAAACCCAACCCAAACCAAACCTCAAAATCAGTTCCTTAATTGAGTCTTTCACTTTTACAACAACAATCTGCTGTACAATTTAAAAAACAAAAAAAAAGAAAGAAAGACAGCGCAGTCATGTGGAAAGTTAAATTGAAATATCAGTTACTACAATATTCAGCTGCCCCTATGAGCAATTGCTTGTTTTTAAGCACCCAGAACAATTTCTATTGCAAGTGATTATCAACCACTACATTGCTCCTGAGGAGAAATGACCAGTTTTTAAATATTTACATTATTTAATTAGTAGACCAAAAATTTGCCATGCTAATTGCTTGACACACAAATTAATATTGCCAAGAGGCTTAAAACTGTGCAGCAATTTCTTACCTAGCATACTTCTCTGCTTCTGAATGTTTCTGGAAAGCATACTTTATACAACATACTTATGCTAGTGAGTTATTTCATAATTTTTTTAATTTAGCTTCACAGATAACTATGAGAAACATAGGAACATATACTCTCATATACTCTAAAATTACAAATCTTTCCAAAACAAACAACCCCTCCCAATGCTTAGTCACCAGGACTATTTCAGCTATAAAATCTTTCTCATTTTGTAAGATCCAGGCCTTCAGAAATATCAAGGGGGCTTTACCCTTATGAGGTAAGGTCTTTCATATGCTTGTATAAAAATAGCATGTTATCTTTCTAAGTTATGCAATCTTCCTTTCTAAATAATTTACGTCCAAATTCCAACTGTATATATGCGTTCTAATACATACTTATTTCTTAAGAAAACTAACATAGTTACTATGAAGATTAAACTCAAACCTTTGTAAGTCCAGCTCCCCAGAATGAGCTAAGATTTCCAAGGATCCTATACGGAACCATGATTTGGCAAGACGTAGCACTATTGCACCTTAAATATAGACACATGGGTTTAAATGTAAACAGAGTATCAGCAAAGTAAAATAGTTCCATAGTAAAAGCCATCACGCGCTGTTTCTGATGCAGAATTTCTATAAGCATAGTTATACTGGTATTTCTGTAAGTATGCTCAATGCATAACAGATGAATAAGTGTATTATTTTACTATACATACTTTTCAATGATAAAGCTTGATTTGCAAATGCAGCAAACACAGGCAAAATTCCAATACTGCATTAATACTAGCATTACTCCAGAAAAGCTAGCAACAAAGAAAGAACCGACATAAATAGATTTTTGCCCATGCTCTGCCATCCCACTCAATTTCTGAGCAGATGTAGATGAGGCATCAATGGCACAGCCACAGCAGCATTCCCACCCTTCCAGCATTGCTATTGGAACAATGGACAATTTCCCTAGTTCTCAATATCATTTTTATAATGGCAAGCAAAAACAAAAATTACAGCCCTACAACTCGTATGCCACAGAGCAGACCTGTTCATAGGGCTTCATTTCTTTAACTAAGATGTTTTAGACCGATCTTCTCAGGAGAAGTTTTCTTAATAAATGAAATTAAGCCTATTTAGTACTTTTTATTACACATATATGAC
>NW_015090774.1:11170063-11215226 GCF_001431845.1 Calidris pugnax | reverse complement strand
ATCAACATTTTCAATAATGGAAGTGAATTTTAAAAATATATATACTCCAGTAATTTTTGAGAGATCTGAATAATTATCAATCCACCCTTAATGGATGCTTTGGGGGGGTTGCATAATTTGGAGAAATGCTGCTAAGGCAACACGAATGGCAAGAAAATCTGAAGAAATCTGCAGAGTGTACCTCAACTTAGTGCAAATACCAATAGTTCATCTTTCATGCAGAGCCAAGTTATTTATGAATTTACCATCCTTTGTATTCTCAGAGAATACTGATCCAAGCCCAGGAAGAGCACACAATTTTTATGTTCTTTTTGTGTGGAACAATTCAATTAAATTTTATTGAATCGGCAAAGTGCTAGAGTAGGCAGATTAGTATCAGGAAAAGATTTTAACTTTCTCACCTAACCTGTTATGGTTTGTCCAGAGACACTGAGTATCTGAGGTTTGAGAAACGAAATACACTGTTAGGAAGCAGTATTATTTCTCGTAGTTCCTGTCTCTGGGTTAGCATGGTACCCAACTGTTTTGTCATCTACCAAATGAGAGATTTGTGACACTTAATGGCAATCCTGCTAAAACCAAGGGCACAGATCCTTAGCTTAATTATAATTCTCGCTCATTGGGCAAACATAAGCATAAAATTAAAGTAGCTTTGATACCAGTACTTTTTAATTTGGAGGGGAATAAGTTGAAATCAGTGAGGCTGCATTTGCTTAGTTTAATGCTCAATGGTTTTGGCCCTACACTTACTTTCATGTGTTTCCCTTTTGCCTGATGGATTTCAAGGGAAAGAAAGAGTTTATGTGGGATATAATTACCGCTTTGGTCTAGTATCTTGAGTTATTTTTCCAGCGGAAACTTCTGGGTGGGAAAACTTGACACTTCAGAAAGTGTGCCAAGATTTACTGCAAGTTTATATTTACCAAAAGAACTTTTGACATTTCATTGATGCATCACAAAGAGAAATAAGGGACACACCTGACAGGATTATCTTGTACTGAAATACTTTAAAACAAACAATGGCAGTAAGAAAAAATGAAGCAAAGGCATGAGTACTGAAAAGGAAATCACTGTGACCCTATGGAAAGTGTGAATATTACTCAGAGCACAATGACACAATCATTAGTTTCACAGTATAGGAGAAACCTTTTAAAACATACCCAAAATGCTAGAATTTTTAAAAGACTTCAAGGTATTTCCAGTAAAAATACAAAAGCTCTTTATTACAACTTACATACTTTACCATCTTAAATATTTTTGAAAAAGATCTTATGGAAAATATTTTTCCAAATCAGTCATGTGTAAATTTTAGCGTGCTGATTTTAAATTTCTTTAGAGACATTTTGCTTGCCCGTCATCTTATTATAATAACATGCCATCCTGACACAGGTAAGACTTCCATGAGACCCCTAACAACAAGAGACAGTGATTTTCTATCCCCAAACTGCCATACATGCACTAGATTTGGTCTTATCAGAAATGTGAATACTTTGTCCTGTTTTTCAGTCATCAACACAAGTTTCCTATCTATGCAACCTCGACTTTCATGGCAAATGATAATGAAAAAGACCTTTAGGCAAAGCAATAAAGAGCAATATAAGAGCTCATTATAAGCCCAATTCATAAAATTACAAGCTGTAGTGTGCAGTATGCACAAGTAAAACTGAAAACCAAGTTCAAGCATACCAAACGAGATTATAAACTAGCTCTTGTTTTTCTGTCTGGGAAAAGCAATTCTTTAATGAGCTTGGAAACACAGCTAAATATTTTCTTTCATAAATTCAAGAAAAAGCCATACCACTTTTGAGATTTCTGCTGGGCAGCTTTTTCTCCTCTCTCTTTTCCTCTTTTAAATTTTAAATACTGCATAGGAACCATTTGCTCTGTGAGGTTCCCATAGTTAGGACCAAACCCTTCTCAGAGGAATTTTGGCACCTTATTAATTAGTTGGTTATGAGAAGGAGCTGCACTCTTTCAGTGACTCCTATTTTGCCATCAGTAAAGTGTGATCCCATAATAAATTTCCATCAAGCAAACTATTTCTGGTAATTCCCCCTAATTAACACCAGACTGCTAATAATAAATTAGGCCCTATGTGTTTCTGATATAACCAAGATCTTGTCTGAGCACAAGATATTAAGCAATGTCCCGAGAAAGTAAAACTTGAACCTAAATTAAGCCTCTGCTGGTAAAAGGATTTATATGCAATTTTGTGAGAAACCCTTTGAAGATCTCATACAGGGCATTTTGACCAGCAAACATTTTGAGTGACACAGAGATTTGTTCTGTGCTGAGCAGTGAAAGTGGATTTATTGTGAAAACACACTGTTGAGTTTTAAGCCTATAAATCTTACACTGGATTACAGTGTCTTAATGAATGAATGACAGATCTCTTTTTTTTTGTCAGTGCATTTTAATGTTACATGACGTTGTGATTGATAGAAACCAAACCTTTGCCATTAAAATGTCAAATGCAGACGTGATGCCTTTAAAAGTTTGGCTTCTGGAGTTTAATATACTGTTTGCAAATAGACTTGCGTTTGTCTCGTATGTAGCCTAAACACTGAAGGGGAGGCAAGTTTTCTGTAAAGTTGCCTCTAAATTTTATGGAGCTGTGTGCAGTGTTTTCCTTCGCTTGTGTAAATAAAGGTAGAAAACAACAGTGCATTTGCCTAGTTAAGAGATACTCAGCGAAGGAGAGTCTTACCAGGCTGGTATAATCATGAAGTAATTGGCCATGTTATAGTAGACAGTTAAGTATCCTGCGGTGAAAAGGGGAGACTGCTGCGTGCCAGGGCTACGTACAGTATCATTTAATGCTTGCCAGAGCAAGCACTATTTCCTTGAACAGTCTCAACTTAGGAAAAATATTAAACACTTCTAAACAAGCATTGCGAAGTATTCTAGATGGGCGGTAGAATGAAGTAAAGATAGCAAATAAATAGTAATTGGCCAATATTGA
This sequence comes from Calidris pugnax, assembly GCF_001431845.1. Classification (NCBI taxonomy): domain Eukaryota; kingdom Metazoa; phylum Chordata; class Aves; order Charadriiformes; family Scolopacidae; genus Calidris; species Calidris pugnax. The sequence goes on along the minus strand of NW_015090774.1, from coordinate 11,212,264 downwards.
GTTTTACATTGTTACATATTCTATAGTGTTCAACACTGCATTTCCATCTTTCATGCCATCTTGAATCAGAGATGAAAGATGGTGAATCAGAGATACACAGACCTTGGAAGGGACCTTTTGAGCAAGTGACCTTGTCTAGTCCAAGGGCTGTCTCTAGTTGAGTTTTGAGTTCAAGGACAGAGACTCTACAATCTCTCTAAGCAACTTGTGCTAGCCTTTGGACATCCTCACAGTTGCCCTGTCGATATGTACCACTGAGCCAAGTTTGGCTCTATCTTCTTTACTACCCCCTCCAGGTATTTGTACACATGGATTAGTTGCCGCCTAAAGCCTCTCTTCTCTAGGCTGAACCGTACCAGCTCACCCACCTCTCCTTGTATGACAAACGCTCCAAGCCCTTAATCATCTTCCTAGCTCTTCACTTCAGTACATCCATGTCTCTCTTGTACTGGTGAGACCAACACTGGACCCAGCACTTCAGATGTGCAGAGAAGGATCACCTCTCTCGATCTGCTGGCAACAGACCCCAAGGAGACTGGTGGTCTTCCTTGTCATGAAGGGGACATCACTGGCTCATGGTCAACTTGGTGTCCACTAGGACCCCCAGCTCCTTTTCTGTAAAGCAAATCTTCATTCTACACCAAAAAAATGAAGAACAATCAACTCAAATGATACCTATTCATATGTACAAACATGCCTTTCTTTTACTGACTATGATTCAGAAAAAGAAAACATCCAACTGCCACAAAACAACTGAGGATAAGTAGAGAGTTTAGGGGTTTGTGCTGGGTTGGTTTCTTTCAGTTTTTGATTATAATTAAATTTGCAAATGTGAACAGCCAAAACTTGGTGCCAAAGACCACTAAACACAAGTAAGGAAATCACCAGGTCTTAACAGCTGGTTGTTTAGTGTAAAACAACCTAAAGAAAGGAAATTCAAACAAGTAATCTGTGAACTGATGTAGTTCACTGATGCGTGCACTGATAGTTTGCACTGATGAGTGCAAAGCCACTCATACAGATAGACGACACCAGTAACTCCATGAAGAAATGGGTACAAAACTGAACAGACCAACACACTGAAACACAATTCAACTTTTGCTTTTAAGTTTATTGCATTGTTATATTAAGCATTTATATTTACAAATAATTCTGAATTGCCTAGTTACAATATACTGAAACTGTCATCACAAATCAATTATCCACTTATAAAGACCTTCTACCTTCAAACAGAATTAAACCTGATTCTCTTACAGGCAATTTTGGAAGAAAAATAATTACTGACTGAAAATGCATGCAAAAAACTACAGTAGTTAGGTTACTAACAGGATTCTCCTGACTTTCTAACATTCCCTCAAATCATGAATGCTATACACATGTTATATGAAAAGTAGTTGGGAATCTCATGAAATCCCCAAATGATGATGGCAACAGTGCTGATTTTTGCTATGTCAAGTCTGCAGTCAAATATACATATGTATATGTGCATATATAGGTCTGTCTCAATGTACACATATATGTGTGCATGTATAGAGAAGTATATATGAACACATACACATATACACACTCACACCCCAAAGGAATCTAGAGGTAAATATGCAGGCTTACAATACAACAAAATACAAAGGTATCAGTATGAAATAGTCCTAAACAAAAAAAGGTAATAAATATTCAGTGAGATATATGGCATTATTATAAAGTGCTCTACTAAAATCTCACTTATTAAAATAACGATAAAAATTATGTTCCTTTTAGTTGATTTATATAATTTGGTAGAGCCATTAAATATTCATTATGTATCAGTGACTCTATGCTTCCTTTTAAATTTTAAACAAATAGATAAAAGCAGAAATTAAAAGCCCAAGCAGCTAAATAAAGCAGTACTATTGGAGCCTTCCAGGCTTCTGTCCTCAAATTCATTAACAACTGCAAAATTTCAAACCCTAGAGCATATGGATTAAGAAATATAATTCCAATTAAAATTAAAAAACAAAAAAAAAATTTGTTTTTAAGGACACTGACAAACTGAAAGGTTTCTATCCTACTTTAAAATAGCAAACTTTCAATTGCAGAAATTACCAAATACCTTATCCTGTGCTTTCCCATTCTCTTTCCTCACGCATGTGCAATATAGCTCCACTGAAACCTAGTCTCAAGGTCTCAATTCTCCACATTCCACCTCATTTCTAAAGCAACCTGGCTCATATCTTGCTGTCTTGTCCAGTCTCCTTCTACTCTTTTGATTTTCAGCCAAACTCACAAAAGGGTCCATCTACAAGACTGTAAACACTTTAAACAGCTTTATGCCATTTCTTCCGTACCACCAGAAGTTAAGAAAGAAACGTGGTAGTATTGAAGAAAAACAACTCCAGGAAATAAAGTGAAACAGCCCCACAACTTGAACCTGTCTCACTGAATTGATAAGAAAGCCAAATACCTTCATATTTCAATAGGGAAATTTCTTTCCCCCTCTTTTGTTGATGTTCCTTGTTACAATTGCTTTAGTCAACCATGGCAATTTCTTGTGATTTTCCCCATGGTTTCCATGGATAAACCCGTCCTTTGTATCATTGGAAAAAAAAAAACCAAAACCCAACAAAAAACGCACCACAACAAAACCAGTAAATGGTTACTTCTAATGTCTACTGGAAAGAGCACTAAAGACTAACGATTCAGCTCTGACATCCCAGTTGAATTAAATAGCATGTAAATTCAGTTTCCTTCAGGAATCCGATCCGGCCCCGAGAAGGTCCCCTTCTTTGTTGTGCAACTCTGCTGAAGCGAAGTTCACCCCGTGCAGAGAGTCACCACCTCCTCCCTGTCTGTACAATTGCTCCATACCACTTAAGCCCGAATTTGAAGTTGAGTAGGACTTAGCTGGTGCACAGATCTTGTGCTGACTCTCTGTATGGAGGCAAAACTCATATCAAGCCACAGAAGTGGCTCCGTCTCCTGGCTTGTGGCAAATGCATAACGACAACGCTGTCTCTCTGCTCCCTTGCAGGAACTGAGAGATACCGAGCCGCCTAACTCAATATTATATTATTCAACAATATATTCCTGACATCTGGAAGAAAAGAGAGAAATAAAACCTCAACTAATAAAAATCATAACAGCTGAGCAAGAAAATAAGTTTTCGGTACACTACCTGGCACACCACCAATATACATATTCATGAGCTACATGGTAAAGAATGTACTGAGAGAAAAACAATGTCCTCAGCTGCACTTCAGCAGTTTCCCTCATTCAACACCAGAGTTTCACCTTCTGGATATAAAACACTGTTACCTGCAGATTCGGTGCAATTTCCCCTTTCAAAGGCACTTAAATCCATCTGAAAACCTGAACTGCAAATGTAAGAGTATAACCTCCCCCTCCCTTATTTTTAAGACCTGATCTGACATTTCCATCCTGTCAAACACACCTTCACTAGCAGGTTTTTTTGGGCTAGTGTTCTGGTAGTACACGAGTTAAGGAAGAGTATTCCATTTATGTTTTCTTTTAAGTGGCGTCTTCTAAACTATTCTTACTCACCAGCACAGCCACCCCTCCAATTAACTGCTTTGTAAAAATCTCTATCCTTTGCAGACTCATCAGAAATTTGACTGCAAAGACACAAGTATGTGTAATTGTGCAGGAGGCCTCATGGACATGAGTATCAGATGAAAATAGCAATTGTTGAACTATATATTCCATGAAATTTTATCTTTGCTTTGAGTTCCTTTTAATGGAGTTTAGCTGCAATACTTCTAGACACACTTTGAAAAACATCAGCGCAATAAAGTGATCTGGATCATTGAAGCCAATCTCCTTTTATTTGTTGAATAGCAGCAAAACCAAGACTTCTAATATCAGGTATTTATTTTTATAGAATTTTCTCTTCTCATACTGAAGCAGATATAAATGTGGCCATAAAATCATGAAACCAATACAATAATGTGCCAAGTATAAAGGTAAAGGCACCCTAATTGTTTGTCTTTGGTGCAATTCCCTTTTCCTATTTTTTCATAAAGCAAAACCCTAACTGATAAATGCTCCAAAAATTAGTGTACAACACCCCCAAGTTTCCACATTTTTCTTCCGTTTTTTAGAAAAACACATATAAATAATTTTAATCAATTATTGGACATGGACATTTTAACTTCTCTTTCTGCTCAGTACATTTGTTACACAAGATGAGCTCCAAGTATCAGATATTGATAGAGTGAGCGTGTTTCTTGCAGAGTGGCTTGTCCTTCTTGGAGAAGAAAGTCTGACCCTCCAAACTGTCACTACATACCTGAAATGGGATAAAAGAGAAAACATCATCCAATTCAGATGGTTTAATGACACCATTGGTTAATCAGAAAGCAAAATCATGGCACTGTACTATGCACAAATACATATAAGAATAAAAATTACTACCTTTTTCTCCGGAATATTCAATACTTATGGTTAATGTAAGCACAACCTTCCTTTCATTAAGTCATCAGGTTCTTAACTGGCAGCAGCGTTGTTTTTTTTTTTAAAATACCACATCATGAGGACTGGAACTTTTTTTTTTTTTGTCATAAAATATTAGCAGGTGATACTTTGGCTACAGTGTCTTTATGTCAAAAGCCCTCCTCCTGCTTAAGAAACACAGCCCGTTCCTGTGTGGCCTTCAACTCTTGCTCCGAGAAAGTAAACATCAAGGGTTAAATGCTCGGACTCATGGCTGCAATCCAGGCCGACTTCTCTGGACTAATGCCAAAGGCTCACAATAGCAACACACCTTCCAAACTAACTGGGAAAGTGCTTTTTGTTTGGGCTTGGAGAACTAAAAGAGTTTCAGCTGTGAAGTCCCACGTCAGTCAGGTTAGCACACGCGCTGCTGCCGTGGGCTCGGTTAAAATCTAGACTAGCTTTACTTACCGAGCATACAAAGCAAGTGTCATGCCAAGTGTGGCCCAGGGCTTCAAGAAACCTGTCTCCAGCTTCGATGGGGAATTCACAGCCATGGCACATAGTACCGAAGAGGGCATAGTAATCTGCAAACAAACACAAACAGATTTTAAAGGTGAGGCATACGCAGAAAAGTGAGAATGACCCTTTAAAACTTTTGTGCTTTTCTTTCAACGGCAGTGGGTTTGCACTGGTTGAGTTTTATAATACAGGGTACGCTGAATAAAGAGCTCCTAGACAGAAAGACAGGGATGCCCTCCTTTCCTTGCTCATTCAGTTTTCATCCCCTTCCTTATCCTTTCAAGTGAGCAATACTTCCCACCTTCCTGGTGTTTCTTTTCCGTGAGATCCATAGTGCACTCAGGAGGGAAATGCACTCCTCGCAGAGCACCTGCCTGGGCTCCACCGGCTCCTTACCTTCTCTCTGGCTCTGCCCTGAAAGCATACCCCTGGATGGTCACACCATAGACCACCTCAGTGAGTAACTAACTCCTTGCTTACATTCTGGCACGATATTTGCCCCAGACTGCACTACACAAAATCATGCAACCATTACACCTCTGTCCTAAATGGTGTCTAGCAATTTGGATCAAGTCAGAACAGTTTTCTAGTCACTGGAGTTAATTGCATGGCTCTTTCAAAAAAAAAAAAAAAAAAAAAAAAAGAGACACAAAACCAAAACAAAAAAAACCCCAAAACAAAACCAAAAACCCCCTGAAAAAACCAAAATCATCCCAAAAAACTACAAGCCACAAAAAAACCCCAAACCAACAAACAAACAAAAACCAAAACCAAACCAGAGGCTTTAGCCAGTGTATTTATTGTGTTTAACACAAAAGTATCAGTAGGGTATTAGGATGGTTATTAGTGACTGCTATTACTGAATGGTATTTGTAACACTCATTTTTAGGGGCGAATTTATGGATTGGATTGACTTGGTGCCTCCGGAGGGTCCCCTGGAGTCAGAAGAGAAAAGCTCCTCCAGCCGCCTCAGAGAGCAGGGACCAAAACTGAGGGCACTGAGCCATTCATATTCCCCACGGGGTACAGAGCTTGAAAAAGAGCAGGGCAGACCAGCAGAAGAAAATACACACCTAAATTTGGGTGGGAGGCACTGATACCCACCCCCAGCCCCACCGTCTCAGTGTGTGACACGCTTCTCCGTGCACTGAGGGGGCTACAAGTCACCACAGCCCTCCGTTGCCCACCTGCACAGACCTATATTTCACCCCAAGCTGTCTGGTCTTTTCCACTTATTTCAACTCTCAAACACCCCATTCTGAGAAGGAAATGTTTTATTCCTGCACGGAAAACAACAGCATTAGTGCTACAACAGGAGAGAATTTGGGATCAGCGCGCTGCCATGCCAAATACATAATGCCATAAAACATCATGTCACTACAGAGTGACAACCGTAATGAAGCTTTGGACTCCATTCTTACTAGTAACACTCTGGCTCTGACAGGGAAATTAGACGTCAGGGAGTGTTTTCAAGGAGCCTTGTAAGGAGTGGCAAATGGGGTATAAGGAGATATTTTTCTCTACTAGATCTGAAGCTCTAGAGCTTGCTGCAGCAGTGCCAACAGAGGCTTATCACACGTGTCAAGCACAAGGGAAGAGTTTTACTGTTTCAGCTTAGTAAAAAAAACCAGTCTTTTGTATGATGACCTCAAAAAGCATCATCATAGGAGGCATCCCCCATAGGAGGGGAACATAAGTGCTCTGGAAAAGCAAAGCCCGTGATGGCTGCCAGTGGCAAGAAACAGCTCCACTGGTCGCCTTCATTAATCCGTGCTACTAGCATGAATTTGCAAGTGTTTAAGCAGGAGACAGACAATAAAAATGTCAAATGGTACAACACCTCTGTGCAAAACCCCTGAAGGACATGGTCCCATGACCGTGCCGTTGCAGCTCTTTGCATTCATGTTCTTACAGAATCTCTTACTGATATTTTCCCGGTGCCAGTAGTTAAAGCCTTTTGAAAGTTGGCCTGTGGTTTGTGTTGATAAGTTTATTGGCTTTCCTTCTGAAGAAAGGGCAATGATAAGGCAGAATGAAGGGCATCAGCTTTCTCTTGGTTTTGCGTGCTTGAATTGTGATACCAAAGAAGCCTTCCAAGGCAGGCTTCTCACAGTCATATAGCAATGCTTACTGCACACAGGATTTTAAAAACTAGGTTACTAATTCTGCTCTTCAAAAAGTTCAAAGTTGTAGATATTTGCATTTTTATTTTAATTTTAGCCTTGAAATCCAAAACCAGAATGTTTTGCAGATTAAACCCCCTTAATACTAATAGCTGATGCTGTTATAATTTCAAATGCAGATTTAAAATTAGAAGCCTCCTTTGCCCTAGGAAGAAAGAAAGTTGGCAATGACATTTACTCTCTATTTCTTTAAAATTAGTCATAGACTCTTAACTCCAGCTGGACTGAACGCCTTCGAAGAATGATTATATGTCAAATTAACATCTACTGAGCGAGCCAGAGCCATTACAACGTATCACTGCCAGTAACACCTCACAGAATGTGTCTACATTGACTTGTGCTAGCAACTTTCTAGCTCAGAAATAAACTTCGCGAGAAGGGGATAATATTCCTGATGTTTTATCCCAGTGTTTCCTGCTCACAGTATAGCAAAGTGCGCATTTGTGCCCAGGAGTTGTAACAGTAGCACAAATCAATGCGCCGCACAACATACGGGTCGTTTGGTGGCAGGAACAAGAATTCAATATGAGCAGAACAAACCCGGTCACAAGCTTTCCACCCAAAGGGGAGTTATCGATTCCTCCAGTACTATTTTTGAATCATCAAATGGTTCCAAGATTAGGGGCTTCAGATTGCTTCAGGATGAAATTTCACCGTGCTGTCACACTGGAGGATGCTGCTCCTATATCCATTTCCTCTGCCGCTCCACAAATTCAATAGGAGCAACACGTTACCCGACTTTTGTCACCGAGTTAGCAATAACCTACTGCATCCTTTTGTGTCTGCCAACACCTCATTAAAGCCACTCTGACAGAGACATTTTGGATTAATTTTGCCTGCTTTCCTTATCTTTTCAGTACCTGGCACTCTCCATTGCACCTGCTGTGAACAACTGCGGGATCAACCCAGAAGGAAATATTAGCTCCAAACAAATCACTAGGATTTCATGCTATATCTCTTCCTGGTCAATCCACTTCCACCTCTACTTAAACTACAGTGCCTCTTACAGTAAAAGGAAAAACTCAGAAAAGCTCCAAATGATGCTTCTAACATGGATGTAAACAGTGTGCAGTGTGAAAATAAGCAATTTTGATACAATTGCGTTTCTTTTCCATTTTTGTGGAATTGTTTTCCAAATACTATCTATTTCCTAGCCCAGAAGGCAAGGAAAACTAGGGAACCAATCTAAATAAAACTGCTCATATTAATAAAAAAAGATATGATTAGCTGGAAGTGCTAAAACCCAAACCAGAATCCCTCTGAACTTCTAAGCCGCATCTTTCATGTAATATTGCTCATCAGGCTTTCAAGTGCTATAATCGTATCACTCTGTTTTCCCCCTAACAGCCTGTTTCTTTATTCCAAGCTTATGTTCAACAGATGTTATCCCTGATCCTGAAAAAAACTTCCTGGGCAGGCTGCTTACTCTTGGAAGTCTCTCCCAGCTGTGAATAAGGCTATTCAGAGTAAAACACATAACTCCACTGGCATTGGCTTGTTTAATAAATACATGGATTTACATAAACTCCAGATTATTTTAAAGCAAACCAGAAGTCACCCTAAAAGTAATTCTGCTGTATCACTGATATGTACGACCGAGGTTAACATGAACGAGTAAAACCAGTGACAAGAAGCCTGCTCCTGCTGAAGCCGATGAAGGAATTCTTACCAACTTCTCCTGCTGCAAACTCAGCGTCTACAGCATTTGTCGCTGCTTTGAATTGAAATATCACACTTACCTGAGGTTTGCTGGGACACTTCTTCTTAAGTGAGGTTTAAGAAGAAGGAACTATTGTTTTTTCTAACCTTATTAAGCCCTGCTTTCCTGCACAGCCGCAGTAAACTTCGGTTGTGCTGCTTCTTACCCGTCTCACAGTAGGGATCGCCGTCTTCTAAGTGGAAGATATTATTGCGGATGGGGTTATGACAGGCCACACACACAAAGCAGGAAACGTGCCAAGTTTGTTTCAAAGCATTTATTACTTCCTGTGGGGATTAGAAAAAGTGTTATTAACACATTATTTCGATGTGATGACTAGATTGTGGTGACCATGCCTCCACACTTGATTCCCTTCAAGAATACTTTGTTTCCTACTGCTACTTTGAAAATGGGTTGTGCATGCAATCCCTGCTGATGTTAAATTTAACAAGGTGCTTTACTTATGATACATCTCCTTATTTGTCATAAGCAACCTCTCATATTTTGGAGGGTTCAACATAGAGTTGGACAGATTTAACAACTCATTTTTTCACCTTTTCCATTTTCATTACGATCTCACCCATAACAGCCCCCTGAAATAAGAAAAGCTGCATCTCTAATGTCTCCTCAATTCTATCGAAAATTATGACTGCTCTGTGCTGGTTTGGAAGATGCTATCGTGCCAAATATGACTTGAGAATTGTGCTGCCAGAGCCCTGTATGACCCCAGTTACACAAGAGCCCAGACACATTGCTGTCTTCAGTAAGCGGCGGACAATCAGCTGGCAGGCTCAAATTAGCAGTAGTCCTGAGTAGGATAATGCATCTTTCTATCTAGATCACCACTGGGAATATTTCAGTACTTCACATCTAGCCAACCGGCGTGTTAACCAACACTTAGCTCAGTTAAGAAAGATTACTGATTCCCCCTTCTCCCACCTCATCCCACCCTCCTCCATTTTGTAAAAACCTGCAAATTAGCAGCAGTTTGCTCAAGAAAATATAGCAATCACAACAGCTACATAAAAACAGGAGCTGATCTTGGCAGAGCCAAGGAGATTATAGCCCCTTTTCTCAAAGAGACTGAAAAGGCTCAATATAAGAAGAGCCAAAAACATATTCTGTATGCAATGGAAGCTGAGAAGGTGTGTTTGGAGGAATGCAGATTATGCCAGATAAAAAGGAATTTCATTGTAGAGAACCACTGAACTCCTGAACTGGTTATTGTTCACACTGAAAAACAGGCCACTTGCTGGTCACTTACCCCTAGTATCTTCCTTTGGCACTTCGAACACTCGGGGGCGAAGAACTTCTCATAGCAGACCTCACAGTACAGGGCCCCCTTCTCTTCCACAAATCCAATGTAAGCCATGGAGGTTTTGCAATGAGCACAATTAAACTCCTCCGGATGCCATGACTTCCCCAAAGCCACCAAAAAGGGTCCTCTGGTTAGAAAGAAGAGACTTCGTCAGCAAAAGACACTGAGTTGGCCCCTGCAAAAGCTGTTAATACGCTTAATCTGCAATAAATAAATCTGTGCCATTATTACCCCGTTCATGAATTTATACTGCTGCTCCATCCATATTTCCTCCTACAGGCCCAAGAAAGCATCAAGTGTTGACTAGATCTATTCCCATTGAACTACGCCCCAGAAACACCTGACCACAATAAAGACTAATTCTCTTCACTGCATTTCAGAAATCTTATTTTAGAACTACATTAAATACAGTTCTGAAGTGGCTGCTAGAGAAAAGAAGAAAAAGAAGGACGTTCCCTATGTTCCCAACTATTTCCATCTATTGCAAAGAGATATTTCACACAGTGACGTGATCAACTCTATTTCAACGGGCATTTCTATATCAAGGCCACAAATGCTGAAGTAGTCTTGACTCCATTAGAAGTCAATACAACCAGTTTCTTGTGAGACAAAAATTCAATTGCTGTCCTTATCCAACAAGTTTGTTACAGGATAACTCGCCCCAGTTGTTGGGTTGGGTTTTTTTGTTGGTTTGTTTGGGGTTTTTTCCCCCCCTACAGAAGTTAGTTAAAATATGACCATTTTCTCCAAATATAGAGCCTCCTCTACTATTTGCAAACACAAAATAATGACGCTTTCATAGCATTTGTCTGTTGCATAACCTGCAACAAGGTTAACAGACAAGACGAAAAAACTGTTCCATTTCTCAGTCAACAAAAACTTCTCAGTTTGTAACATAAATCCCAGGCATATACCATTGTATCTGTATTCATCTGAAAACATATTCAGCAGGCTAATTTCTTTAATGAACTTATTTACTTTAATGAGGTGCATCCTAGGTCCCAACAACACTCAACTTTCCACAATTCAGGTTTCAGGTGAACTTTGTGGTTCAAGTTCATCTTCCTAACCAGATTTCCTGGTTTTGCAATGCCAACAGAGATGCCACACTTCAGTAATGCATAATTTTTTCTAATATAATACTTCACTGCAGAAAAAAAAGTGTGAGGTACTAGTATCCCCACTTGGTTGCTAAATTTTTTTTTTTTTTATAAAATCCAGTAAGCTACAAGAACATTTTTGTGAAAGATAAGATTCTCATATGAACAAAGAAACAGCAATAGAGAAGAAGAAAAATAAAAAAATTTAAAACTTGCTTCCAGGGTTATACTGACTGGAAGACAGGAATATAAGGAGGCAGAGGTCATTGGCAGTAGGGGGTAATTATTTTCATTTCTCTTCTACATTTTCTCTGGAGATGATACATATTTTCAAGAGGATAAGAAGTCAAAAATAAGGAACTCGGATTTAGGAAAACTCACATGCCTTCTGAGGTGATGAACACATTTAATCTGCAACAGTTTCTTCTATTTACCTCTGATCATCAGAAAAAAGGCAGTGAAAAAGGGCTTCTGGAGAGCAGCTCGTAGCCCTTTAAGGAAGGAACTGGGGTCGAGCACAGCTCTCTGGCCCCAGCTCCCAGCGGATGCCTGAGCAGTGCAAACACTGACCTAACCCGATACCCTCCCGCCGCCCTACAAGCACCTTCTTACATCAATGCCCTTTCAGTTATGTACTGATCAAACAATACAAGCCCTTATGTACAACAAAGTGCTCTCAGTGCGCCGTGTCAGCGCAGGCTAATTTAACAGATTCATTAACACGGGGCTGACACCAAAGAGGCTCTCCCGGCTCCAGGTAGGATTGAGTTTCTGGCCATCTGCACTGAAGCGATAGGCTCAGCTAGCTCTTCCATGGAAAGCAGGTACGCTAGCGATGGGAGGGGAGGAAATTTTTACAACATCTGCTGCATTGAGCCCTCCAGAGTTTACAGCTCTGACATGTTGAGGTTAGCCATTCAGGACAGCGAGCAGGAACCCAGACGGATGGAGAACAGCCTGAGAGTGCATCTACAGACTTTCTTTCCCAAAGTCCCCAGACAGCTGTGGCCGTGCCCTGCACAATGTCTCCGAGGTGTTCCATTAGCGGGCTGGCTCCCTGAGCACACGTGTCCAGAAGAACGCTTTCTAAATACAATTTTACTTTTAATCAGCCTGTAGTTTAAACATGTCAAGCTGACGCTGCAGCTTAATGATACCAGCAACTTAAAAGCTGCCCCAAAGCACGTGGAAGAAAGAGAAAAAAAAAAAAAACAAAAACACCTGCCACGTAAAATACACTAAAACATGATATTCAGAACTTGGAGGTGATCCCAGTTTCTGCATATTTTTGTGAACAAAATGATAGCTTCCAGTAATGAAAGGTATTTATTTGCTGTATTCATTTGAAAATTAGTTTAAAGCCCCGATTTGAGTAAGGGGGGTGCATGCCCACACTCACATAACCTGAGGGGAAGTAGCTAGGGCATGAAATGCCAGGAAGATGGATACAGGCAGTTTCATTGTTCCTTCCCTATTAAAAGCCAAAAGACAATAAAAAAAATCCATCATGCCTCTGTCAACTAGAACAAATTTTTCAAGATGGTGCTAAAAAAAACATGTTCCTTCCATCCAAAGATGTGGGATGATCCAACAGGCAACAGTTGGCCATGAATGCACCTCTATCTGAGGTGCATTGCTGTCAAATTTCTGGCATCACCATCTAGACCACGTGAACCAAACTCACAGATGGGGACAAATAGTAGTAATTTTTTTTACAGGACTCTGATGTGTTTACAACAGTATTTACAGAATCTTTTGCCCCAAAGGTACATAAATTTGGTAGCCACCTAAAACAGCTGGGTTCTGCATGTAGCAATGATACATGGGCAAACTGGAAGAAATAAATAATGTACAGGGAATATTATTGTAATTTCACTATCTTTACACTTGCAACTAAATATAACTTCATCAGTATGGTCATGATGTATTAGTATGCCAATAATCTAGCTTCTTATGTGGTTTTTATTATGATAGCAAGCCAGAACTGAAATTTGGTGGTAGAAAGATCAAAAGGGTTTCCACATCTGCTAAGTAGGCCAATCACTTTACAGTTAACCATACAGCAGTCTACACTCTGTTTCTTTTACTCCTCACTTGAAAATGCCATAACATATAATTTCTGTATGGGAGATGTTGCAGGGAAACACCATTGGTCCTTTTTCCCTTTTGCTTTTAAAAACAACTAAGTTGTATGAAAAGGTGACAAAGCCAAATCATTGTTCACAAGCAGATATGCCAAAGAGTACATTCTCAACAGAGATCCAGGGAAAACACATTTGGACTTCAAAGGAAGAGCCAACTCTGCACTGCAGCACTTGGTAAGACAGCCTGGGAACCAGAGGTCTTCATCAGGAAATGTCAGAAGTTTGTCAGACTGTCACAGCAAGTAGATCATGAGAAATTTAGTTTGCCTCCAGCTTCGATTCTTTTAGATGTGGAAAGACAAGTTTACTTAATGAAGCTTTGGAAAAAAAATTGAGTCGTCAGACAATTGCTGTATGAATAATTAAAGATATATTAAAAAGTTATAAGATGTCTCTAAGAAATGGTTTTGGCTCAACCGGCCATGGTTATTCTATGCCTGAGTGTAAAGTAACCAACCCCACAACTTATTTTGGCTACAAAACAGATGTACAATACAAGGTCACTTGATCCTCCTCCTACCTTTTCATAGGTAATGCTACCACTAAGGGCATGAACTGTAATTATGCTAAAACTTGAATTCAAAATGCCATTGCAATCTTTCAAATCCACTGTGTGCTGTGAACACGAGGCATATTTGGCATTGATCAATGCACGTCAACTCATCCTCAAATGAAACAATGCTTGCTTTTAATAATTGAGATGGCATTTAACGTATGAAGAAATATAAGGATTAAAACACCACCAGCAAATTACAAAGAAGTTAGACATGGGTATCAGTTACTAGTCATGAAGAGGTGTCACTTACAATAGGTGACAATGGCTTAAGTACTGTGAAGGAGGGCTCCAGAGTTTCTCCTCATGCATCCCCTAAGAGCAAAGGTTGGGGGAACTCCAACCTACTTACAGGGCTGCAGCTCATCTCCTCTTTAATGGTGATCAAAGCCGGAAAACAGGGAGCAACAGCAAGTTATTTAAGGGCCAAGAGGAGAAGGACCTTCATCCAGGTCGTTGATACAGATATGAAACAGAACTGGCCCCAATACTGAGCCACGGGAAACAGCGCTTGTGACACAACAGCAAGTTATTTAAGGGCCAAGAGGAGAAGGACCTTCATCCAGGTCGTTGATACAGATATGAAACAGAACTGGCCCCAATACCGAGCCACGGGAAACAGCGCTTGTGACCAGCCACCAACTGGATTTAATTCCATTCACCACAACTCTTTGGGCCCAGCCATCCAGCCAGTTTTTTTACCCACCAAAGAACAATCCCAATGAATAGATACAAACCTAATGACTTGATTGCAATGCGCGCACATGGGAGTACGCTTTCCTGCAGGAATATGCTCTGCCCTCTGAACCAACGTGTCTTGCTCATTTAGCTGAGGTGCTGTCGCAGACTTTTCACTTGGGGCAGTTGTTCCAGGTGGTTTAATACTGTTCGATGTCCATCCACCGGCAGGAGCTGGGGAAACAGTGCCAAAAGCATTTAGAAGACTCTCTTTTCAGTACCAATTAAATTAGCTTGAAATACAAGCAACCAGCAACATTTGCCTAATATCTTTGTCCAGTGTATACTTGCCTACTTAAAGGAACAAATTAAAAAGCACTTCTTTTCCCCTCCTCCCCCACCAATTAAGTCCACCTACTTTCTGAAATGTCTGTGAAATAACACAGAATGTTTTTTTGCTAAGTTGTAGAAGTAATGGACAAATTTCAACATACTAAAAAAGTTACATGAAAGAATATACAACCTGTGAACGTGTTATTTTGCTTTAGATACAAAAGCTGAAGCCAAGAATATCAGTGTACGAACAGAGACAGGAGAATATGACATGCCTCCTCAAAACATTTTACAGTGAGTGCAATAGATCATTACTGACAGATTAAACAAGAATACACATTCAATACAACATGTCCAGGAACTTAAAATACAGTACTGTGTAAGGAAAGCATATTTTTAAATCAAATTTAAACACTTGTCTAGCTCACTAGATCCTGTCAATCTGAAGCACTCCAAAGGCCACATTCACATCCTCTTTATAAAAGTTAAGACACAAATAAAAACTTGACATTTTCAGAAATGTATACATGCACACACTTCCATTTGTGCTCAGGTTTTTAGAGTCACAGAATAGACATAAGCTTTTACAGAGTAAGAGAAATGCATTTACAAAAATGAAAGGCACAGAGGATACTGTTGCCAGGGGTAATGAAGAAACAAACACTCCTCTGCTTTTATTTCTCCTCTATTGATATATGTACCTTGGTAACGTACACGCTACAGCAACACGAGTTTATGGGAGCAGTTATTTCTGTCAAGTGGAGAATTCTTTTTCTTTTTCAAGTACACTAAAAAAACCCCACGTTTCCATAGACTTTTGTTTGTAACCACCAGCAAGAGAAAGCGTAAGTGTTTACTCGGTGTCCTGGCTTTAGTGCAGCCGTACTAAACCTTGTAAATCAAAATGTGAAACCAAGATCCGGGTGGAAGCTCAGAGAGAAACAACCAAGCAACGACAGAGACATCAAACAGCGCAGGGTGATGCTTCTGTTGCAGTGATGCAGCTCTCCAACACAAGGTCAGGGCACTGGTATGTAGCTTTAGCAAAAAAACCTAATTTATGGAATTGTTAATCTTTGTGCTACTCTTCCTCTCCCACCTTTCAGACCATCTTCCAGGGAAAAGATGAAAAAAGATTTATCATTATCTCCCTTAATGGAATGCTGATCAGCCTCTGCCCTACAGAAAAGTTGCAAATATGTTTCAGGTAAAATACTGCATTCCCTGTTCAAATGAGAGTGGCATAGTAATTTACAGAGAACAGAAATTTAAGTGACAGTAAATGCACATAAAATTCAACACAAACGGCAATCCCCTACTATTAACAGAAGTAAGATAGCCACATACCACACAAGTTAATAAAATCAATCCAATGAAATGTAATTAACATCCTCCCCTCCACCTATTCAGCCTATTCACACATATTTGTAAGCCAAGACAACACAGCTGGAAGAGAAATCCTTTTTAACACCAATACTTTTGCATTGTAATTATGCTTGGTATTAATCCACTGATACGGGCTCAATAACTACCTTTGCTTACTCTTTCTCTGTATGAAGAAGCAATGTAGTCATACACCTTTTTTGTGTAACTGGCTTGTTCACTAAATTTTCTTGAATCAGGTCATTTCAAGACTGACATGTTTTTGGATCATTTTCAGTATCTAAATTTGCAAAAATCATACCAGTTCATCTGTGGGTTTTGTTGTCTTTTGCTTTTAAATATAAGACTATTGTTTACATCTAATGTATAATTAATTCATTTGAAGTATCTTGAAAAATATCATCTTGATTCTAGAAACTTTCAGCATTGCTGAGTAGAAAGTATTTACGAATAAAAGCACTTGATCAAGTCACTCTGCTACTGCAGTTCTTTTTATATTATAAATGCCTGCTACACTGAAAATGTAGAAACAGATAAAAATGGAAAAGGTGTCAGAAAGGCTTTGAAGACATGAACAAAAGTGGTTTTGATTAATAGCACTTTCCTCCTCTGTCATCACACATGGCCTTCTAATTTTCAGGTCTCATTTCATGAGAATACAAAAATACACGCTAAAACGAAATCTATTTGAAGACTGCTTTTGCCATAAATCAAACTGCAGTGCAGCTTCTAGTATATTGCTAATTTCTGTTTGAGTTATCTGCTAAATACCAAAGCCCAGACACATCAGTTAGCTCTTGTTTGCACTGTATAGTTTTAAAAAGTCCTTCTGCTTGCTTAAGGGGGAAAAAAAAAAAAGTACAAACACCACAATTATTCCTTTTTCTTTGGTCATATTACAGCTTTCATTCATGCTGCTTTTATGAATGATACTTTTCTGAACACTACTCAACTTGAAAGTTACTACCGGCCAGGAGCAGGATTTATCTACATAAACTTTCTCTCAGAGCTGCTAGTCAAATCAGTCATTTCTGATTTATTCAAAGCACTAAAAAAGGAGAGCCCATCATAGCCCATCAGTTCGGAAAATACCTTTGGTCTATTAACAACCCAGTGTTAAAACAAAAATCCTCTTTTAAGCAAACCATATTATAAATGAAACAAATTTGTACTCTGTTAAGCAAAAGCTGTGGCCTAAGCAAGAACAAGCTGAGCATTTAGTGTGGAGGACCAGCAAAGACAGATGGACCGCTTCATTGGAAGTGGTGAACTCAGGTTCAACGCCCAGACCTCCAGCAGATGCAGGACTCCCATGGGATCACAGGCACAAAGCAAACAGAATAAGGGGAATAACAAATAAGCCCTAAGCCTTCAGATGCTTCTATATTTGCCAGAATATTTTTGGATACTGGACAAAAACTAAGTTCTAAAAGACTTTTCAACTGTCATTTGGAAATTTATGTCACTATTTGGTCTACCCTAACAGGAACAATATCTAGTTGGGAACTAAGACAGAAAAGGTTGCCTTCCGCTCAAAAATCATTGAAAAGCAAGACCTTAAAGCATTTTATTGAATACTCTCTCTTCTTCCATCTCTTGAGGACAGTGTAAAGCCAGGAAGCTCCCTGTCCACACTCACAATGTGTCCCCACAGCATTCTCTCTAGGGGATATTTTTGGCTGGTATTCACATTAAAACATTGCACAGCATTATTCCCCTCTATTCCTGTTTTGAAGTGGGCTCAAGTTTATTTCAGTTCAGATTTCTCCTCCTAAAGAAGAGGAGTCAGTCTGCTTCCATTGCCTTTAGATCCATACTCTTATTAAACAAAATACACCAATAAACTACAGTAATAGCTATTTCACATTTATTATAAATACTTGGTTCCTTTGTAAACTTTCTACAATTGTTCTGCTAATTTTTTTTTCACCATAGATCATTCCCTGCTTCTTACCATTTGATTTGCATCAGTCTTATCTTCCTCATTCCCATCTGAACACCAGTCAGAGAACAGCTTTTTTTGCCCACTTGTGTCTTACCATAGGCCATAAACATACCTTTAACACTCCAGTAACTTTAGCAAAGGTTCATTACTTTTGCTGCAACACACAGAGCATTTTTCATTGTTGGTCAGGTTTTTTATTTAAAAAATTGGTTTATAAAAAACCCCCAATGTTAGTTGCCTAATTAAAATCTAGATGAATTCTCAGTATTTTTTTTCCCAACAATATTCCACCACTTGAAGCTACAGATTTCAAATATTAGGTCTGTTTTCTGGTTTAGATTGAACTTTGATGGTTCCCAACTATCCCTTCTACTTAAACAGCAAGTTTAACACTCCTGGTACTGGACAAGATGTTTTGTCTGCAAGCAGAGAGGATGGGGACACCTCAGAGAACTCTCAGAGTTCCTGCATTCTCCTCCTCTCCTTTCTCTTCCCTATTGCCTTGGAAACCTTTCAGATTGAAACACAGCCATATGGTTTTAAAATATCAGAAATACATCAGGCCCAGAAAACTTGTTCAGGTGGTTTTTCTTGCAATGAGAAGCTTTTACCAGGGCATACCACTAATAACAAGGTAGGTACAAATTATTACACTCAATCTAAGAAAAGACCCCTCAACTCTTGGCAATCAGTCCAAGCTCTCCTGTGGTTTCTATACTTTGCCATTTACATTTTGTGTATATTATTTTGGATCCCATTGGCAGCTCTGTTCTTAAAGAGTGCTGGGGAGGTGCCCTGATACCCAACTGCACACACATTTTTAATTGCAAATGATGACCGCATGGGGATGGGAAAGGAAACCACTCCGTGCCTCATGACACAATCTCCCCACATATTCTCTGGGCATCACCTTTGTTACTTGAAATGGGATGGAGCACAGCAAGTTGTGCAGGTGCTCTGAAGAATTACAAATTATAATAAGTAACTACAATAAATAAATAAATAAAAGAAAAAATTTATAAGAATTATACACCCCATCAGGAGCTACTCCACCCTGAGTGCCAGAGAGGTTTGGGTTCTCCACATGTCATGAAAAGACCTCTGTGGCCAAATTTCAGAGTTTTGCAGACTTCGTTACACCTTCACTCTCTTTAATGAAACCTTCTAAAGCACTGTTGACTTGTACTTGTGCATTATCATAGCTGGCTTTTCTAACACAGAAAACACTCTGTACCCAACTATTAACTTTCTACTTTATTAGGTTTAAGTTTAGCAAACCCTCAGTGTTTACTTTCCCTAAACTCCTTGGCATGGCTAGTTTAATATTTAACAAAGTTTTAGGCAAAGTAAAGAACTGGCTTTTTTTCTTTTTCAAAAATCCCAGTGTGACTTTGCCCTTGTTAGACTAACAATAGGCTGTTCCATCGCTGAGCACATGGATAACTGCAAACACTGGCGAAGGGCTTGGAAGACAAAGGGAGAAAGGCGGATACGCGGCGGTGCCAAAGTCACTTTGACAGAGGTTCTCTGGTGCGTAGCAACAATACAACAACCTGAACTGTTTAACGCTCACTTAAACATAACATCAGACTTCATGTAATATCTATAAATAACAATGCTACTTTAAGCGGTGGGAGTGCCAGAACTTCATTTTAAAGTGTTCTAACTCAGTGATTTATACGCTGCTATCAAACTACTGTATTATAAATGGAAAATATAAAGCTTCATATGTCCAACTTTCTGACTTTTCTTAATATATCTGTACAGTAAGAAATCTTCCTGTTCCTTCCCTCCAAACCAAACAGATGGCCGGATGAAGCAACGTGTCTGAAAAGCTCGGCTGTCAGCTCGTTACATTAGCCGTATATAACACCCCATCCACTCCCAGGCCTGCATGAAATCGCACAAGTTCAATGGAGAAAGCTACAGGAGAAGCAAGCGGGGAGGAAAAAAAAAAACAAACCAAAAACCACAAAAAAAAGAATCCAAATCCCTGTGTTCAGCAGTTCTCCTTTTGTTTCCTACAAAATCTTGGAAGAGCAGTCAGAGCTAAACCCCCGCTGCTGATTAAAGGCAGAACAGGAAGGATTAAACCATTATCATGTCTTTAAATGCTGGGGCAGGCTGGTATGCACCCGTGGAAAATCACAACAGGTGCCACCCTGGCCCAATTTCAACATCCCTTGCAACTCGAGGGGCTAGTTCCTGTGCTAGCAACCAGCCTTTCAACTGGAAAGGCTCCGGCTAAATTAGCTGTAAAGCATCTTAATTAAAATGAGTATGGTGGTTTTGGCTCGCTCAGCCTGTCTCCTTGTGATTTGTTACATCACGGAGCGTCACAAATTTGGCACAACTGGCATCATTTTTACTGAAAACACGTCTCGAGGAGAAAGAGAAAACGGAGCCGTGTACAATAGTGTCTCATTTCTCTGGAGTGACAGTTTGGAAACCCATTTGGTAGCTTTCCGCAGATAACATTTCGTGTCCCTCACTTTTTGCTCCTTTCTGACCTCGACAGCTTGACTATGCCTGCGGAGACCATGACGTCCAGTCTTTCCCACACCCAGATTATCTGCCAGTTTCATGGAGCTGATGTTTAACATCCAATAGTGATAAGAATGCATTTACCAGAGGAATACTGACTATTCGTTTGTTCAACGAATATTAGGCATCATTCTTTGATGTCCTATACCTGTACATCTGAACAGGGCACATCACTGGTTTGAGGTGGTGGCAGTGAATGAAGGGGAGTGGATCTGGCAAGTCAGTCGGTGACAACAGGCTAGTTGCTTTTTACCAAATCAAAGGCAACAAGCATCTAATTTTGAAAGTCGGTGAATGCTCCCACTCGATGGGTGTGAAATAACCACAGAGACAAATAATCTCTTCACCTCTGTTTAAATGAGTAGAGAAAGGAATATGCATCTATCTGATTTATGCCTGCAATTAGTTTAACTGCACAGCAATAGCACATAAATTTAGCAACATCAAATCACAGGAAAATTGTCAAAGGTCATATTTGCAACAGAAAGCTGAGTTTCTGTTCAGCAGATCCTGTAGAGAGGTACACCAAGCCATTCTGCCTCCAACAAGTAGGTGCATCATTACTATGAACTGCCCCTTCTTAAATAATAAACATTCAAGCTTTAGAAACTTATTCATTTTTTCACCATGTCTGCAGGAGTTACAATTTCATACTACCATCAAATTAAGGCTGACATTTATAAATTACTCTGGTTTCACAATGGGTTTTGCTTGGCTAAGTGACTTCACATTACTTAACTTGTAAGAATAAATTCTTGTGGTTTGCTGTCACATGATGATATAATCACTTTGATTAGATGAAAAATTAATAAGAATAACAGTCCATACACCAGGATCAGGAAGCTTTTGTGTTTTGACCTGTCAATCATACCGCTTTTATGGACAAGGCTTTCTGTTTTTATGAATGGTGACTGCATCGTGGAGAAGCCATCTTTAATAATCTTTTTCAGTGAGAAATACTGGAACTGTTCATATTTTGGGACTGTTTCTAGCAGAGGCCTTACCAACAATGAAAGGATTTGCCTTAACAACTTGTAGCATTACTCCAGTTTCCTCCCCAAGTTCAGACCACGATCCCTAACAGGCACGTAGCTCCTTTAACCCCTATAATAATTAGTCCTTCCTTTAATTTCCCGTTCTACAAAGGAAACAAATTGGGATGAGAGGGCCCTAAAAACAAAATTGCAGAGGTTTATGAACAAGGTGATGCTGACACAATAGTTCAGTTGCCTTTTCAATGCAAAAGTACTTCCAAAGCTGATGGGCCATCAACTCACCTTGCCCAGTAAGTGTGGCCTGTAAGGTCAACAGAACTGAGATAGAGGCTGGACTAGTCACAAACGAAACACAGAAAAAACAAAGGTGACACGGACAGAAAGTGTGACAGTCCATCCCTTTATGGATCTTGAGTAAGACACTACTGGCAAGACAAGCACTTTTTGATAACACAAGAGATCTCGGTGCCTCTCTCCTTTCTTCTCCCCAGCTTCATACTGTTTGACCTTATGGACAAACTCCCCAGTCTGATATGGTCTGGATTTTTACCCTTTTCTACCCATTTGCTTTAGTAAACTTCTACCGAGTAAGCTTACAAGGAAGGAGACAAAGACCCAAACTGTCGGTATACCCAGGACAGGACGTCAAATCACACCTAGGAACAGGCTTTTATTTTCTTCTGCTTTTAAAGTTCTAATATTATCGAGGGAATGGGAAATAGAAAAAAAATGCAGCAAGACAGCACGCTAAGGATAACTCCAGAGATGGTAAACGCAAGTCTATCAAACACATGAAAACAACTGCAAGGAAATAGCAGAACTTTTCAAACAAAGTTGTCTGGGGAGCAATTTTTCTGTGCTTACAGTCAGCTTCCAAGTGTGTTCCCTCTGCTGAAGGGAGCATGTGCTTAACACATGTGCTGGCTCGGGATTAGGCAACTGACAGTTGTGGGTATTGCAGAATATGCTGACATTCCCAAGCAGCTCTACTGGGAAGGGATTATATATCCCAGTGGTATCAGGCTGAGAGAGACCTTGGGAATAAGGACATTGACACATGCAGGTAACGGGTCACTTAAAACAGCAAGCTTTGGACGCTTCTATGGCAAACCCTCCCCAACCCCATCCTTGTAACTCAGCTGCCAAGCCCAGGAGGAACGAAGATCCTCAATTGCAACGAAACCCTCCTCTCCAAGCAGCAAACCAGCTTTTCTGGCCACCAGCTGCACCAGCTCACCACGGGACCCCCGCCATCCCGCTGGACCCCCGCAAGCGAAGCAGGATGCTGCCTGCCCAGCTCCTGCACAAGAAGGCAGGAGGTGGTGCTGGCAGTGCTCTGCCTGGCTCCCAGCCTCAATGGTCTCCACTTCACCAGCAGCAGTTCCCTCCAACAACAGCGTTTTGAAGATACCAGGGAAGAAGCAACAATTTTGCATGAGAAACTTAACAGGACAGAAAAGTCCTGACCGCTTCTGACCATCACGGATCCTGCTGCGCTTTCCGCAAGAACAGTTCGTCTCCTGGCCAAACTCCAGTCTGTGTAACTGCATTTATTGGGTAATTATACTTTCTTAAATTGTCCCAGCAGTTTCAATTTGCCACGGTGCTATTCACTTCCTTTCAAGATGCCACGGAGTGTTGCAGCGTGCTGACAAGCAGCTGTTACGTTTCACCCCAGAAGTGACTGCATGGCAGCGGTGGGTGAAAGCCCTTCCCGTGCCCACACATGGTACCGAGACTGGAAAACGCTTTGGGATTTTCCTTAGAGTTGAGTGATAGGGTGATCCTTAGAGTTAGGGTGATAGTTAGCTATCAAATAACTGCCACGTAGCTGGGATGTTGTGGGCAAATATTTTTTTTTTAAATTGAGTATAATCTTGTAAAAAGCTTCTGCCTCTGGTGGGTGAACATGACATCATAGCTCAACAAAAATGAAGTGAGTACTATTGTAAACTCCAGCCTGTACACTTAACACACAGAAACAGCTGTAATTTGACTTATTTCAACAACTGAAAAAAAAAATCACCAGTATAGACAAGAGAATCTGAGAGCAAATGCATTATTTGGAAACCTCTGTCCAGGCAGACGCCACAGCTGTACAGTGTGTCACCCCCCATCTTCAATTCTTTGTGCACCCAATGAGCCAAAGATCAGACTTTTTTCATTCATTTGTTTGACAAGTCAGGTTTTTATCCTGCTTATCCAGCTTCTTACCCATGCCTTAAAAGAAAGGGTGAGACAGCCATTCCTCATTTCCGCTACCAAACCACTGAGGAATCCTGTAATACCAGGATTTTATTCCAGAGAGGGATAAAACCTCTGTTATGGTCACAGTGGTTGATTAGCGTACTAGTGTTTGTGGGTACCCCATGAGTGCCCTCTAACAGCAGATCAGGATAGTTCAGCTCCAAGGGTGCTATCACTGCGAGATCACTTGGATCATGATTGATTTCTGTACAGAGAAACCCAGAGCCTGAAGCATCTCCAGGTTCGCTATCTCAGCCGTTCGTTTTAGACCGTCTGTTTCCTCCACACCTTTCTCTTGTCAAGTCGTGAAGCAGAGATCTATGGAGGCCATGCTTCAGTTCTAAGAAAAATCCTCTGACACTTTTTAAAATCTCTGCACAATCTCAAAAAAAGCCCAACCCTAAAAAAAACCCAAAAAAACTGAAAGCAAGGAAAGAAACCATGCTACTTTTGAAAATATGAGTATTCTCTGACATGAAGATCCAATAACAGAAGATTCCAGCTAATAAACTAAAAGATGCTGTCTGACCAAATGACTTATCTGTGTAGTAAGACATCTTAATAAATAAATTCACTGGTAATATTCACGCCATGCCACAAAACAGCAGATCACACCTTCCCCAGACACAAACAAAATCCTGTGGCATGTCAGCTTTGCTATGGAAACAACTTGGTGTTACACAGAGTATTCATTAGAAGGATGAGTGCTATTAGAGCGACAAACTGTATTCCAAATAAGTTTCTGCTATTAATAGCATACTGATATACACATTTGCATAAAATTATGTCTTCCTTCCAATCATTTCCTAAGCTAGACTTCAACTATGAAATGAATCAGACTCAAAAGGAAGGCTTTTTGATTGTTTAAAATTTTGTCAGGCCTACAAAGCAAAATTTTGTTTGGCCTGTGAACCACTGACAATTTTACTTTAAAGAAAACTTTACTCTTACAGACTGCAAACAAACAGCAGAATTAATGACTGAAGTCCAAACATGCCCTGAAATGGATATAGTCTTTCTTTTTCTTCAATATCTGACTGATTTTATCAAATTTTATCAATGTTATCTCAACTGCCGAAAGAGTTTTACCTGTCAGACTGCTGGTTTCAGCCTTTTTGAGCAAGCTCAGACAGAGAAAAACCTTGGATTTTTTTTATTTTTTTTTTGTACAATACAGGCCTGAGAAAAAGATGATGATCCCACCTCAGTTTTAACCATGCTTAGGTCTCTTTCATTTGCTAGTTTTGCATTACCGACTTCTTGAACGACTTGACACACAAAACCAAAGGTGAGCTTAGGGCAGGTTTAAGGGGCAGACCAGCAGTGAAACCTGACAGATAACCTCTGGACAAGCCTCTAGCACCTTGGAAGCTGTTGGAATTTCAAACAAATCATGAAACGCTTCCTTTTCACTCAGAAATTGGGCTAGCAGGTGCCACTTCTTCACTCATTTGCACACTCTGCTGTAAGATGAAGATGCCTTCAGACTGACCAAGTCAGATAATTCCGAAGATGAACAAAATCCAAAGAGCATTTTGACATTTCCAAATGGTCCATTTTTCCTCTCATTTCCAGTGAGCAGCTCTAAGAGCTGGGAATGAGTGCAGACTGGCTTCCTGTGGCAGCTTCTGACTCCATGCACCCCCAAGATGCAAACGCTAGATGAAGCTCCTCCAGCAGCTGGGGCAATGAACCTTCTCTTGCCCTTGTTAATTCCTGGGCAGCTGCCGGCCACACTGCTGCCTTTTCCTCCTGGCCCTTTCCCATTTTAGGGAACTTTGGGTTTTCAATGCCTCTTTCTCCTCCAGTTTTTATTTCTGGCTCCCCCAGTATTTTTGGAGGGGATAACGCTTCTTTGGAAGTTTAGCAGTACATCTCACAGCCCTGAGCAGTAAGGCAGCAGGAACTGACATCCTTACAACCCTTACCTTCCACCAGCTTCTCTATCAGTGTGCGTTTCACAAGTTTTTTGTAAGCTATTCTGGAACATAATAACGAAAAATTATCTGGCTGGCTTTCCCCCTCACCTATCTACTCGGTACCTCTTGTGTGAAAATGGTAATTTTTCACATTATCCAAAAGCATGGGCACAGATTTTCACAAAAGTATAGAATCAAGTGTAACTTAATTCATCCTTCTAAATTTTTGTCCTTCATGTGTCCATCATTAAAAAAAAAAAAAAAAAGGCTATTTCAAACATTAGGCTTGTATTAATAGTAAAGCATGCTTAGGACTTAGCAGGGAAACACCTACCAACATATGGAAAATGGGTGTGTACTACCCAAACCCCAAGCTGACAGCTGGTTTCTGTGCAAGTGAAATAAATTTATCACTTGGTAAGACAGAAAGTGAGTTACGTCAGAGATGGAGCACAATCAGTAGCTTACAAAATTTAGGATTATCGTATTCCCACAAACATTTGCCTTAAGTACACACGCTACCAAAGATGCAACTTTAAGAAGAGCTGAGTGTTTTTTCCTCTGATGAGGAAAGCTAACTCAAAGTAGTAAAACAATGCCAGAATTAAACTGAGCTAAATTTAAGTCTTTACCTTGTCCTTAGGAACGTACTCTGTATTTGACAGGGAAATAGAGAAATGACAGTGTATTGCCATCTTGAGGCTTGCTAGCAGAACTGCATGTCCAAAACTAACTAGATTTGTTACCAGGCACAACAGTAATTTAGCCAAATGTGCCAAAACCATTATATGGTGCTAATGCTGTGTGGTTTATATTTTATCTTTATTTTTATGCCAGGGCCTCTGTAGTTGCTTTTCTGGACTGGATATACTTTTAAAGAGGGAAAAACCCTTAACAGTAAAACTAAAATGAAAAAACAAACAAACAAACAAACGAAACCCACTATTTAACATCTTAGATCCTGTAAGAAAGTGAATCAAGAATATCCACCTTACAAGAAAAATCTGCAGTTAAAGCTTAAGTAGTAATACAGATTTCCAAGATCCTTTGAAATTACTACTCACGGTTAGGTCAGCACCAAAGACTGCTTCAGTTTAAGAAACAAGTTACATCAACAGATTACCCCAACTTTCAGTATGTGAAATTACAAAAACATAGGTACCCAGTTCACATATTGCACATTGTAATACAGATATGGTTATAACATAGGAGTATTCATAATGCAAATGGCCTGCTTTCCTGACAAAAGACATTTTAGTGTGAGTTGCAAGGGGCACAAACAAACAAACAAACAAACGAAACCCACTATTTAACATCTTAGATCCTGTAAGAAAGTGAATCAAGAATATCCACCTTACAAGAAAAATCTGCAGTTAAAGCTTAAGTAGTAATACAGATTTCCAAGATCCTTTGAAATTACTACTCACGGTTAGGTCAGCACCAAAGACTGCTTCAGTTTAAGAAACAAGTTACATCAACAGATTACCCCAACTTTCAGTATGTGAAATTACAAAAACATAGGTACCCAGTTCACATATTGCACATTGTAATACAGATATGGTTATAACATAGGAGTATTCATAATGCAAATGGCCTGCTTTCCTGACAAAAGACATTTTAGTGTGAGTTGCAAGGGGCAAGAATCACTAAATTGCATTCAAAGGCAGTAGCTGTGTAAATATTCCTTGCAAGAACCCACCTTTAAACAAATCTCCGTATCACAAACCTATGCAATACTCGGGTACCTTGCTCAAACAAAACCTACAAATGTCAAATCCATAACCACTCTAATGTTCTAGAAGGTATTTTTTTTTATTTTTTAAAACAAATCTCCGTATCACAAACCTATGCAATACCCGGGTACCTTGCTCAAACAAATCCTACAAATGTCAAATACATAACCACTCTAACGTTCTAGAAGGTTTCTTTTGAATAATTTTTTTTTTCCCATTAATATGTACTTCAGAAAAGATCACTTGCAAAACACATGTCTGCTGATATTCTCACCCCGAGGCGCAGAATAGCCTCTGTTGAATTTACAGTGCCAAGTTGAAACTGTGAAGCATGTATATGTATCTGATTGGTATATATGCTTTTAATACAGGTCAGAGACATCTGATTTTGCTCGTCTGGGAAGCCATTTACATCTGTGAGGATACTTACTGTGTTTTCCTTTCCCTCTTTTCTAAACAAACTGGCCTGTACCCAACCCACACAAACAGCCATCTGAAGGCTGCTGTTTTAACACCCACGGTGAAGTATATTTTCTCTGAGCTATCCAAAGGTCTTTAAGCAACCAAGAAAAAGCCTCACTGCGAGTTACCTGCTTGGTTTGGGGGCTGCCAGCCGGAGTACTTGGTAGCACCTGGGGGTCCCGTTGGCTTGAGGGCCGCAGCAGATGTGGTGCTGGTGGGAGCGGGTCTCACCTCGGCTTTTTCTTGGCAGGCGGGCATGCTCCTCGCTGAGGTGGCTGTAAAACCAGCAGGATGGGTAGCCTCCAGGGAATCACTGTTCAGAAATGAGGGAGGAAAAAACATAAAATGCATTTCTTGCTAAAACAGGAGAATTTGTGAAGGGGAGATGTGGAGCGACATCTCCGCACCCTGGTGCGGCACAGCAGCACCCACCACCCCGTCACCACTGAGGCAGAGGGGGATCACCCCATGAGAATGCTGTGGGAGTTATACTTTCAAGCTGCTTTTTAAGAACTGGACACTTGAGTAATTTCTGCCAAAAGTCAATATAGACAACCAAATCCCTTCACAATTTTCATTTAAAAATAATTAAGTGTTGGTGCGTTACAGTTAAACCCTTACTGTAAATTTGGTACACTCACAGAATTTTTCAATACTTTTTTTTTTTTTGGAGAGGAGGCAAATACTCAGAGTCAGATTATAATTGCAGATCTTAATAAAAATCATCAATCTGAAAGTGACTTAATTATATGCAATTTTCTTCTATGGACCACTGATCCCCCAAATAATTAAATATTTTAAGAGCTGTAAGTTTCTTTATTCATTAAACAACATGCACAATATTTTATATTGCCTCTTTAGAGCACTTTACAGCTGCTTTCATATTTTAAGGGTTAGCAGAACTCTTTTATCTATTTAAAAACACGCATGATGAAAACTGCACTTAATCACAATTCACATAGAGTGTAAGTACCCACTAATTACATTGCAAGTGAGAAAATTTTTCATTTCTCATTTCCAGAGGCTGTTCAAGAATGAGAAAGTTACCATAGCAAAATTTTTATGCAGTGTAACAGTATTTGTATAATGGACATTTGCCTTTGGGAAGCTGAAAACAAGTATTTTCATTATTATTGTATTTTCATTAAAAATCTTCAAAGTAGAGGAGTAATTGCTAATGAAGGTCATTTGCAAACTAAGAGGATTACAAAACCAGGAAATGAACTCAGAACTGTGTGAAACACACCCAAAACAATTCGAAAGATACATACTTTGTGCAACCTGGAAACCCATCAGTTAACACGTTAGAAGCCGCCTTGCGTTCATTCCTCTACTGGAGAAAACCAAATTTCCAGCACATGTGTATTGTGCATATTTCACTGGGGTCATTCAGAGAATTATAGATTGTGCCAAGTTCGTAAAGTAAAAATCCTTGGGCTATTTTTCACTTTACAAGTATTGCACACGCACAATATTGCCTTACCCACACCGCATGCAAGAACTTGAACACAAAATGCAAGTTCATAACCTTGATTATTATTTTTTTTCTTGGTCTCTAGATTTACAGGGTTAATAACTGACGTATTTAGAATCTTTTCCTGGGTAAGGCATAAAAAAAAAGGATTCACAGTTTAGAGAATGCATCTGAATGCTCAGTTTAATGAGTAACAGCTATTGCATTTGTAGGCTTTTGATAACAGCAGTGGCTGTGCAGAACTGACACTCTGATGGATTTGCTGTATGCAAAGTGCACAAGCCCAGCGAAGCACAAAGTGAGACCTGGCATTCTGTTACGTTCAAACCTTAATAGACATTTAAAGGCATTTGTATAGTGCAAATGGAGGCATTTAAGGTACACATTAGACTTAGAAGTTTAGGATACAAGTCTTTTTAACAACAGATTTTGAGGCAGCGGAGATAATACTGCATAAAAGCACTGTTGCAGACTGAAAAAAAAAAAGATAGGGAGACATAACCCATCAAACCCACTCCAGAGCCCCATTACAACTCTAAGAATTCCTCAAAACACTCTTGGTCCAAAAAGAAAAAAAAAAAAAAAAAAAAAAAAAAAAATAAAATGGATGGGGTTTAATATTTTTCCTAGAACTTTTTTTTTTTTTTTTTTTTTTTTTTTTTTTTTTTTTTTTTTCAAAAAAAAAAAAAAAAAAAAAAAAAAAAAAAAAGAGGAAGTTTCCTCCTTCTCCATCCAAAAGACTCATCACACTTGTCTTTGTCTGGAACATATAAATCATAAATCATCTTTCATAAATAAGACTAATCCTGCTGAGTCAGCAGCTGTCTTTACACAGAAGAGGCTACTTAATTAGCAAAAATGGATGCAAGACAAACAATCCTTTGGCAGAAGGAGGATAGAAAAACGTAGAAATAGCTGAGGTGTGCTGCTGGCAAACTGCAACCTTATAGCAGGGATAGGTGAGGAAGTACACTGACACTAGCCACACGGCTAGTTGTAATGACAATTTTTACTTCCACCATTGCCATTTTTCATGGTTTAATGCTGAGGCTTGTGCATGACATGGCATACTGGGTCCTGAAACAACAGACTATTGGAGATACTTCGACTTTCATTTAGAAAATGAAAAGACCAGAAAGGTGAATCCTAACGACTCCAAACTAAAAGGCAATGATAAACCCAACTATAAAGCCACCTGTGATTTTTGACCACCTCTGGTGGCCTATGTGCCAGGAGCCTATCCTAGAGAGAAGCTTCCCAAGGGAAAAGCTTGAAGCAGTCACTTTTGACAGAGGGGATCAGTTGGTGTCAGGGGAAAACTCCTGGCAGGTCTTGGACACCCTTTGTACTCTGTGCCTGGTACTTCCAAGCAAGAGTTGAACACACTTAAGGCAGGACTACAGCCTGTTAATATCACACATGGGCTGCTACTTCAGCTTGGCAAGTCTCTCCAGTGAGATATTATCACCTATGGTGGGCTGCAGGACAAAGCTCACACACTGGTTTTCCTGAATTACAGCCTCTAATCACACAGTTGCCTGGGAGCACACGTGCAGTGTTCTCTGGAGAGAAAGACAGATCCATCTTTATCTTTCTTTCAAAGAAATGCTGCACCCTGGAGATGTTCAACCTTTTAAGTGCTAAGCTTCTTCAAATTCATGCTTCAACATTAATTCCTCAACATTTTATTTTATGTTCTACACTGAGAAACACCCAAACTCCCATTATTTTTATCCTACTCATAAATACAGCTACGTATCTTTTCAGAAGTGCACTCACCTTCTACAAAGTGGCTGTACAATACCCACAATTAGCCCTACAAGCATTTTGTGTCTCACTAGGATATTGTACAATGATGACCCAAGATTCATTACCTAGAAAATATATGGATTGAAGAGACAAAAATCTATACAGAAATTCAAGAAAATGAATAGGTTATGGAAGATGGCTCCCGTCTGCTTTCAGTGTCCTCACTGGAAAACTGAAGGAGGAATGATAAACCTTACATATTTACCAAGTTCTGCCTGAGTAGCTTTCTCAGACTTCCCAGATGACACTCACAGGTCAGGTTCAGGTCAAGCACATTTTGATGCCAGAACACCTGTACTGTTACTAATGACAAGCCTACCTTCTAACTCCACCTGTAACCTTTTAACTCTGTTTCATCTCTCTTAAATGATTCCTCCTCCACCTGCTGAATACTTACAGCAAAAATGAGCATTTACCGTGATGAAAACTAACCACAACCAAAAGTCACATCCATTTTAAGAAAGACGATGCTGTTTGCAAGATGTGAATGCTCTGCTGTCAAGCTTTGGGCAAGGGGCTTCAACACTGCAAGAATGAAGGAATGGTGGAATATGAGCCTGACTGACACAGAGTCTCGTGTCCTGAAAACCCATGATGTGTTTAATAATTAAGTTATGAGAAGATTAATCAAAATAATCCTGGAAGTGAGTTGCAAGGGAAACAGACTGCAAAAACAGCTGAAGAAAAAAGTCCAGCAAAGAAGTGAGCTGAAGACACCTCTCTGTCTTTGACACACGCTAGCGCATACACACCTCACTCTCCAGAATTCCCATGGAGAACAAGTCCTGTTGCACAGTGCAACCCTATGCCTAAGGGCATGTATGGAAAAGAATGAACCTTCTAGGGGACCAGTGTGTGGGGACAGTGCAAACTTTATCCAGAGCTCACAACAGGCTCTGAAGACTTACCTCCCCTGGACCAAGAAAAGCCCTGTGGAAACAGGCAAAAGAGACTAAAAAGCAAGCAATAATTCCTCTGCTATTCCTCCCCATCTTCCTCCCCAAACATCAAAATCTGTATTACACTCTGTTTTCTGGTGGGACGATAGGGAGAGAAAGTCATTTGCCAGATGGCTGCCCCATCACTAAACGTAGTACTGAGAGGTGCTTGGATGCTATAGAGGGGCTACGGGCAAGGAACCTTCGGGGGAGGAAGCGTGTCCACGTCACGTGTGGAATGAGCACATGAATTTCAGAGAATATTTGCATCCATACCACACCCCCTTCCTTCCCAAAATCAGGTGCATCAAGACAAGGCTGAACACATTTAAAAGGCATTTTAAGAAATTTGCATTGGAAAATCCTTCTGAATGTAGTTAGAGGTTTTGAGGCCCCAGTCTCTCTCTATTCTGAATGTAGTTAGAGGTTTTGAGGCCCCTCTCTCTCTCTCTCCAAAATCCAAGAGAAGAAAAACACACAATCTAGGGCTACGGATGCCTAAACCTTTAGAGAAGATAACTATGTGTCTCATTGTTATTATTCAAAGTAGAAGCTATGATCCTAACAAAAATGAAATACAGCTTGTTGTTGTGTAACTTCTAACACCACTAAAATAATAACAAAGGCCAAGTCTCTCAGACTTTCCCAAGTGGCTTCAAGAGGTCTGGGTGGACTTTTTCTTCATGCAAGCCCAAGTTACCAGGTTATCCATCTGTAAACATTATCACTTGAGCTCCAACTCAGTCTGGTACATCAGTATTTTCCTAATAGTTCTCTGGATTATAAATGACATTTTAACTCCTACTTGCTGTCCAGAATGACTGCCTGAGTCAGAAACAAGTCCCTTGTGGTCTGAGGAAGCTTGCTGACAGGAGAGGTCATGTAGTATCTAAGAGACAGTCTCTAAACGCTTTCTTCAGATGGCCAGGAATTCTGTGAGGTTATTTTCCCTTAAGAACACTAAATTTTTGAAGACAAAAACAAGACCAAAAACAAAGAAAGAAAAAAGAAAAGAAGTGAGCAAATCACTCCTCTTGGTTTCTGGCACAACCAAGTGGAATATGATAGCCTTTATTCTGCTTCACAGCTTCTAAAACCAATAGTTTAACAATAAAGTAAGACTTCCCTTGCATTACACATTGCTGCCTATTGGTTGTCTGTTAACCCCAAGAAGGCATTAAGCAGGATGCAGAAACCTGAATAAATGGCTTCTAAAATATACACACAGCGCTTGATATCCATACTGAAGGGAAAGAAGAAAGGAAATTTTTAATACAAACTTTTTGAAACACTTCTATTACAGAAACTTGCAACTTCATAGTAAGGAAAGAACAGTTTGTTTGCCCTAAGACCAAGTAAACCGTTACACAGATGCTTCTCCAAACCTTTACAGCTTTATACAGTTTTAAAACTTGAATCTCAGATCTCAAATTCTTGGTTTAAGCTATGTTGTTTGTCCTACACATCAAATGATGGATTTTTTCCAGTATAAAAACCCGTGTTAGCTGAAGACATACATAGGAGACCAGAAAAAGCCAGGTATGACAATGATGCTGAACCCCACAAATAGGGGAAATACATATGCCTTTTTGTGAGGGCTTTCTGATGTAACAATAGAGCAAGAGAAGACAAGAAATAGTGAGTGCTGACCTTGTTCCCACCCCTACTTCAAACCTGTAGTCTCAGTCAGCTTTTTAAAACTGTGCTTACATTTCATGTTAACCTAGCAGCATTCCAATAACTTGCAAGAGAGAAGAAAATGCAAAATAAAATAATAAAAAGAAAGGGCAGGGAAAGTCATGTGGGTGGAGGCATTTCCATATCGAGTTACAGTGAGGGCGTATGTAATCCTTCTGTAAGCAGTGCTCTCCACAGAAACAATTCAAAGCATCTTTCAGATTATGTATTCTCTCACAGTCAAGACCAGTGTTTATCTCACAAGGCCAGACTATCCTCTTTTCAAGTAATTGCGTGTGGCATAGTGTCAGGTAGATAAAGCAAAAGCCAAGTCAATGCCCATTCTTGCTACTGTCTCCCAAAATTTCACAGCGTTTTTGCCGTGCGATTTAATCTTAGGGCAGAGCTCCAATTCTTGGAAACACAAGATATTAAATACATCATTTCCTTTGCTGCATATATGTAGTTTGTTAAAAAACACATGAACTTAAGACTATCTCTGTTGCCATCAGGATGAACACTTAGTGAAAGACTGCATGGCTGCTATACCAAAAAAAAAAGGTCAATTTCTGAGGAGTCTGGCAGGGGAAAAAACACATGGATGTTCAGTACCACTTCAGGCCAGTTAATAACAGATACTAAGTCAGACAAAGGTCAAGTTCTCTGGAAGCTACCCAGTACAGAGCAGTTTAAGACAGCCAGCTTTTTGGAACAGAGACAGTGAAGTGAAAGGGATAAAAGGGAAATATTTCTGGAGCAATCCTACTGCACAACAAAATGGAAACCTTGCTTTTGGTATAGCTACAACCTTCTGGAGGTTTTTCCCTGGAGATAGTGGAAAGAAGCATAAACTACCCTGGTAAAATAGATTCATTATCTTTTCATGAAAGTTGCACAAACTAGAACCAGGAAACAGAAACCCTGAAGCTGCTTAGCTTATTTATTTGGCTTTCTTGGTTGAACCAGCTGTTTTTTGAAGACGTGATTCTACTATACAATGCCATATACTCACCTCTTTAGTTATGGGACATAAGATTTCAGTTTTCTTTCCTTATCAGCTATTGTGTTGGGGATGAAGTGAGCTGCTACTTAAAACAATTTTTCAGCATTATATTTGCACACATATTACAATATGTCATTAGACAGGCAGTATGGGACATAAGATTTCAGTTTTCTTTCCTTATCAGCTATTGTGTTGGGGATGAAGTGAGCTGCCACTTAAAATAATTTTTCAGCATTATATTTGCACACATATTACAGTATGTCATTAGACAGGCAGTAATTAATGCAAAGACATTTTAATACCTAGTTTCTCACATTCATTGGGTACATTTCTCTCAAACCACTTCTATTTTCATCTCTGTTGCCATCAGGATGAACACTTAGTTTAGTGAAAGACTGCATGGCTGCTCTACCAGAAAAAAAAAAAAAATCAATTTCTGAGGAGTCTGGCAGGGGAAAAAAACACGTGGATGTTCAGTACCACTTCAGGCCAGTTAATAACAGATACTAAGTCAGACAAAGGTCAAGTTCTCTGGAAGCTACCCAGTACAGAGCAGTTTAAGACAGCCAGCTTTTTGGAACAGAGACAGTGAAGTGAAAGGGATAAAAGGGAAATATTTCTGGAGCAATCCTACTGCACAACAAAATGGAAACCTTGCTTTTGGTATAGCTACAACCTTCTGGAGGTTTTTCCCTGGAGATAGTGGAAAGAAGCATAAACTACCCTGGTAAAATAGATTCATTATCTTTTCATGAAAGTTGCACAAACTAGAACCAGGAAACAGAAACCCTGAAGCTGCTTAGCTTATTTATTTGGCTTTCTTGGTTGAACCAGCTGTTTTTTGAAGACGTGATTCTACTATACAATGCCATATACTCACCTCTTTAGTTATGGGACATAAGATTTCAGTTTTCTTTCCTTATCAGCTATTGTGTTGGGGATGAAGTGAGCTGCCACTTAAAATAATTTTTCAGCATTATATTTGCACACATATTACAGTATGTCATTAGACAGGCAGTAATTAATGCAAAGACATTTTAATACCTAGTTTCTCACATTCATTGGGTACATTTCTCTCAAACCACTTCTATTTTCCTTTTTTTTTTCCTGACATAATTGATTGGTTTTGCTTGCTCTTTGTTGAACTTAAATGAGAATATGTACTTACAGGAAATTGTAAGCATAATTTGTTGTCTTCTATTTCTTTTTCCTATGTTTCTGGATCCATACAACAGGGCTGTGCTCTTTATTTCACTGGGATGAAGCAGCACAAAGCTTCCTTCCTACAGCTTCATCCACTGGCAACCCCCTCCTCCTTGCCAGTGCTGGCAGCTCAGGATGATGGTAAGGCAAACAGAAATCACTACCCTGGTATGTTGAAAGTAACTTCAGGTCAACACCAGCTATTTGGGGAAAAATTCTTCAAAAATAGGCTTATTTGGTCTCTGTATTCCCAGTATACCTCCTAGCTCCCCGGCACATCCCTTTTCAGCTCTGCCAGAGCCAAACAGAGAAAAACCTCCATGGCAGGATGAAAAGTTCTTCATGGCTTGCTACCCTTCCTGATGGGCAGCACCATGTACTCACAAGGGACAGGAACTGGGCAGAGCCAGTTTGGGAATCTCGACTTTCTAGCAGAAATAAGTGTTTGCCTCTCCAAAAATAAACCTTCAAAATGAGGAGAATTTCTCCCAGTATGGTGACCAAATGATGGATAAACATAGAGCAACCGGCTCAGAGTCAGCGAGGGGTTTGGTTCCATTCTTGAAACAATCTACCTGCATTTGCAGTTTATGCCATAAGCAATGCACATTAGTGAGTGAAAGAAAAAAAGAAAAGGGCTTGCTACCCTTCCTGATGGGCAGCACCATGTACTCACAAGGGACAGGAACTGGGCAGAGCCAGTTTGGGAATCTCGACTTTCTAGCAGAAATAAGTGTTTGCCTCTCCAAAAATAAACCTTCAAAATGAGGAGAATTTCTCCCAGTATGGTGACCAAATGATGGATAAACATAGAGCAACCGGCTCAGAGTCAGCGATGCCATAAACAATGCACATTAGTGAGTGAAGGAAAAAAAGAAAAGAGAAGTCAGCACCATTATTGGCTCTACTAAAGTATCAACAAACAAACACCACAGCTAAAGAATAATCTTGCTGGCAGCACATCTTGTGGTGCACAGGTATAGTGCTGGCAGCTCAGGATGATGGTAAGGCAAACAGAAATCACTACCCTGGTATGTTGAAAGTAACTTCAGGTCAACACCAGCTATTTGGGGAAAAATTCTTCAAAAATAGGCTTATTTGGTCTCTGTATTCCCAGTATACCTCCTAGCTCCCCGGCACATCCCTTTTCAGCTCTGCCAGAACCAAACAGAGAAAAACCTCCATGGCAGGATGAAAAGTTCTTCATGGCTTGCTACCCTTCCTGATGGGCAGCACCATGTACTCACAAGGGACAGGAACAGGGCAGAGCCAGTTTGGGAATCTCGACTTTCTAGCAGAAATAAGTGTTTGCCTCTCCAAAAATAAACCTTTGAAACGAAGAGAATTTATCCCAATATGGTGAGCAAATGATGGATAAACATAGAGCAACCAGCTCAGAGTCAGGAAGGGGTTTGGTTCCATTCTTGAAACAATCTACCTGCATTTGCAGCTTATGCCATAAACAATGCACATTAGTGAGTGAAGGAAAAAAAGAAAAGAGAAGTCAGCACCATTATTGGCTCTACTAAAGTATCAACAAACAAACACCACAGCTAAAGAATAATCTTGCTGGCAGCACATCTTGTGGTGCACAGGTATCAGAACTCCTGGAGAGGTTTTCCCTTTGAATGAGCACATAAAACGATTTCCTCATAAGTGTCATTCAGTGGCAAAAAGAAAAATAGTATTTAAGGTTGCATTATATCACTATAATTCTGTCAATATTGTTGTTTTTTTCTTTTTAAAGCAGATTTATCACAACATTGGAAAATTTGCTACAACTTAAGATTGCCTGTTGGTATCTAGTAACTACCATTTCCTATCCCCAAAGTTACGGCTACTTTAGCTGTTTCTAGTGACTGAGGTCACCTTGGAAGCCATGAAACAGAAGGAAAAGATCTAATACTTCTTACTCAACAGAAATTTTTTACATCAAGCTCTACTTATAATTGGGCCTTATCTCTTGAAGGGTTTTACTTTTGTGAAAATGCAAATAAGTACACAAAAGCCCACAAATTATTTCTTCCTGAGCACAACATACTGTCCTGTAAAATAACCAAATAGATTTCTGCCTAGATTTCTGAAGTCCATTACATAAAAGCGACTTTCTACAGCGTTAACATAGCTGTGGTCAGGAAACAAGAACAAAAAGTCCTGTGCACTGAACAGAATCAGCACTGGAACAAAGGGCTTAGACAGCAAATAAGTTTTAAAATAGTTATTTGCTGCACCGCATGCCAGTTATTTGATTTTATACATTAAAAGCGAGCTTTGAAAAATAGCAGCTCTTTGTTCCCAGAGCACCCTCGCAGCCTTACATGCCGCTTACTTGCTCATGGAACTGTTGCAAATAATTCACTTGGATAGAGGTTTCAAGCCAGAACGCCTTGTTTATTCTCCAGCTGGCCATTTAGTGTGATGGTGCCTCCCTCAGAGGTTCATGATGCAAGATGAACAGCATCGTGCATCTCAGAGGTGCCCCTGATGCCAGTGAGGAAACCTTTGCTTAGTACAGTGAACTTGCACAAACACCACTGCCAGGACCAGGGTGCAGATTAGTTCTGCAAAGAGGTGAAAACCAGTAGGATTTGGGGTTGGTGACCTCGTGCCAAAGACCACAACAGGCAGACTGCCTCAAGCGTGCAGACAACAGAAACAGGCTTTGAAGGAGAAGCCAGTTCCTTGTGAGTCCCCAGTGTCAACCACGTGCCACACTCGGACAATACCTCTTGCTCTGCTGCAACTCCAGAGCGCTTGTGGACTTCCTGGAGGGCTCGAAGGCCTGCAGAGGCGGCTTAGTGACAGGCGTGATGAGCAGGGCATCCAAGAGAGAGCGGTAGACGCTAGGTTCGGAGAGTCTAGCAAGCCAAAGCCAAAGACCAGGTAAACAAACTAGGTAACCAAACAAGGTTCAAGATGGCTGGGACAACTGAAACCCCAAAATCCCTTATGAAAAGCCTGTAAACTCTAGCAGTGTGGAGAAACTGAGCCTAGGATAAACGATGTGGAAATTATGTCTACATAAGCAGTCCCCAAAGTGGAGGTGACACACCACAGGGGATGCACAAGACAACCCATTGGGGCATGAGAAGAAATTTATTTTATTTTTCGCAATAATAAAATAGATAATATATTTGAAACTACTGGTGTTTATTTAATCTTTTTTCTTATCCTTTTTTAATTTCTGGGTTTGTCTATGTTTTATAAGGTACATAATATACTAGTACATTAGAACATTTATATAATTTAGAAATACATAAATATATTGGAGATGCACGCTCAAAAATTTTTTACTGATATGGGTGCATGATTAAAAAAATTGAGACCACTGGTCTAAGTAAGACTTTATAAAAAAGCAATTTAATAAAAATTTAGATGCATCTCAGAGAGTTACTGTCTTCAAGCATCTAAAAGTTACTCAAAGATGCAGATTATTCTTTGTCACCCATGTAACAAGTATTTTTTACAGTTAGTTTACTGACTGAACTGTAAAATGGGTATCATGAGGATCAGAAAGATACAATCACTTACCAAAGTAGAGAGTAGCAGTCTGGGGCTAAGCTGAGGGCATGGGAGCCTTGGACATATTCTAATGACTTGCCCACCATGCTCTTGTGAAAGACCTGATTTTACAACCCTGCCAGGAACTGATTATTCTTGTGTGAGCTTGAACTTTCTTAAATCAAGCCATAAAATATTCCATTTAAAGCTGATATCTACCTGGCCCGGACAGCAATGGCAGCAGACACAGCAGCAGCAGCCATGCTCTTAATTTTTGATCTCTGCTTGGAAGGAGAAAGAACAGGAAGAGGAGCGGGTCCTAACTTCGGCAGGTTTCCCGCAGGAGTTTCCAGCAGAACTTTTCTAGCACAGAAGCTTTGAAACAACAGAGGAGAAAGCAGGAAAGATTGACAGAGACTCAGTACAACACCAAACTACATTAACCACTAG
Organism: Calidris pugnax; assembly: GCF_001431845.1. Lineage (NCBI taxonomy): Eukaryota > Metazoa > Chordata > Aves > Charadriiformes > Scolopacidae > Calidris > Calidris pugnax. The sequence continues at coordinate 11,172,029 of NW_015090774.1, read as the reverse complement.
AAAGTTATGCAACTGTAGGTTCCCAGTTCACAAAGACATCAGGCAATGTATTAGCCACTTGAATACTAATGTAGATAACAGCAATTTTTATTACACCCACAAATAAAACATCCCCCTTATCAAGACTGGATTCAGCATCTATCAGCCTTCAAATTTCCTATCCCAGACTCTGCCTCACTCCCCTGGGTCATTCCCACTGAACTCCAGGACACTCCACGTGGATCCATCTAATTCTCCATGGTGCTGACAGAAAGAGCCCTGAAGATCCTTTAGCTTCTCCTCCTCTTCATAATAAACAATAAACATGGAAAGCTTTGGTATATTTGGTGATATAACTTCAGTAGGTCTACTTTTAGCCACCTTTACCAAATCTGACGTCCTCCTAACCCCCTTTTCATTTTCCCTACTTATTAACTGGGTTGGGAGGAATGTGAACAAGCCAAAAAAAAAAAAAAAAAAAAACCATTCTGGCTCCAAAATTGTCTCTACAATGGTGACACAATTGGCTACAAAGATGATTAGGGTCCTAGAACATCTCTCTTATGAGGAAAGGCTGAAGGACTTGGGTCTTTTTAGTCAGAAGAAGAGAAGACTGAGGGGATATCTGATCAATGCTTATAAATACTTAAAGAGGACGGGACGGGTCTTTTTTCAGTGGTGCCCAGTGACAGAACAAGAGGAAATGGGCACAAACTTCAACATATGAAGTTCTATCTAAACATGAGGAGGAACTTCTTTACTTTGAGGGTGGCAGAGCCCTGGAACAGGCTGCCTGAGGAGGTGGTGGAATCTGTCTGGAACAGGCTGCCCAAGGAGGTGGTAGAATCTCCATCTCTGAAAACATTCAAAACCTGCCTGGACACGTTCCTGTGCAACCCGCTCTGGGTGGACTTGCAATGGCAGAGGGGTTGGACTAGATGATCTCCAGAGGCCCCTTCCAACCCCATATAATTCTGTGATTCCATAATCCAGGCTCTATTTTACAATTTCAAGATTACCCACAGTATTGCTGTGCATTTTTTTAAATCATTTCAGAAGTGAACAAAACACTCCAAACACTTATGCAACTATACTTTACACCACTTCTCAGATTCAAATGCACAAATACTGCCTAAAAATCTTGCTTACACCTAGCAGTCTGCTGTAGATATACCTTAAAAGATTTACCTTGTATGACTTACAGATGACTTAGTCTGACAGCTTGAGATTTTACTGAAAGAATTTGTCTCGCAAGTAGGCAGAGATGCGTCATGCCTGCCCAAAAGCAGCAAGAGAAGAAAAGTCATTAATAAAACACTTATTACAATTCTGGCAATGTTAACTAAAGCTCAGGAGGAGTTCATCTAAAAAATTTTAAAAGCCCTCATTACCGATAAAAGAACCCCAACAGGCATGGTTTAATATCCTTGTTTGTTAATTATTGAGGGAAATACTCTCCCTATTGGTAAACACTATAGTCCAGATGTCCTGTCACTACAAAAGTTAATGCTTGTATTCTCCTCCAAAAGCTTCAGGCTTCTGGACAATTAAAAAATTTTGTAAGGGTGTATACTATTTTATAGTAAGGGTGACTAACATTTGAAAGCCAAGTGAATAATACGTGTAGTATCAAAGAATCATACATTAATTGTATGATTCTTTGACCATACATACAGTCTGCTGTGCCTTCCCCTAAAAACCTTCCACACTTTGACACTATATATTCACCCCACACCACCCGCTTTTCACAACAAAATCACCTTTCAACCAAATCTCCTACCCATGACTGATTTCTCCACCTCCATCCAAGGGCCAATTGAATTTTTTAAATTATTTTTCTAACTTTTGTCTAAGAGCTGCTTCAATTTCTAATTGCCATGCAAATTTCCAGAGCAGTGTGAGGGTCAGGAGACACCTGTGAGCAGCTCCACCTTGATAGCATTATTTAAAAAAAAAAAAAAAAAAAAAAAAAAAAAAAAAACAAAAA
>NW_015090774.1:11167904-11169663 GCF_001431845.1 Calidris pugnax | reverse complement strand
CCAGTGGGAGGCTCCCCCTCGTTATCATTATTTAAAAAAAAAAAAAAAAAAAAAAAAAAAAAAATCAGATGAACTAATACATAAAATTCTATTTTTCCATCGTGTCTAAAAAAAAAAAAAAAAAAAAAGATGAACTAGTACGTAAAATTCTAGTTTTCCATCGTGCCTTTTTAAGGCAGCTGGCTCGGGTGTACCTGGCAGGAACAACATCGTGCCTTTTTAAGGCAGCTGGCTCGGGTGTACCTGGCAGGAGTGGGAGGCAGCCCGAGGGCTGTTTCCACCAGTGGAACTGCTGAAGGTGGCCACTGGGCCTCGGCGGTGGGCAGGGGGAACTCGGGGGTCTGCGTGGCCACAGCGCACATCAGGGGCAGAAGACGTGCTTTATCAGCTGTCAAAAAGCTTGCTGCATCTGGAGCAGGCAACTCCGCAGTTGTTATTTTCCTAGTTGACGTTAATTTCACAAGTAATTTCACGAGACAACATACAGAGAAGAAATTTCTCTTTTTATTACAAATACCAGACAGTAATGGAGAACTCTTTCTAGTAATTTCACGAGACAACATACAGAGAAGAATTTTATTACAAATACCAGACAGTAATGGACAACTCTTTCTGGCTGGTGTTCTCGCATCTTTCACAAGAAGAACAAGTGAGTAGCACATGAGGGCTTTATTTAATTCCCTAGAAACCAAATACACATCCCCTAGGAATCAGACCATGCTGAACCTGGTTCTTTGGGGCGTTTTTAGAGCTGAAGCTTGAGAGCTTAGAATCAGGCTTTTTTGACCACAAACCTAAACTATTTGGGTGGTTTACAGTAGTTGCTCAAAACATAGACAACAAACTTGAACGAGAGCACAACCAGTAAGTTGGAAACTCTACCTAATGTAAGTAGATGGCACTTTAAACACTGTGGCTACTTGGCTGCTGGTATTCAAAACCTGAACAATTGCAGAGGGATAAGGTGTGCACTGAGGTAAGGCTTCCAAAGGATTCTCAAACAAAAGTTCTCTGAAGTAAAACAAAGCAGAAGGACAAGTAGCATTCACCACAGGACCGCAATATTTTTTCCTACCCTATCTTACTACCTCTTGCTTGTCACCAAACCAAGGCCATCATAAAAGATCTGTCCGTCTTAGTTTGGTCAGTCTGAGGCCTCCTGTTTTTCCCAGCCTGACGCTCATTTACCAATTAAATGAGCAGCTCTTGTCTTCTCAAGTTCCCTTTTGCATGATGACTACAACCAAGGGAAGCTGTTTAGGAAAACTGATGTAGAAACGTCAACCCTGCCAAAAACGTCAAAACATCGACCCTGCCAAAAAGGAGATCTGGCTGAGTTGAGGAGAGTACAGCAGCAGTTACAGCAATTCATAACAAAACAGGGGTATGCAGAGACATTATACCCTCCAAATCTTCATACAGCAGCTTTGTGAAGATGCTTTAAAAGACATAAAAAAGGCCTTGAAGAAGGCGAGGAGAACAGGAATAAATCACATTGGGTATACACTCCAAAGGGAGAGCAAGCTGACTCCAAATCTTATTCATAGGTACATACTCATTGCATTGCCATTTTTCACTTGCTTTGGCAGTAGCTAGAAAAGGAGTAGGAAATTACTCTCTCAGAGATCACAATTTCTGCAGAGAATATTCTTGACTGTCCACTAATCAGAAAGTACACAACAACCATCAGGATCGGTACCTGCTATTTAATACAAAGCCTTTGAATTTATGACTATCAGCAATAACTCCATTAAAAAAA
>NW_015090774.1:11127167-11159437 GCF_001431845.1 Calidris pugnax | reverse complement strand
GGGTTTAATATTTTTCCTAGAACTTTTTTTTTTTTTTTTTTTTTTTTTTTTTTTTTTTTTTTTTTTTTAAAAAAAAAAAAAAAAAAAAAAAAAAAAAATCAGATGAACTAATACATAAAATTCTATTTTTCCATCGTGTCTTTTTAAGGCAGCTGGCTCGGGTGTACCTGGCAGGAACAAGAGGCAGCCCGAGGGCTGTTTCCACCAGTGGAACTGCTGAAGGTGGCCACTGGGCCTCGGCGGTGGGCAGGGGGAACTCGGGGGTCTGCGTGGCCACAGCGCACATCAGGGGCAGAAGACGTGCTTTATCAGCTGTCAAAAAGCTTGCTGCATCTGGAGCAGGCAACTGCGCAGTTGTTATTTTCCTAGTTGACGTTAATTTCACAAGTAATTTCACGAGACAACATACAGAGAAGAAATTTCTCTTTTTATTACAAATACCAGACAGTAATGGAGAACTCTTTCTAGCTGGTGTTCTCGCATCTTTCACAAGAAGAACAAGTGAGTAGCACGTGAGGGCTTTTTTTAATTCCCTAGAAACCAAATACACATCCCCTAGGAATCAGACCATGCTGAACCTGGTTCTTTGGGGCGTTTTTAGAGCTGAAGCTTGAGAGCTTAGAACCAGGCTTTTTTAACCACAAACCTAAACTATTTGGGTGGTTTACAGTAGTTACTCAAAACATAGACAACAAACTTGAATGAGAGCACAACCAGTAAGTTGGAAACTCTACCTAATGTAAGTAGATGGCACTTTAAACACTGTGGCTACTTGGCTGCTGGTATTCAAAACCTGAACAATTGCAGAGGGATAAGGTGTGCACTGAGGTAAGGCTTCCAAAGGATTCTCAAACAAAAGTTCTCTGAAGTAAAACAAAGCAGAAGGACAAGTAGCATTCACCACAGGACCGCAATATTTTTTCCTCCCATATCTTACTTCCTCTTGCTTGTCACTAAACCAAGGCCATCATAAAAGATCTGTCAGTTTTATTTTGGTCAGTCTGAGGCCTCCTGTTTTCCCCAGCCTGATGCTCATTGACCAATTAAATGAGCAGCTCCTGTCTTCTCAAGTTCCCTTTTGCATGATGACTACAACCAAGGGAAGCTGTTTAGGAAAACTGATGTAGAAACGTCAACCCTGCCAAAAACGTCAACCCTGCCAAAAAGGAGATCTGGCTGAGTTGAGGAGAGTACAGCAGCAGTTACAACAATTCATGACAAAACAGGGGTATGCAGAGACATTATATCCTTTCCTGGAGTTGCCCTCAAGTTCTCCAAATCTTCATACAGCAGCTTTGTAAAGATGCTTTAAAAGACATAAAAAAGGCCTTGAAGAAGGCGAGGAGAACAGGAATAAATCACATTGGGTATATGCTCCAAAGGGAGAGCAAGCTGACTCCAAATCTTATTCATAGGTACATACTCATTGCATTGCCATTTTTCACTTGCTTTGGCAGTAGCTAGAAAAGGAGTAAGAAATTACTCTCGGAGATCACAATTTCTGCAGAGAATATTCTTGGCTGTCCACTAATCAGAAAGTGCACAACAACAATCAGGATCGGTACCTGCTATTTAATACAAAGCCTTTGAATTTATACTTGCTTTGGCAGTAGCTAGAAAAGGAGTAGGAAATTACTCTCTCAGAGATCACAATTTCTGCAGAGAATATTCTTGGCTGTCCACTAATCAGAAAGTGCACAACAACAATCAGGATCGGTACCTGCTATTTAATACAAAGCCTTTGAATTTATGACTATCAGCAATAACTCCATTAAAAAAAGATAAAAGTAGGTCTGTATGACTCTAAAAAGCATGTATATAAATGAGCAATCTGAATACTTGCTGGCACTGGATCTGCTTTATATTAGTTATATATTTCTCAGGAAGTGCCAGATTCTGTGGCTTACACGGTTTAAAGTTGCCAGGATGACTTTTTAAGATGACTTTTTGCAACTTTCTGGAAAGGCTGTAATTGCTTTTAACTACTTTGCTGTTAAAGTTATAGGAGGACATTGCATATATGAAATTAAGTAATAATACACTATAAATTACAGTAGTTGGCTACATTGCCATATGACTAGTTTAGGCTTTCAATAAAGAACTAGAACTACAATAAAAAAGCATTATGGTTTATATTATGAAGTCTGCCTTAAAAGCAGCGAACCTAACTCTAATCCAGTAATCAAAGCCAGATCCTTCATACATTTCACAGCAAGTTCTTTCTCCTCCTTGGTGGCTCAGTAGTAGGTGGTACAAATCACAGAGCTCCAGCCAAGAAAACACGGAGCCCATTAGGAAAACAAAGACCTATGCCAGCCATCAACAACAAATGCGAGGCTTTAGTGGCAAAAGCAAGTCTACTGACCTTTGGATGGCCCACTTCTACTCACAGCCTAACATGGCATGCACCAATTGCTCCACACAGATTTCTGACAGCTGCCATTTCATAAAAAAAGGGGGTTTGGAGATCAGCTTTGGGTGTATCCCCCACCCAAAAGAGTGTTATAAAAGCAGGGATATTGTCTCAGTAATAAAACATAAAACCCAAATATAGTTGCTACAATGATTACGTCTCATTTCAGGAGAGAATCAAGACTACATAGCTTTGTCAAATAATTTATGTTCTCCTTCCCACACTCAATGCTAATCCTTCCCTTCTACAGCTCTGCAGAAGCTGCTCAGATTTCTGCCCTTCTTGAGCAGAAAATACTTATGATCTGCTTTTTTGACTATTTGTACAAATATGTCAAATCTCATCCTGAACCACCACAAACGTAGCTGTCCTTTCCAATTTCCCATGGCTCATTTTAAAGCTGCTCTCTTGCTAGGTTAATTTTGCCAATAATGAACTTAGAGCCACAGGTCTTGAGTGAGAGAAGATTGAAATTTCCTTTCCCCGGACACAGATCCAGAGCTAGGATTTATAAGGAACTCCTCTGTACTCCAAACACAGTAGTTGCAGCTGTATCTGCAAGGCATCTGCAGCTCAGTAGGTGTAATCATACTAGATATTCATTGGTAAACATGAAAGTTAATTATGGAAGCAGTACTTTTCCCCCTGCCTTGTTCCTCCTAGGTTTTCTGCTTAATAAAACCAACCAAACAAAAAAACCCCAAACAAACCCTACCACCATGAATATTGCCATACAATTTCTGTGTGCATTTTTCCTCTTTGGTGACTCAAAACTACTCACCCCATCTGCTTCCTTGGATTTAAGAGAACGTGCTGCTGAAACCATGACAACCAAATCTTCTTTCCTGTGTTCACTCAAGCCAAATGCTACCATGAAGGTACTGTCCTGCTGTCCAAGCAAACCTCTGTCATCACACATCATCCCTTCCTGACTAGTCCCATTTTAGCTCATGAAAGTACCTTTTTCTCCCAGACATCAAAAAAAAAAGCTTTCAAAAAACATTCCCCATAAAAAATACTTGACATATTCAGCAGTGAGGTTTTGCCTCATCTTTCTCAGCTGGTTGAGACTATTGTTTTAAAGGGGAAACTGTCAATCCCAATCTTTGTATTCGATTTCCAGTTGCAGGAAGCCCACACAAGTATGGCTACTCACCCCATCTGCTTCCTTGGATTTAAGAGAACATGCTGCTGAAACCATGACAACCAAATCTTCTTTCCTGTGTTCACTCAAGCCAAATGCTACCATGAAGGTACTGTCCTGCTGTCCAAGCAAACCTCTGTCATCACACACCATCCCTTCCTGACTAGTCCCATTTTAGCTCATGAAAGTACCTTTTTCTCCCAGACATCAAAAAAAAAAAACTTTCAAAAGACACTCCCAATAAAAAAGACTTGCCATATTCAGCAGTGAGGTTTCGCCTCATCTTTCTCAGCTGCTTGAGACTATTGTTTTAAAGGGGAAACTGTCAATCCCAAATCTTTGGATTCGATTTCCAGTTGCAGAATGCCCACACAAGTATGGCAATAGCATATTCCTGTGTGCTTTTCACAAGGACAAGTCTTTGTCTAGGGGCCTGGCAGGACCAGGACTGTCCATTCAATTCTCATTTTTAAAGGAGCAACTTTGTTTTGTGTTATAACTTTGTGCTTGTGCATGTGTAATGAACACTAGCTACCTGGAATTAAAAAACACTCCTGCATCATGAAACACAAACCATTAAAAAATGTTATTCACTAATAGCATCTTAACCCTCCAAACTACCGTCACTGTCTAGTACCCATAGATGACCTCCAAAACATCAATAATCGGTCAAGATAAGTGCCCATGAAGTTACCCAAGGCCAATGACAGGAAATTTGCCAGATATTTATCTGGTGGTCTTTGATTGCATCACAACACAGCACAGTGTTATGAACTAAATAATCCACTTCTTAAAAAATTTTTGTCATATTTTTAAAGGCACTTTGCCGTGTGTTGAAGAAACCTGAATTCATTTGAGTTGTTGAGACCACTGAAAAGTCACTCCATCTGAGTGACAGGGTGGACACCCACTGACAACGTACCAACACATGCTAAACATTTTGTCTTATTTTAACTGTTGTCCATGAGACAGCTCATGAATCTGCTCAGCTTTATTTAATTTCTCTTCTCCTTCCCTCTCCTACTGTTTCCAGGAAAATCCCTAGTCACGACTGATTAATAAATTTAAGTGAAAGACAGACAACCCTCTCTCCTCCAAGACAGACAAATCTAGGCTAGAACAACATCTAGATAGAGCATTAACTGAATCAAAAACCTCTCTGAATGATTTACCTCCCAGGAGCTGCTGCAGTGATGTGTTCAGCAAGGCTGGGAGAGGGGACACTGCCAGGGGAGGACTCTGCTATCGGGAAAAGAGCGGCTGCAGGTTCGGGTCTAGCACCATTTTCACTACATTCACAGTAATAAAACCAAATAGAGACACACAGAGAAAAATTTTTAATCCACCTTAAACCAGTGTGCTGAACAGAAGCCACTGTGCATGAAAGTGTTAGTAAATAGGGAAAAAAAAAAAACCAAACCAAACCAAAAAAGAACCAAAACCCAAATATAGAGTGTATAGCAAAATACAAATAGGGCGATAAAATGTCTAGCACCATTTTCACTACATTCACAGTAATAAAACCAAATAGAGACACACAGAGAAAAATTTTTAATCCACCTTAAACCAGTGTGCTGAACAGAAGCCACTGTGCATGAATTTAATTTCTCTTCTCCTTCCCTCTCCTACCGTTTCCAGGAAAATCCCTAGTCACGGCTGATTAATAAATTTATTTTAAGTGAAAGACAGACAACCCTCTCTCCTCCAAGACAGACAAATCTAGGCTAGAACAACATCTAGATAGAGCATTAACTGAATCAAAACCCTCTCCGAATGATTTACCTCCCAGGAGCTGCTGCAGTGATGTGTTCAGCAAGGCTGGGAGAGGGGACACTGCCAGGGGAGGACTCTGCTATCGGGAAAAGAGCGGCTGCAGGTTCGGGTCTAGCACCATTTTCACTACATTCACAGTAATAAAACCAAATAGAGACACACAGAGAAAGATTTTTAATCCACCTTAAAATAGTGTGCTGAACAGAAGCCACGGTGCATGAAAGTGTTAGTAAATAGGGGGAAAAAAAAATGAAAAAAAAAAAAAGAACCAAAACCCAAATATGGATTTTATAGCAAAATACAAATAGGGGGATAAAACGAGTCACAATACACTTAGGAAGTGTCACACTTTTAGTAAAGGTTGAGAAGTGTCCTGCTGCTTATAAACTCAGAAAGTCATGAAGTATTTTACATTTACAAAGATGGGACACATATATTTAGTATTATAGTATGTGATGGAAAACTTTTAGAAAATCCCGGAAAAGAAACAGACACAAGTGCTAGTGAGATTCACTCCCAAAGTTTTATACACTTTTTGCTGCAACTTTTTTAGGGTGCTAGTTTTGTGAAGGTTAGTCTATATATTACTCAACATTTTTTTATAGCCTTTACTTTTTTTCAGTTGTGATAGGAAAAATAAATAAATCAATAAAATGTTGTTTTAAAAGCCACTACTTGAAGAAAAGCACTTGTCAGACATCTCACTAGAACACAAAAATAAAAGCAAACTATGAGGTAGAGAGCAATCACAACCACAAGTTTTGATCAGACTGTTAGCCACAGGAGTAGGCATTGCTGCCTTTTATATACATGTATCTATAGATATTTGTATCTCTGTATATAAGCATGCGGAATTAAGTATCTTAATAAAGCTGTGAGCCTTAAGTGCTGAAAATTACTGAACAGACTTAGGAGTGACCGGGGAGCAGACCTCGTAGGTGGTAAAGGTGTGGATGGAAGTTCTGGTACAGCTGGCATCTCCAAAGTCTGGGCAGCTACCAAGTTTTTATTCAGATTAATACAGGTATCCTGGGCTCCTGCTCCATTAGGTAGATCTGCAGGCATGCTTTACAGATATTTATGACATGGGGAGGGAAAAATAAAAGCATTATTTCAGGAATGACCGACAGTAGGGCAAATGTTTCCCAGTGGCTACGGATTGGCTAAACTATAAATCTGGAAAATCCAGACGTATCTTCACTCTCAATGAATTGACTACAGAACTTAAGGCCAAAACCAAACCTGTAGCTGGCTGCTCAAAAGGAGATGGTTAAAAATGAGTATCTAAAACATACTTAGAAATAGGGCGCTGCAGAATTAGAACCCAGCAAAACAATTTTAACACACTACTGCACGTTCCTACTTTAATACACAGTATTCTATCAAACTGTTATGTCGTGGTGTATGTGCACTCAGTAACACACTTGGTTTAGTACCAGTTCTCACTACCGAGTCACGCGATGGCAGGGGATCAAACTAATTGGCACTTCTCTTCCAAACAGTCTTTAGTGAAATTATTAAAGGGAATATTTTCCCCTACTGTCCCTAAAGAGTTAACCCAAAAGGTGTGTAAGATGTGATATGACTTGGTCCATCGTTACCAGTGCAAATTTAATTGTACTTTATGCTGTGCATTGTTAAGCATCCACATCGGTGATGGTTAGTGTTAGATAACTTGGCTATTACCTGATATCTCCATTTTCTGTTTGGCTTTTCCTAAAGATAAAATGACAAATACTATAAGCCACTGCTGTACCGTATAGCAGTATAAACCATCTGAAAAGGAAACGCAAGCTTAAAATGCTTCCGAAGGTCCTTGAATTCCTTGCAATTTTCCAAGTTGTGCAACAAAAAAGCCCAACACTCCCCCAAGCCTGTAGCATCATTTGCAGTGGACATCAATCTGTTCACAGGACCAATTCCATCCGAAAAGCATGTAGGTCAGCAGCACAAACTATGAGCCAATTGCAATGGTTCTCATTAAGCAATTATGAAGGACTGGGCTTTTATATGTGCTTCACAATTCACCCTTGAAGATTTGAAACTTCTCTGATTCAGTATAGCATTGCAAAAGCTGAGAGCAAGTTTCACTCTCAGTATAGCATTGCAAAAGCTGAGAGCAAGCTTCACTCAGTACAATTCTTACTCCTGCAGACCCCCCAAAGGGTCAATCTTTTTATGATCTCTGTAAATCTCGTGTCAATTTTGACAACACTACACATACGCCATTTCTAACACGACCAGAAACTCCGCTACTGTGATAGTTTTGCACAATTCTGGTTGTTTCTACAACACAACAGGGATATAACTGTTTCTTTTACTATAATCTGTGAAGGTGCAATGAAATTACAGCTCCGTTGGATGAGAAGACTACTCCAGGAGTCAGAGAGACTCAAAAGAAAAACAGACAGAGCTAAGATAAAAGCAACTTTTATTAAAATACTCTTCAAGCTTCAGAAAGCATAAATTAATGAATGTGTAGCTACTATAATACATTATTTTACAGGAGAACCATAGGGCCACGAAGCTTTTATAAACACAAGAAAGTCTATGAGCTTCATTCTGTAATAAATAAATACTACTGTCTTATCTTGTTCTGGTTAGAGGATGCATTGAAGCTCTTACAGGTACACAGCAACATTGTGCTCAATTTTTCCTACATTTTCCACAATATGAACATATTTCTGGCTTAAGCAGCAGCATCTTTATATTGAGCTCGCACTTTGATTCGCAACATCAGAACATTTTTTTTTTTATTTATGTTTTATTTGCTCAAAAGCAGTCTGCCTTCTTGCTCTACTTTGTAAAACATTTACAACCACTCTAAAATTGACCTGCTGGAACTCTAGTGAAATCCAAGATAATCATCTTGGTAAGTACAATAATTTGAAATAAGTGCATACAGTCCCTCTTTGTCTTCTTCCCCCAGCCCCAAAATCAAAGTAATACAATTTCTTATTCTTTTGTTAATAATTTTCTGCTTTCTAAGAACCTACATCAAACTCAGCAATGCAAATGACTCCTTTAAGGCAAAAAAAAGAACTGCAACAGCCATCTCCTCGCCCATTTTGGGAGATTCAGTCAACCCAAGTTGTTCTGTTTTAAATCCTTTTTTTTTTTTGTCAACTAGTGATTAGCACAAAAACATTTTCATCTTATTTTTTACATATCAGTAGGAAAGCGTTAGAAAAGTATAGAAAAGGCTAGAATTTCTCTTGCAGTAAGGCTAGTGAAATGTTTTCTTTTTTCTTTTCTTTTTTTTTTTTTTTTTTTGCAAAGCAGATGGAAAAGAAGAAAGGAAGGAAGTGTTTGTATTTTGCTTTTGCAACTTGGGTAAAATCACTGGACATTAAGAACACGTGCTGAGACTTCATGGTGCCAGTCACGTAATTTTGTATATTTGGGGCTAAAGACGTGGATGGGAACCTTTTCCCTGTGGAAAGAAGCGATAGAAGAAAAATAAGAGAGGAAGAAAGAAAGAAAGAAAGAAAGAAAGTTTATCTTAAGCAGTTTCACAAACGAGCATGCAATCTCCATGCACTATTCCTACCCACACTTTGCCTTTCTCTCTGTCAAAAACTGGAGCCAGTGTTATGCAAAGTCAGTAGAAAAACTCCCACTGACTGCAGGAAGCGTTGGATTTAGCCACTGGTTGGACCCTCTTTTTGAAGAACGCTTATCCCAAAGCAAGGAGAGCACTAACCCTCATTAGCAGTCCAGAACAATAATACTTCCCAGCTATGCCTTGCAATCTGATCCACACTCGCATATCAAAAAAATGCCTGGTTAGATTTAGGAACAGGAAAACATGTCGACAAGCTGACCTCGCACAGAAAACCAAATCAGTCCAAGTTTATGGAAAATCTCAAACTCCTGCACAAACATTAATACTGGACTGCACCAACAGATTTTAAAAGGTCCAGTATCTATGCAGAAAAAGATCTTGATTTTTACATGCTGAAGTAGAAGGCAAAAAAAGAAGCCGCATTTTAAAAACACCCAGATGTCACACAAACGCACCAAACACTGTCAGTTAAGAATTAAGACATGCAAGCTATTAAAGTGATAAAAGTATAAAACATCAACTCACTTAGTCTTCTTTGCAGGTTCATGTTCCGGTTCTTTCACTGCAAAAAAACCAGATTTTTTTTTATTTTCAAAGGCACTGCATGACTGTATATTGAATTTCTCCTCTGTGCCAATGCATCCACCACAGCAGGAAATTACAACAAGGCTCGTTAGGACTCCTCGATTCTAAATATGCCCCAATGGAAATGGGATATGTCTATAAACTTCAAGAGCCCCTTTGCCAGCAGGACTGCTGAAAGGCGGCTCTGCTGGCCTCTGCCCTTTCCCTTGGCCCACTCTCCACATTGTCATTGAGAAAGGTGAGTTGAGGCAGAGAAGATGAATGGTGGTTAGGAGGCATTTCTTTTGGACGAACATCCAGTGGGTTTATATCAGGTGTTAATCCAAGCATCTGTTTGCAGCCAAGCTCTGACCCATCGAGGTGGCTAGAGGACTGCACATGGGGTAGTGTAAATTCCCAGCCCTGATTTTAGGTTTGGCAAATCTCGTTGCAGTCACCTTCTAATAGTATTTGTCAATATAATTAACTCATCAGTACTAGATGACATGTTATTTGATGTTCAGGTCTCATATTCTGCCCTAAGAAGGATTAAAGGAGAGAATCTAAAGATAGACAATGATCCCAGACTAGCGCAGCATAGGACCACAAAACAATCAGGTAACTGTCCAAGTTCAGACTATTTATCACACATGGACAATCATCTTTATTTAGGGAGGTGTCATCATTGGTTTCTGCAGTAATTCTGCCACGGAACTAATAGTTGATTTAATCAAATCTGCCCCTGGGGAGGGCGTTAGATTAACCTCGCTGCCTTCTTTAATGTAGCACTAGCTGTGAAAAGCAGAAAAATGAAACAACCACCTCTAAATTAACTGCCCCCATCTGAATATGACTGAGCTCAGATCTCCTGATGGCATTTCTGACGGCTTTAACACAATATTACAGATCTCAGCCAATGAATTGTAACTGAGAGCGTGATGCAAAATTGAAGTTTTATCATAAAATTATATGACTGGGAGCAACCTCATCTGTAGCATCTGTTCCAGTCCACAATACGTGTAATCCCACCATAGCACAATCAGGGGATGGAAACGTGACCTGGGAAAAAAACTGAGGAACTATGGATTTATCCTTCTGATTGGTTAAATCATTGCAGGTCACACAGCTCTGTATGACTGCTGAGGATTTTCTATGTGCCTGAAAGCACCTTAATTTTTCTGGACCAATAAATTTGCACAGGAATGTCACCATTTTGGTGACACAGGAGGGGAAAGAAATAACAACATAAATGCCAATGTCTTTGGCAGTAGAAATGGAAATGTTAAGATTTATCTAGAATGTATCAACATTCAGCTCAATCGGGAATAATGTTCAGTAATGTATATGTCCTGAGCTATTCAGCTATTGCAGGAGTTTTACAAAAATATTTTCCTACTATAGCCTTCTCAAACTTTTTTCTTTCACAGAATCACAGAATCTTCTAGATTGGAAGGGACCTTAAAGATCATCTTGTCCAACCGTCATCAAAATTCTGCCTGCTGGATTTATTATCCGAGAGGGGAAACGCAAGAGATGTGACTGAACCCTTTTACTGTTCACCCCCAACTTTAAAAAACAGCTATTTGTCCAAGGACATGACTTTTATTTCGTTTAAGCCAAACTACTTACTGTGATCGGTGCCGGTGATTTGGGCAAGGATGCGGAACGAGCGGGACTGGGTGGTGCCTGTCCGGGGATGCCAATCTTCGGTGTCTTCGATCAGCCGCTTCTTGCTGGCATCGCTGTGGGTGGGGGTGTGGTAAAACTCTGTGTAGGTATCCACAATGTGCTTCCGTGGAGGGCTGCGGCAAGGAGAGGAGAAAGCAGAGAGGAAAAAAAGCTTTAGAGACCGCCTTGGCCGGGGTAGCTACAAAGACACGGGCAAAACTGTGACTTTTCACAGCATTTAAAGGCACCTTCTGCTTTTGGATGCAGATGTGCAGCAGTGAGCCCCACAGGCACACCTGAACACAGGTTCAGTTCTCTGAACCAAACACAGCTTCATAATTACTCTAACCCAACTGAAATATTTTTCCTTGTTTCACTGCTGGAACATTTGAGACAGTAAGAGACAGTATTATCAAGACAGTGCATGTTTAAACCTTTACCGTTTAGGTGGGGTTTTCCTTGGAGGTGACAGAGCAAGACAGCAAGAGGAAGTTTTCCCAGCATAAACAGGAGAAAGAGAAGGAGAAAAAGAAAAGAAAGTCAGAAAGTTGAAACAGAAGTGCAGCTAATCATTCTATTGAATTAATTTTGTGGGAAAGGGCACCAAAATCCAATTAATAGTGATATTCTACTACCAAAATGGCAGCACAGAACTCTCATACTTAAATTAAAATCACAGCTATTTCCTTACAGGGATGATAGTGGAATTTGTTTTGGTAAAGCAGGGTAGTCTACTTAGTTTGGATCATGTGCCCCTCAACAAATTCTCCCCTTGTTTCACAAGAGGCAAAGCACCAGACGTGTGCAAGGGCCACCTGGTACATGCCAAGCCTTTTGCGTTTGGCAAAGCCTGGATTAGAACCAGGCCATGTGAAACCCTAAGTAGCGATGTTCTGGAGAATAACGTGGAGATACTGATGCTTGATACCCTCTCTGAAAGTCAAAAAAGTGGGACGATCATTTCATGGGGAAACGATCCCTGCAGTAACCTACACGCTGTTATCAATCCCTGCACTAGCAGGCTTAGAGAGAATACAGGATTAAAAGCTTTGCTTTGAGTAACTGATGTAAAGAACATGTAATAGCACTGATCAGTTTAGGAAAAGGTAACAGAAGATTCATACTATATATATGTTACTCCTCAAGTCTGCATTTGTTATCCCAAAGCATTAATCTTTTATACCCTTTAAATGTACATTTATTTTTACAGGATTTGCAGATTAACTGTGCAAAACTAGCTCCTAAGACATAAGAATTCTAATTAAGAAAAATAAAAAACAAACAAAAAAAAACCCAAACAAACAAAAAAATTAGAAGTAATTTTTATTTTTGCCACTACTTCCCCACTTCACTTCTAATGTCCAAAGTACTTCTGGTGAAGAAAGGTGGAAAATATGAACAAGAATGATAGGAAACATTAATTGTCAACAAGTAAGAATTAGGCCCGTTCAATGGAATGCATTAGTAAATACTCAAGCTTAAAAGTATATTTAATGCTTGAAAGACTGATGTGAAAGTTATCATACGAAATTATACCAAAAGACTGAATTTATTGACACACAATATTAGTGAAGTACATGTATCACATAGCAAAGTTACTAAAAGAGGGAGAGGTACAGAAAAGACAGTGGAATTCCCAAGATGGAGTACAAGAAGTATAGAGAAAAAAAAATAATGAAGTAAAGCATCAAAGCAGTTAATAGCAAAAATAAAATCTGAAAATCAAAGCAGTGATTAAAGGTGTGGAACTACATGGAAATGTAATTATTTACATGCAGTTGACTGCGTTCTAGTAACTACCACAGTGAAATAAGCAGTCTTTCGCATTTGTTGAAAGTGGTATTATAAACAAGATATCCTGCTGACTTCTCTTGTGGATCCTTTTTTAAGGCTTAAGAGTTTACTAGTAATGACTCGCTGAGGCAACAAGGTGGTGCCAGAGACAAAGGAAAAGGCAATGAGACAGGCTCTCCCTTAACTCCACCCTGAGGCAAGGGGAGAAAGAGACAAGCCAATAAAGCCTCAATCATATTTATCATCCCTAATATGTACAAATCACAGTATATGGATGTTATTCTTTTTTGTTTGTTTGTTTTAATTCAGTATCCGGCCCTTCATTCCGTAGTCCTCAAACCATTTTTGCATCTACACTGTATTTCAAAATTTACTAGTTGAATTACCAACATCAATAAGTCATAGGTGGACCAAGAATTTATCAATACACACCAACATCATGAAAATGTTTTCTGGAATAAAAAAAAAAAAAAAGCTGCAAAATGTAACACAGTGAAAAGCAAAACCACATCATGTCCAATGCAGACAAAACCATTTACTACAGTAAGAAGTTACTAAGAAAAGCTGAAGCTGTTTTGCAAAATTTAAATATAAAGCTCTGTAAGAGCTATAATTTTGCAAAACAAGAATACATGCTGGTTGTTCCAACAGGAAAAATAACCATAACTCAGTTCCAGTGCTGTTGATACTAACTTTGTCACTGTTGTTATCTGCAAGGGAAGAAAAAAAAAGTATTTGATGTGTTAATACATTCTTTACTTCTTGAAATATTACAGGAGTTTCCAGATCCAAGCTCTGGTAAAGCCATGTATCATGTAAGTCAAACTTACAACCATCAAGAGAACCTACAAGGGAAAAATTTAGTCCAGCTGAGCTTAAACTGAGTGAAACCTGTGGATATCTTACCTGTTTTAAGCAGCAGGCACGTTTTCATGCAAGAGTTGGCAAGAAGGTCTTGATAAAAGCATAATTGCACTCAGCCTAATGAAGGCAAATTGCTTTCGTTCTAAGCCAGGACTAAACAAGGGAAACAAAACTTCCTTCCCCATCCTGAAGTGAAGACAAATAGTTTATATCCTGAATTTGGTTTGAGGGGAGCCAGGAGAAAGGCAGGAAATTCTGAGTACGACACGGTGCATGTCTGAAGAATTGCATTAGCTCAGCAATGCTATCTATGAATAAGATAACAGTTGCCTTTTTTTTTTATTATTTTTGAGAGAGAGAAAACAAATAATACAAAACACAGAATGGAATGGAATTTATTTCAGGCTGATCAATTATTTGAAAGATTAAGGTTTCTGATATTTCATAAATGTCACTGATTCCATTTTAAATGGGCAGACAGTTAAGCATCATTGTGGAACTGCAATTTTTTTCTAAGCAGAACTAAGTAATGTAGCAGCAGACCAATATAATATAATGAGAGGCTTTTGTTTGCTTACTTATGTTTTCTGCCTTAAGACTGCAAGGCAATTAAGATGGCTCAAACACACTACTGTAAGAAGGATGGCAAAACAAAGTAGGTTTCTACAGCTCTAAATGTTTTCAAGCTTTTCCAACCTAGATCTGCAAGGCTGGCAGCAAGACAGGGATTTCTTCACCTGTCTGTTGTGATACTCTCCAGTGGGTATGATTCACTCCCTATCCATAAGGTGGGACATGTAATGGCGCTCAGCCAGTCATCCTCTCTTGAGTGTCAAGAGTGTACTCTACATCTGCAGAACTTCCTTCCAGAAGACTTAATTTTGTTGGGTTTGTTTTTCTTTTTCAGTTCTAATTGCTGCTTCTGAATACTCCTTATGCAGTTATTTGCTAAAAGAGTATTCCCAGAAAGATAAGAGATGGTTTGCCAAAGTGTATTCAGCAAGTCTACCAGCTTCAAGCAAGTCCTTGGGATCTCCCGATTTCATCCCACTTGTATGCAGCATGGACTCCTGCCATCAGCTGTTTAAGAAAGGGCTGGAAGTTACCATGACAACTATGTGATATAAAATGCATATGGACTGCATTATACGAGTCCACATATGGAAAATATTCGTACTGCAATATAAAGGGAATAGGTACCTAAAGAAGTTTCTTTTTCCCCCATGAGAAGCTCAACTGAAACTGCAATTTATTCTGTATTTTAGTTGATATGGATGTTTATCTTTCTGTAGGGTTCTTCATATACTTTATATACTGAGCGAATACCAGAGGAGAGAGACGCACTAGACCTGCTCCTCCAGCCCCATTCCTTTGAGGGATGGGATACAATAACCACAGCTTTTAGGTGTTAAGCAAAGCGTTCACATTCTTAAGATGGAAGAGAAACCTACAGTTCCTCTCCTGACCTTTTTGTTACTTAATTCAATCAGCCGGATGCTGAGACTGGGCACAGAGGCCAACTGGCATGGGACCTCTCACGCCCGGACTCCTCCTCTCCCCCTGGCACAGCAGGCAGTGGGAACCAGCCCCTGAGGCGCTTGCATCTCCCAAGCCCTACCCAGGAATTTCTGGGAGAGCCCAAGGTGGCCCCAGCCAAAAGCATGCCGCTGAAACAGGGCAGCGGTGCAGGTCCCAGTGCCCAGGATTGCTGCTGGGCTCAGTTTAATTTACTAATCTATTTTTTACTAGTCTAGATGCTACATCAGATATAGCATAAGCCAATTATGCAGCCTCACAGTCTCTTAAACGTTGGGTCTCCGGCACCCACTTTAACATAAAAAAATATTTGAACATAAAAATGACTCAAATTTTAAATCTGTGTTACTTTTTTAGGGTAAAGGTAACATTTAAAGTTGAGGTATTTACATTATAATGCTGCAAAAAATCTGCTCAACCTCATCAGCTCCCTTGAACGCATCTTGAAGCTTCTTGTGTGTGGTGCAGAGAAGTAATGCAATATCTGTCCCTTTGCCTCCCTTCAGGGACCTTTCTCCACCAGTCCTGCTGGGGCCACAATTGGTCTTCAGAGCATCTCGTTCCCAACCATCACAGCACTCACTGACCCTTCTTGACATGTCGCTCTGCATAATGCATCTTGAAGCTTCTTGTGTGTGGTGCAGAGAAGTAATGCAATATCTGTCCCTTTGCCTCCCCTCAGGGACCTTTCTCCACCACCTGCTGGGGCCACAATTGGTCTTCAGAGCATCTCGTTCCCAACCATCACAGCACCCGCCGACCCTTCTTGACATATTGCTCTGCATTTTGGAGTGCCTGCTGCTTTCAGTCACCGTATTGGGAGTCAAAATACACAGTGAGAAATGGACATGGAAATTAATACCGGGCTTGTTGTAAGGTCCAGAACACATCGTGATACAACCCTTTGTGTAAAGCGTTTTGTAGTCCGCTGCTTTCAGTCACCGTATTGGGAGTCAAAATACACAGTGAGAAATGGACATGGAAATTAATACCGGGCTTGTTGTAAGGTCCAGAACACATTGTGATACAACCCTTCGTGTAAAGTGTTTTGTGGTCATTCAATTTAGCTGTGACACTCTCTAAACCGATGTGTCACTCCCAAGAAAAATCATCACCCAAAGTCTGCTTTGGCCATTGGAAGCATCCCTTTTAAGATGCCAGTACTTCCTCAGAGATTCCCTTCTGAGGATAAACGACTCCTCCGAGCTGTGTTTTACGTAGCCCTTAAACAAGCCCAGCTTTTTTCCTGCGAGGAAAGACCCTCACAGCAAAAACAAAATCCCACCTACCCATTTTGCTGTTTACTCTCCCCCTGGTTTTCTCTGAATCCTCGTCGCGGCCCCTCAGCTACATCCTGGGCGCCGTCGCTCGGGGCGGCATTGTGGGCGGCGGGCTGCCGTGGGACATTAACTGCAGGTTTAGCAGGGTTGGGCACGGGTGACCACTGCTCAGCGTTAGGTTTGGCGTTAACATGCAGTCCAGGTGCAGCAAATGGGGCCGGGGTGGCAGCCGCCACCTGGGCCGGGGTGAAGGCAGAGGATGGTGATGGGATGGAGGTGACTTTGGAGGTGGTTACGGCTCCAAATGGCCTCGGTGTCTTATTGTAAGCCACGCTCGACGTGGCAGTGACTTTGGGTGCAACAGCAGAGGCAATGGGCACAGGCTTAACTACTTCTGTAGGTTCTCCCTATGCGAGATGAAAAACAAAAAAGAAACACACAAAACCACACCAAACGCATGCACATTCCTCAGCAGGTAGTTTCACCGCTTTCTAGGTGGAGATAACCCACCTAGAGTGAAACCAAGCAGCACAGCAGCAAGCTTTACTGAGACTGCAGCCATGAAATGTATGGAAAAAAAACGAGCCATGCATTTTAGGAATGATCCAAGTATGCACAATCAATATGAAATCCCACGATGTTAACTCCTCTCATCATATCCAAAACAGACACCCCACAAATCAAATTCAAGGCAAACTGAAGAACCACTCCAGTGCAAAACCCACCGGGTAACTCATGTGGAAAAAATCAGTGCTTTTTATAAAAATCCACATTCCACCTCTCAAATCCAATTCGAGATATGCACGTTCCCCATACACACACAGCATATGCATGTGTACATGTGTACACACACGCAGTACATCGTGATCTGTTGATTACAGCCCTTAAGAGCAGAACCAGAGCCCTGGGGCTCATTTATTAGAGACCCACGCTTTGGGACTCAGTGAACTTTTCCAGTTGCACTCCATCAATGTGCCCCAATTTCTTCATACCCTTGTCAGACCAAAACACTCAAAAAAACTTGATTACCTCACTCCCCCCCCCCCAGGAGCTATGTTTTAACACGGTGGTTCTCAAACTATGGCCTTTCAAGTCACAGTCAGCAAAATAGTAATATGCTACACATTATTTACGTCCGCTGGAGAGGACTTTCAAATAAAGGCCATTTGTAGGCACTTTCAGGTTTGCAAATGGCCTTCTTGCCAAAAAGGGGGGTTTGAAACTATTGCTTGAGAACATAACATTAGAACTCGAGAACAAATAAATCCCCAGGGCTCTAAGGAAAGCAAGGGGAATTATTCTGTGAAACTCTAATATTTAGATAAGCTTCTTCCAAATACAAAGGAAGATTTCAGTGCCCATTAACAAAAAAAAAAAAAAAAGGAACCAACTAACCAAAAAACCCTAATACTCTTTATCTCTTAGGGACAGAGGAAAAACTTCAGCAATATCTTTCCGAAAAAATGTTTCCAATGTTGGAAGATAACACTTATTCTTTTTTTCTTTTTTTTTTTTGTGGATAATCATTTATCCACAGGTCTCTCAATTCCATGTTAGGGGAAAAAAAAAAATCGCCCAAAGATTCAAGGGCTGCTATAGTCTTAATGTAAAACATGGAAAACAAGTGCGTTATATTAAAAGGAAAGTTTGAATGACTGTGCTTATCAACAACAAGGTAACAGTTAGTGCCACATGCTACATTTCATGGTTGTGATGATGAACATACCTTTGGTACATTAATAAGATCGGGTTTTTGTACAGAAGCCACTCTGGAAGAGAAAAAACATACACGTAATCTTAAAAACCAAGTTCTTTAATGTTTAGGCATTTCCCTCTTCCCACTCACCACATCCACCCACAGACACATAAAATATTTCATTTTGTTTCCTCTAAAGGAAATAAGAATCATTCAAGTTAAACCTACAACATTGTTGTTAACACAAGGAAAAGGCAAAACCAAACTGGATTAAATTATCCAGATACAACATTAGGAACTCCAGCATCTATCATCAAGCGCTATTTCATTTATAAATTCATATACCATATCATCAGTTAGGAGATTTCAGCTCCAATTTACTTAATGTTTTCCATCCACTCATAAGAAACGATGTCACGTAACTCAAAAGCTCCGTTCAAACAAACCGGATTTTAAACAGGACATAAACTTTATTCAGGCTTAAAGCAGAAAGCTTCCTTGAAGTACAACAACAAAAATCCTTCTGAAGGACTTAGCAAGTTAAATAATGCAGAATTTTTTTGCACAGTCTTTGGTCTTCAAAGATAGGGTTAATGTCACTTGAACTCCACAGTAGATGGCAAAAAAAAATTCTTCCAAACAATGGGTGCATTGAAACTACTATGAGGTGGTGGGAAGGAAAGGAAGTATCACAATGGGAAGGATGAAGATGATAAAGAATTGACAGATTTTGTTACAGCTAAAGTGAACTGGCCACGTGTTACAGGTAAAGGCACCTTGCTTGATTGGTTGGGGGGTATTTTTCAGATTTGCATATACTTACATGCAAAAGTACAAACACACACAACATTTAAAACAAAACAAAACAAAAAAACAAAACCCATAAACAACCCAGCAAAAAATCTGACACATTAACAATTTGTCTGCAGACAATGCTGCTGATACACTTGAATCTTTTCATGTGTCTTCCTGCCACATTCCAAAACATTTCTGACCATATTTGGTAGCTGCTTAGAAAAGCTAGCACCTTAATAATCCAAGAACCAGCAATCATGATTGAAATCACCTTTGCCTGAAATCACCCAACCCCAATTTCTGATGAATCATCTAAATAGGGTTTTGAAGAACTCAAACTGGATTCTCATTTCTAAAAGGTAATTTGCCTGCGAGGCAGAGATTCACCTAATTGGAGTGGGCTAACAGAGGCTACAATTTAAAACACCTCTGTCGTAGAAAGCAACTTTTCTATTTTTAACAGGAAAACATGAAGAGCTAGATCTGAATTAGGCGCATTTGGTCTAATTAACAACTCCTTTTTTATGTTCCTTTTTCCCCTCTTTTTTTTTTAATTTTTTTTTCCTTCTCCCCTTTTTCTTTTTACTAATTACATTCAAAATGTGTATTCCTTCCCTCAAAGCCATTTGGCCCCCAGGGCTCATCAGATTCGAGCGATAGAAATCCTGCTGCAGGTTCAGTAACTAACTTATCAAAAGGGAGCTGCATATAATCCACATGCTATATTGGCAGAAGAAATAAAGGAAAGAAAAAAAACCAACCAACCAATCACAAATACAAACATCTCACGGAAAGATCATCTTCTGCACTTTGCCTTCACCATTTGTGCATTGCTGCTGACACACATTATGTCCACATCAACAGTAATTCTCAACAGAGAGAGGGTTTTGTCCGCCCTGAGGAACAGGTCCCTTCTCCCCGTTCCCACAGAGTGTGCAGCCTATGAGAAGACTGACCTCCGGCCCTCCAGAGCACTGGGGTGCATCATTAATCACTCCTAATTGCAGAGTTGTCAATTTGCAGCAACAAAAGCAACAAGAAGGGAAAAAAAAAATGCCAATACATATGGAAACTTTTGTGTCTTATTTTAAGACCAGAGTCAGAAGGAAACATATATCTTGCTGTGTATCTTAGGTATACATTTTTTAATAAAATAACTTGGAATGTTTTGTGTATTTATTAAGCTGATCTAGCAGTAAGAAGTAGAAGGGCATTCATTATTCAAGTCAACTACCATATTTCATGCTTGAGAAAAAAAATTTCTCTTTGCTAATGCTGGACCTTGAAGTTTCAGTCTCATAAACAGAACATACTTAGATATTTTTTTTTGCTTTTACAAAATAATCGAGTTTGCAATAGATGAGATTGCTCTGCATTCATCAATACAGCACTGAGGAAAAAAAAAATTTCAAACCACTATTTCCAGATAATTGGAAGACATACTCTTCAAAACTCAACTTCAAAAATGTCACAGAAAAAGAATAAAAAGAAACAGGGTGCAAAAAGGCTTGATAACTGAAACGTTCCCAATGTTCTTTTGAGTCAGACAGCAAAACATTACTGTATTTCACCCAAACATACTTGAAACAAGGACATAAATTTGTGTGTCCCAGACATATTTCAAACAATTTAACTTGGCCTTGTTGACTACAGACCGTAATCAAACTAGAATCTGTGATTTATCCTGTATCATATAAAGAAAATGCTCACCCAGCAAAATGAGCCACCAAGATCTGAATGTGAAGAATGCATAGTGGTTAGACAAGACAGTACAAAAGGAAATGCACACTTAAAGCTGAAAAAGCAGAACACGTCCAACACATACATTTAAGAAAATACTTCCTTCAGGGCTATTTCCCTTAAGATTTTTATAGATACTATCAAATTGCATAACAAAAAAAAAAATTAAACTGCAGAATCTTGTACATTTTCTTGTTAGCACTTCACTTGCCGCCTAGCAATTAAACATACTAGGATTTCATGCTGGTTTGGTCATGTTGAATGTATGAATAACTGATGATAAAGGCTTTCAAAACGAGATGACACACTTGCCCTGTTACTATTTACTAGAAAAGTGGGATGGCTCAAAGCAGGATATTTTCTGAATGATTTTAAACTAGCAGTTCAGTATATTAGTTTATGCAATATTTTCTATTACACACAAACAAAGTAAAGACATAAAAGCTTGGTGTAAATGCTTATTATAAACAATTAACACAAAAGCCCTTGGCAAACAGTTACAGTTTCAAGCTTCACAGGGATTATTATAGACAACAAAACCAGAAGTAGCAGCCATCGCCTACTGACAGCCTAAGACTGAAAATGAAAGCGCACTAAGTTTTTGCACAGATTTCTACATCAAAGTCGTTTATCCTTTCAGGGAGAGGAGAAAAAAAAAAAAAAAGCACTATATTTAGCCTGTGTAAACAGTTCATTTCAACCAAACATGATTAAATTTGCTCTCTAAACATACCACAAGCCGTTCCCCTCGGATGAATACTTTCATGACATTTAATGCAATTCAAAACATTCCAACTTCCAGTGCAGCCTTATTAGGAAAATGAATTAGTCTGCTCTTTGCTGTGAGCAACATGCCCAGAAAAAACTATTCATTCTTCAAATTCTCCTTTTATTCATTCCCTCTCCAAGTATTTCACCCATTAAAAAAAAAGACACAGAGCTCTTCTGTAATTGCCAATAACTGGAAAAACTCATTATTAAAGATAAAGCTACAGTATTTCATGCTTCTGCAATGAGTACAATTTGATAAATCATCTCCAAAGACCAATCATCAATGAAAACACTGTAATCTCAATAATTAGCATTATGGAAGCAAATTCAATGAAAAGCAGGATTTTTTGGACAAGTCTCAGCTGTCCTGTGTGCATAACCACACAACAGAGGCCCATAATCTCAGCCAATAAATCCATAAAACTTCATTGAACCTAAAATCCAAAAGGAACTCCATTTAAAGTCCCACCATCCCTAGTCCTTTTGCCCCTTAGTCAATGCACTACACTATATTAATAACTTAAAAAGCAGATGCCAAACTCAATGGAAAGATCACAAGAAGGTAACCATGCTCATGAGCCCCCCTATAAACAAGGGGAGCATGCAATACCAGTATTAACACCGGTATTGCATTTAGGATATTTGTACCTCCATAATTTACAGGATTGCTCAAACTCTAGCATGAGATACAATAAGAAGCAGCTGCAAAACCTTCATTGCTGAAAGTCAAGGCTGGGAGACTTTCCACAAAGCTGTATTTGTTGTTCTGAACTGAACCTTTTGAAGAGGAGGACGGAAGAAAAAAAGGAATTTTTCCCACCCCTCTCATTTTCAAAACTAAGTCCTTTTTCCTGGCTTATCGATCAGGATACAGTTTTGGCAGGAGATACTACATCTCTGAAAAGCCACTGGTCAGATCTTTCTTCCGAAAACCTGATCTTTTAGTGGTTTTGTCACTGTTGCCCATAGTTCTGTTCATTTGCTTCATTTTATTTCTAGAGAGCAGTCAGTTGACAGGGCAGAAAGCTAAATGCATTTACTTTTCATAAATTAGCCAACTCATGAAAAAAGATGACAAGCAGAAAACGTTTAACATATATAACAAGCCATGACTTTCACTAGGGGTTATCTGAAAGAAAACAAATACAGATGTAATTTAAAGCACAGAAAAAAAGAACAATCCAAATACATTTCTTTTTTTCCTTAGACGCAAGCCCTTTCTCTGTCACAGATATAATTCATTTCTTACCAACCTTGCTCTGGCTCACAACAACAGAAAAGCAAAAAACATTCTTAAACTTGCTTCTTGTTGCAACTTATATACCATCAGAAATGGTTGCCATACATACACTAATAGAACATAGACCTACAGTTGTGTAGAAAGATACACACTGCCCTGGGCAACACCCCTCAGTGAATCAGTGCTTCAGCAATCTTGCCATCACAAGGGTATGCGGTCTGCAGACTGCAAACCTGTGCTCATCTCAGTGCCTGGCAAAGCAGAGGTAGCAAAATTATCACTAAGTACTACTCAAGGAGACCTGGAATCTGTTGCAGTCATCAAAAAAAGGATTTTTTTTTTTTTTTTGGTCTCCTTAATAAACACATTAATGTTTTCAAATCTATACTCTGGTCATAGTGCTTACTAACATACCAACATATACCTGTCAACAACATTTTAAGTCATTCTCCTTATTCTAGTTTAGTTTCTTAGGTTTCATTTAGTTGAACATATCAAATTATGACAAATATGAAAATGTTAATTACAATCAAATAACACAGACTTCAGCGCTGACAGCCTGCTTAAGAGAGCAAATGGCAACTTCAAACCAAAGAGAAGATGGGATGCATAATGGCATTTCGGATACTGTACATCTCCGGGAGTCTTAATACAAAAATCTCTTTCTCCAAACTAATTCTTACATTAGAAATGCATTATTTCTCCTCTTGCTTAAAAATACAGGCTGTAAACTTGTAATAATTCAGATGTTAAAATACAGTATGAGATGCAGTTGTCTCAGCATTAACAAAATAGTGAAGAATTTCTGCTGATGAAATGCATTTGTATCTGAAATGACAGAAATGGATCTCTTCACTCAGAATATTGTTGAACAGCTTATATCTTTTGGGCTTCATGTCCTTTGATGAGGTATATTTAACAGAGTATGCTGAGAATATCACTATTTATTTCTTGACAGAAAAGTACCTCGAGATAATACTCAACGACTCCATTATATTTAGCCTAGGAATACGAGCTTGTGAGTAACTATCAACAGATACTATTTTATCAGTAAGTTGTTTAAAGAGGGAGCATTAATATAATGTGCATGCCAGCATTTTACATTTGCTACATACTACCTAATACCTTTGCATCGTCCTGTTGTGCATTCCCCCAGCACACCAAATCACGATGAAGCACTAGGTCAGGTAAAAGCAAGAAAAATGATGTTCTGGCTATTTGGTAGTCGGCCAAATAAAACGTAGGTTCCCTCCTCTTAAATTGAAATAAGGTTTGGGATTTCATCATTATGTGTTAATATAAACAGTGCTGACACTTCAGGAGAGAAACAAGCTGCCCTCTGCTTTGGTATTCTTACCCACATAGGATTAGCTGTTTTCAAGACCTCCCAAAGGCAATCACTGCTCATAGTCTCATTCCTGTGGTCTGTGGCAATCCTACCAAATGCATTTGTAAAGAGAGTTTAAGTGCAGGCAGATAATATTTTATTCTATTAAAGTAAAACCAAAAACCAAACAGAAATCTAAGAAAAAAAATACTGTGGAATTTATCTCACTTACCTTCTGACTGCCAAGGGCCTTTTAAAAGCATGCTCCTCACTCCCTTGAAAGCAGATATAGAAATCTGGAGAGATCCCCACTGGACTAGGGAGTACACATCTGTCCGTACCTGCCCATGGCTTCCCCTGGTCAGAGCCCAAACAGGTAAAGCACCTCCAGTACCAAGTACTGCTGGTGCCTTACCGTCCTGTATGGCAGATCTCTGCCAGTTGTCCTGGAAAAGTTGTCCTACAGAGCAGCCCATATACAAGTTGTTGCTCAGCGTGTCTAAATGACTGAGTTCACTGGGCATCAATCCCACATTGCCACTGCTTGGCTGCTCACAGGAGATAGGTAAGCTAATGGCTTGTATATAAGACCTCGTTACACATGACCTTCAGTGGTGGTGGTGGTTTCTGTCAGTTATGCCTTGTTATGAACTGGTTCTTTTCTTTTCGCTTTCCTAAAGCTGCTTTGCCAAGTAACAGTATCCACATCACAGTTAAGTGCAAATAAGACAAAACAACAATACGTGGGCTTTAAATAAAGCAGAATGTATATGTTTGATTTTCTTTAGAAGTGCTTATTAGATACTAGATATTAGGACCTGCTTCGACAGGGGGGTTGGACTGGATGATCTCCAGAGGTCCCTTCCAACCCCATATCATTCTGTGATTCTCCACTTCTTTGGAGATTTTCAAGACCCACCTGGATACAGTCCTGAGTAACATGCTCTGACAAACTCTAGGTAATCCTGTTTCAGCAAGGGAGTTGGACTAGATGATCTCTATGGTCCCTTCCAACTCTAAAAATTCAGTGAAATTCTGTGAAGCTACCTTTTAAAAATAGCCAGCTTAATGAAAAGCATAGGTCTAAATGACTCGCAAACCTAGACAGTCCTCCAAAGCCCTCAAAAAAAAAAAATAAAAGTTCAACTTCATGCTGACTTCAGTCTGTCATCAAATCTAGGTTATAATTTAGGAGATTCAAAACTAAACACTAAATTATTTTTTCCAGTGCTTTCCACAATGTGGTGACTAATGTTTAAATTACCTCCTTTGTCTAAAACACAGCCCAAATAAGCTTGAAAGTGCAGTCATATCTATTTTAACTGGAAATACATGACACACAGCTCCCTAATCCCCAACATATCCTTATTTGGGATTTTTACTTTTTCTCCCTTAAGTGCACGCTTAGGAATGAGCATTTATATCAATATTTTTACTCTCAAATGGAAAATATGGCAAATTAGAGAGCCACTAGAATATTATATTTTACTTCTCACGGGAGCTAAGCACAACTCTCCTCTACAAAGCAGCTCACCCATCCATGGCTTCAAGAGAAAGTGAGAAATATAGTAGAAGCGTAGTTAACCAAATGAGACAAAAACACTTTCCAAGGCGTCAGGCAGCAATAACAAAGAAGAGCCATGTCATTCACTAGGTCACCACCAGCAATGGAAGAGGTGTCACCCACCCAGATCCCAGAAGCCCTGCCCAGGCATCTTTGATCAAATCACAGCTGCTTCTTATTGACTTATGATGATATGGGAACAATATGAGCAATCTAACTCAACAACTTCTGAATTTCCACCTGTGCTGCTTGGAGTTGTACATCATCTCAACTGCATGGACATGTGGAGAGCCTGTTGCAACTGTGTGGCTGTCGGGAAAATTGCTGAGCCTGGGGCTGGTCCAGAAAAGCCAGGGACATGGCAGAGCCAATAAAAATATGCGAGGCTAAATATATTAACAAGGATGAACTCTGTTGCTTTTAATACGATACACTATAGGTTTAATTCTTTCCAATTAAGGTCAGGAATACTATTAAGCATTTGTCTGACTCCTCAGCACTACCCCACCACCAAACCAGCAAATTTTCTCTCCCATCCAGCTCCTCAGACATCTCTTTCCTCCTTCCTATGGCACTCCAGCAGTGAGAGAAGAATTCACCTTGGAGGTGCACAAGCCCAGGGCCTGGCTAGCAAGCTGCCACAAGGACTACCTTGTGCCTTTCCACCAAAGGGACACTGTAGCCAGTACTTAATTGCAGTAAGTGTGTTTAGGGGGGCTCCCCCAGCCTGTCCCCGGAGGGGACACCACCACAGGTAGTAGTGGCTGAGGACAGCAGAGCTGAAGCACCATAAACTGCGTTACAGAATTATTACAGGATCAGTTTAATGAACATGCACTTGCCAGAAGAAGTTAACTTCTCCACTACAGGTCCTCGCCTTTGTTGCTCTTTATCATTTCCGTGTATTGTTTGTATGTTTATATATTTAAGGTCACTGGCTTAGCAGCATGCATTGCAGGTCTAATGTGCTGGGAAAAGCTATTTATGTCTCGATGTGGCTGTCTAACGCAGCTATAGATATCTAAAAACTTTTATTTGAAATAAGCTTTATATCTAGAAGGCCTCCAGTTAGCCTGACCACCAGTTCTCACCACACCTTTAAGGGAAGGGGAAGTGAAAGGGCAACTGCCAGAGTAGAAACTGTAGGTAGAAATAATTTTGTTTACTGCAAGAGCTATGCAAGAAAAAGTGAATAGCAGTAGTGATCAAAGAGTTAATTCCTGTAGTTAATAAAGTGGAAAAGGAACCAATTATACTGAAACCTCTAACACTGATTAAGTAAAGGTGAATAAACCAAAGCACTGTAATTCTTCTGTCATTTGCAACAACTGTGAAAGAAGAGAAAAATTAATAATCCCATCTGACCCCAGCTGATCCAGCTAACTAAAGACTTTTCCCTTCCCACAGTCTAGCTTTAGAAAAAGTAGCTTTTACCCTTTTCGGCTCAAAATACTTAGGGGATACCATTCACAGCATGCTCACATCATATGAAGCAATTAACTGCTTTTGCGGGCAACTAATCACTAATGCAAAACAGACGCAAAACATCTGATGGCCACAAAACCTGTTGAGATTTTTCACAATGTGGGAACATTACTTGGGCTCTGAGGCAAGACGCGAGTAAGTGAACAATGTTTGACAGGCACAATATGTGTTTTTATTACCTCATGGGGTTTTGTGGTTCCGTGCCACAGACATGACTTTCTACTGACAATACCCTGCAATTTTTCAAAGGCAGTAATTTTTCAAAAAACTGGGTGAAAACAAGCCCTGAAAAACAGTGCAGCAGTGGAATCCAGCTATTAATAGACACTTGACTCTGCAGCTACCACTTACCTTTCTATTAGGCGGTGTAACAGATCTGTATCTGGTTAAACTTCCAGTGGTGGCTTTCAGCTTCTATTTATCTTTGTTGCAGACCTCTAAAAAATCCTGTATACCTGAAAACCTGCCTGCTTTTCCAGCATTACCAAAAAGCCCATCTTTTTTATGCTGTCACACTTCCATGGTACTACCACCATCTTTCTGAACGACATTTATTTTCCAAACAGCCAATCATTAACTTATCTCATTCCATTCTTTACTAGAGGAAGGTGGGAAGAGCCCCACTGATGAGTCAGGTCACTGCAATTTTGATTCTCAACAGCTGAGAGATGATCTTGCATGGGAGAGGACAGGTTTTATTTAAACAGTGTCTCATTTTTTCCTGTGGGCTGATACTTAGGAACAGTTTATCTAACAACACTGGTCAGTTCACACATTTAGCTTGGGTTTTTTTCTATT
This sequence comes from Calidris pugnax, assembly GCF_001431845.1. Classification (NCBI taxonomy): domain Eukaryota; kingdom Metazoa; phylum Chordata; class Aves; order Charadriiformes; family Scolopacidae; genus Calidris; species Calidris pugnax. Next base: position 11,131,420 of record NW_015090774.1, on the reverse strand, counting down.
CTTTACATCCCACTTTCACAGAGGTGCAAAAGTTACCATCTGAAATTGAGAAAGTATGAAAGTACCTACCTACCTGTGTAGGTACCCCACACACACTATTTAGCCAGTTCAAGCTAACTTGAACTATTTTCAGCACATGAAGGGCACAGCTCATTTTTAAACCATGTAAGCTTCTTTTAATCCATTTAGAGACAACTGTCCTTTGACAGATCATCACATACCCTTTTATAATTAAAGCATGCCTGCAAGTTAGCATCATAAACTGTGCATGTCAGAGAGATGTGTTTTTCAAAAGAAAGCAACAGGTGGGGGGCATATTCTGTATTTGAAAAACAAAAGTGTAAATAGAGACAAGTAACAGCAGTTGTGGCACCCAAACAATGAGATAATGAGTGTTTATGAAAGAAAAAATGACACAGATTACACAGTGGACTGAGGTAGGATGGACTTGGGTGTCGGGTCAGGTAAGCTGCCTGTACAGTACCAGATTTGGAGCCATAAGGAACCCATAGTAAAGAGTAAAAATTACTCTTTTCCCACTCAACATCGGGACAACAGGATCAAGATTAAGTCAATTTTCAAAAGAAGATTTGAAATAAATGTCATTAAGCATGTCATACAATCCAGATAATATACCAAATACAAACTCCCCCTATTATCTCAAAAAGGGGACAAAAGTTTCACTCCCAGATATATATTCACAAACTATTCAAATTCACAGGTAAGAAGAACAGTACTCTAAGAAATGTTTCAACTTTCCAAAATGCAGGCTTTTCCATTTATCTAGGCTTGGCCAGGAGCACAGGAAGCACCACTGCTCACGCATGACTGCTGAGCGACTGCCAAATCCCAAGGCTACTTCAGGTTCTGGGAAGTAAACCAACAGTGCTTTAGAAACTTTTTGATCAGAAAACTTTTTGGACCCAGGTCAAACGGCTATTTTTCAAGCTCGTTGTCTTTCTGGCAGTCTCATTAAACTATTGAATTCAATGGACATTTGATTTAACCCTGGGCATTGGAGACTCAAAAGCAGCAGCAAGAAAGTTTTGCCTAACTTTGGCTGAGAGTCATCGTTTTCTTGACTTTCTGATATCTTCCTACTAGCTTTTTTATTTACATAACTAATATAAGGAAGAAAAAAAAATATTGACCAGTAGTCCCAAAACACTACTAACAATACAGTCATGTCAATCTCAAGAAGTGTTTAATCAGGCTGTTCATAAATTGATAACACAGTCAAAATCAGATCTGTGCCACTGTATTCCTGGGGAAGCTGCAGTGCAGACGAAGCACATCAGCCTTCCCAAGTGCAGCTCCTCTCACAGAAGCACAGGCTTCCCCTCTTTTTCCTACTTTGAGACCTTGACAGCTTTGCTTTTGGTCTCCGTTGTATGACAACTTTCTGCAGCTGAATCAGAGGCTGCTGAAGGCTTCCTCTAATAAAAACTCCCAAGGGGAAAACAAGGCACAGGCAGCATGATGACAACGATGATGACAAGACTGGTTTCCATCATGGTGAAAGAATTTCTTCATGTTCCAGTCCTCAAACACTCACTGGCATGAAACATGCCTCAGCAACAGGCACAGAATAATGTTAGCTGTTACTACCAATAATTTTTATAGCTATGCACTGGTATGCTTGAAGAGGCTACAGCACCCCCAGGATTCTTGTCTCCATTTTGCTACTGGTTTGTTACTGCAAAATGATTAAGTCCCCTTCAGTTTTCTCATCTTCATCTTGAATTAATCATCCTACCTTTAATGCTTTGAATTAAAAATAACAAGTACAAACCAAATACCTCTGGCTATGTAAATAAATGTAAAATGAAGCAATTTGTAGGAAACAAACGGAAAGAAAGCCATCAGTTAAACTAGCTCTGTTCTCAGTCATATGACAAATTTGGTGTGCTTTATGCAGGGAGTAACACTATGTGTTTCTTAGCAAAAACATGCCACCTCAGACAGTAAAAACATTTTGGCGAGTATGAGCTGACGCCTCTCAACCTTGGGTTCAATCACCTTGGAAGGAGATCTTCGAGTATTTCATACCCTTATCCCACATAAAATCCTGTCCAGTTGCTGGATTAAGTCGCTGGTACTTACAACTTGAAGGGTCTCATTTTTTTTCAGTGAATCAAATGTGGTGACTTTTTCAGACTGCCCATACAGACCAGGCTTGCTCTAACTGAATGACTATAGCTGGCATGGAAACAGTGGGCAAAATTTGAGACGTAATGTATTACCCATGAAACAATTCTTCTGAGAAAAGAAAAAAATAGTAATTCTTCCATATCTAAACCAACTATCTAATCATTACCTCTTTCAATAAAGGCCTCACAGAGCCTATATTACTGGCTCCATGGTAAAGAGCCAGAGAGTTGTCCTAACACATGGACACCGACAGCTTATGTTGACATGTCCAAGTGCCCTGCCCTCCAATATTCTCACCTACTCCCTTCCAAACAGGCTCAAGATTTGGTGAGGCACTCTATCCCCTTTAGAGTAACGAGCAGCCAAGCACAGTACACAGTAAAGAAGAGTAATTCAGATGAAATAGAGGATTATGTATGTCTGCAGCTGCACTGTGTATTTTGCAAATGCAGCTAAAGCCAGCGAGGAGGTAGCACTGCAATGTATTAGCCAGGGTACACACAAGCAGTATACAACTTGGTTACAGCAGTATTTGTTTCCAGACACCAAAGCAAAGACCCTCAAGGCAAGATACAGTTCATTTCTGAGTGAGAATGGGGTTGGATTATATTTTTTAAATGTCTGTGAGTCTGCTTATACCTTTCACTCCCTTGATAGACTGCAATTAAGGACTAATTTACTCAAATGCATCCCAGACAATTCTCTGTATCCTCAAAAAAGCATACAGATATACCCATGAGTAATATTTGGACCAGACAAATCCAAGTATTGTGGGACATGGAGGAGTTTTAACAGCTGCATTATTCTAATGCAGCTGTTCACAATTACTGGCACACATTATGAGGCACTTCTGATTACTGCATGTTTAATCTATATATAAATGCATTATTTTGCTACTCAAAAGTTTGGCATTTAGATGGTATCTGCAAGCCTTCAAAACTGCAGTCTGTCTCTGATGCCCCAGCTGGCTATTTCGAAGTGTGCCAACAATTAAAATGTCACTAAAGATCATACCACTCTGTGAGGTATCTGCGTTATTTTAAGAAGTGAAGATAAACTGTGACCAACTACACATTGCTTCCTTAAATCTTTCACTTGATAACTACGGACGCTGCCGAAAATAACCGTGCGAGGCCAATGGCACCACAATTGACATGCTAGCTAACGAGGCCTTGAAATCTCAAAAAGGTATTGGATGGGCTGCACAAGTCAAACTAGAAACTGGTAGAAATGTTTCAATTGTGGTGGTGAATGGCAAATGGATGGGCTGCACAAGTCAAACTAGAAACTGGTAGAAATGTTTCAATTGAGGTGGTGAATGGCAAATCACCACCAGTCATAAAGGAGAACCTAAGCACTCTTCAAAGGCATTACCAAGAAAATCTGCTATTTGAAAGAGGAGTTGGGAGCAACATTAAATTATTTACCCAAAATACAAGACTGACTGCAGAATATGTTTATTACCAACAGCTTCACACTATTTTGATCCTCAAATTATTGTTACATGGATGCTTTTTCAGTACAAGATACTGTCCTGTTAAGCCACAGTGAGGAGTGCAACTCCACCGTCTACTGCCTGAGGGCATCTTTTCAGGGGAAAAAAAAGGCATGGGTCTCCGCTACTTCCTACGACAGTTTTCAGGCACTCATTTGACTTGGAGCTGTAAATTGCACTTTTTGGGCAGTCTCTTTGGACAAAGATGAAAAACTCAGCTGTTCAGACATCTTTTCTTAATAACACATTTATGTTAAACAGACGAGGGACCAATATTATTTTTCTTGGGCCAGTTGTTATCTCCAAGAGGAAACATCCATGACCGAGGAGAAAAACACTTCACTGACCTGTGAAAGGCTTAAGATTTCTGCATTCTCATGCAAAAATGAGAAATCATTTCTTCACAGTCCTGAAAAATATTCTGTGTAGTTAAACAAAGCTTGGGTAGGGCACTATGGTTTGGAAACCAACAAAGTAGTGCTGGCTGCCTTCTAGTCTCCATACAAGATATTCCATGGTCTTCTTAACTCCAAGAATATCCAGTTGCAGAAGCCACATGCAGAAAACCTGATTTTGGGGGAATTCTCACCAGGGCTGATCCTTGCCT
>NW_015090774.1:11125772-11127013 GCF_001431845.1 Calidris pugnax | reverse complement strand
ACCCCCCCCGATTGATAGACAGACAGACAAAAAAGGAAAAATGCTGAAAATGTCAAGAGGTAACTTAATAATTTGGTGACTCATCATGAGAGAAGTCTTCCATGGTGTTTTAAACTAGAAACTGGTAGAAATGTTTCAATTGAGGTGGTGAATGGCAAATCACCACCAGTCATAAAGGAGAACCTAAGCACTCTTCAAAGGCATTACCAAGAAAATCTGCTATTTGAAAGAGGAGTTGGGAGCAACATTAAATTATTTACCCAAAATACAAGACTGACTGCAGAATATGTTTATTACCAACAGCTTCACACTATTTTGATCCTCAAATTATTGTTACATGGATGCTTTTTCAGTACAAGATACTGTCCTGTTAAGCCACAGTGAGGAGTGCAACTCCACCGTCTACTGCCTGAGGGCATCTTTTCAGGGGAAAAAAAAGGCACGGGTCTCCGCTACTTCCTACAACAGTTTTCAGGCACGCATTTGACTTGGAGCTGTAAATTGCACTTTTTGGGCAGTCTCTTTGGACAAAGATGAAAAACTCAGCTGTTCAGACATCTTTTCTTAATAACACATTTATGTTAAACAGACGAGGGACCAATATTATTTTTCTTGGGCCAGTTGTTATCTCCAAGAGGAAACATCCATGACCGAGGAGAAAAACACTTCACTGACCTGTGAAAGGCTTAAGATTTCTGCATTCTCATGCAAAAATGAGAAATCATTTCTTCACAGTCCTGAAAAATATTCTGTGTAGTTAAACAAAGCTTGGGTAGGGCACTATGGTTTGGAAACCAACAAAGTAGTGCTGGCTGCCTTCTAGTCTCCATACAAGATATTCCATGGTCTTCTTAACTCCAAGAATATCCAGTTGCAGAAGCCACATGCAGAAAACCTGATTTTGGGGGAATTCTCACCAGGGCTGATCCTTGCCTACCCAAGCCTTTCGTTCAGGCTTGACCCGCCCCAGAGGTACAGAGAGTTTGAAATTATTGCAACCACAGAAGTTCCCTAATGCCACACTGAAACACTTCCATGCCTACCTTCACAGATATCTGATCATCCTTCGGGTCCTGCCTATTTCTGCCAGTTTTATCTTTTGCCTCCCTGCCTGACCACTAGCAATCTACACTGACCTAAAGCAGGGAATAGTGTTAGATCATTAATGGCAGATACGGCATCTTCATTTCCGCATTTTTACCTAAACGGGTAGAAGCAAAGTCTGACAGATCCTCTTTAGG
>NW_015090774.1:11064204-11125599 GCF_001431845.1 Calidris pugnax | reverse complement strand
ACCCCCCCCGATTGATAGACAGACAGACAAAAAAGGAAAAATGCTGAAAATGTCAAGAGGTAACTTAATAATTTGGTGACTCATCATGAGAGAAGTCTTCCATGGTGTTTTAAAAAAAAAAAAACCAAACACAAAACCAAACAGCAGGAACATGGTGCGTCATGAGAAGGATCAGATGAATTCTTAGCATTTTTTAAGAATAAAATCATTTGGGCGAATTATACAATGAATGGGGTAGTGAAGAGTAAATATGTAATGTTTGCAATTACTCCAGCTCACCCTCATACTTCCTTTTGGTCTCACCCACAGCGTGCAGCTATTCATGATAGCTCATCTTAACAAGGAGACATTCTCTAGTGCTAATGTATTAGACGGAAAGAAAAAAAGGAAAAAAACCAACTCAGCCAAGAAAAATATCCATGATTAAAATTAAAGGTGTAGCTTTAACATAAAAATTTGCTATAAAATTACATCCTCAGACAAAACCACATAGAAAGCTACAATCTTCTTCATCTCTCTTTTGCTAAGAAAGAAAAGGAAAACAAAAAGAATAGTTTCACAGTGTCCTGTATTCAGATCTTGATCAAAGATGTGCTGTGTCTGCTAATTACTGGCTTATGGCAGAAACAGTTCAGGTCCAGCCCTGCAAGGTATTATGTTTCTCCAGGAAGGCTGCTAAATGCCTCAGGCTCCATTGTCTTTAACAGCAGATGAAGTCTTTCATTAAACAAAGAACCCTTTTTTCTCCACATTGAACTTAAATACTTTGTAACTGTATTTTATTCCAAAATGCATTTGTTTTTTCTAGTCTAAAAATAAACAAACATATAAGTTAGGAACCCATCCTCTCTATCAAGATAAGTCTACCCGATTATATCACTTTCTGACTACATGAAATGTAGTTCTGATTTCTCCAACCTTTCCCCCCCCCTTTGAAATGAACAACAATAACACTGAATTGATATATTAATTTTAGCACCAGCATGCTACCCACACTCACCTCTACTCATTCTGCATAACAGAATCTCTAAGTGGTATTTGTTCTTCATTCGCAACAGCTACATTGTGGGTTACTAAAGTACTTTAACAGCTAATGTAAGTTTGGATCATATGGCTTTGTTAAAAAATAATAAAAAGGAAGCGACCCATGCATTTTATTCATTAGTTTAAAAGTACTATTTCTGAAATTTATCTGGATCCTTTAAAAATCCTAACTACTTTTCACACAGGTGGCTAGGAAGTGCAGGAAGCAATTTGCACTTATGCAAGACATTCAATTCTCATCTCCTCAGTCCCATTTCCTGTCAAAATGCCTTTTACATGGTAACTATGATTTACGATGGATTTTTGCCTGATTATTTTTTTTTCTTTAATGACAGTATTGTTTACCTGAGTTGTTATGAAACTTCATTTTGTCTCCAGTTTCACGTTATCCCAAGAAATCTGTTCACAGCCCTGTGTCACTCTCAGTCCCTGTCATGGGGGGAACTTCAGTCAGCCTTTGCTCCAACTCGTTGAAATTGCACTAGGAGCTTTCTGCTCCAGGAAAGTTCCCTTCAGCCAAGCATTATGGGATACAAAAATTCCACAACCATACTCTTGTTATAATGTAGTTATTCAATGTTGCTCCTTTGTAGGCAGCTCCAAGAGACGCAACACAATAAATATTAGTCCCGGCATTCACTTAACTATCGCATTAATGGGGGGGGTGTCTTATGGGTTAACAAGACTTTATAGAAAATGACTGACTTGTCAAACCATCGCCTTCCTTCCAAAACTTGGAATGGAGATAACTGGCAACTCTTTTGGCCGAGGGACTCCAAGATCACTATTGACAGCAGGCACACTTATAAATTTCAGTACTTAAGAGGCCCTGAATGGAAAATATTACACATTTTTGTACTTGCAAAAACTGTTATACATTATACTTAGCACAGTACGTGTATTTTAGTGACTCCATGTGTCACTGAAACTTATAGTCTGCTCATGTGAAGTGGCTTTGTATGTAAAGGAAAAATAATCTGTTAGTAATCGAGAAGCATTAGTTATCTCTGAAGTCACTGTGCTCATTAGAACTTTGGCTTCCTAAACTCTGTAATACATTTGAAGAATGTATTCTACATTCCATTTTTCGCATAGAAGCTTAGTAGTTAGAGAGGATATTATATGGTCAATAGACCCTGGGGTTTGGTCATTTTCCCTCCAAAACACATTAAGTGAGTGTTGAAAGTCTCCTCTGCCGAAGCTCACTTTCTTTCCATAATTCATTCCCTTCTGCCACGTCTTTTTCTCTCCTACAGCAGCAGTCATAGCTTAAACACAAACAACAGAAAAACAAACAAACAAACAAAAAAAACCAAGCCCCACCTCCCCCCGAAAAACTGCCGCTCAGAAAACCCATTTAATTGCCCAGTGAAGACTTCATTCCAAACAGAAAGCAACTTCAAACACCAGCTTCGAAACAGTCTCACCTCCTGACATAAATTCTCTATGAAATTTGTGTTTCACTCAGACAATGACTTGGAGCCTCTCAAATGTCACCATTTTTATTTTGGAAGATTTCATGCTCAGCCACACCCACATCAAACTAACTGCTAAAATCTTCAGGGTTTGTTTTTTTTTGTTTGTTTGCTTTAGGTTTTTTAAAAGTAATCTTTTAATTGTATATTGGTAAGAATTAGAAATGTTAGGAAATCAAAGCTTGCCAAAAGTGTGGAGGAAAATACTCAGCAGACATTATGAGCTTAGAAGTTGTAAGGCCTTAAGAGGAATATTGATGGTCCCAAAATATGAAGGCACATAAATCTGTTGTGAATTTAAATGCAAGAGAGATTGAAATCATTTGCAAATTTCATTTTAATAAACAGTCTCTGCTCAGCTTACACAGTCCACAAGAATGCTGGAAAAAAGTCTAAACGTGCGCCAATATTTTACAAAGTATGCACCAAACAGTTTGCTAACATCAAGTTCAATTAAGCCCAAACTGAGAAAATAAGCAGGAATAAGAATAGTTTACTCAATTTATAAGAGAAGTAGATGCTATTTAGTACAAATAAATAACTCAATCAATCCAGGTTCAGTTCTGGTTCAAGCAGGCACAACTCTCCCACTGTAACTATGTAAGTTCTGCTTTGAGCACCCAAGGCAAGTGAGCAAACTTGCCCAATTTTTACGTGGACAAATCACCACCCAAAGCATTCTTGAGGTATTTCCAATAACTTTTTTTTGCTCCCCCATTTTCCCTATACATTTATTGCGACTGGTTTTGTTTTTAAACTCTTGTGGATCAGAAGCAAAGGCAATCTCTGTCATCTTATATTTTTGCAGAAGAGATGGTCATTCAGTAATTTGAGACAACACTAACATCTCTGTGTTGAGGATGTGCCACATAATTTTCATTGGTTTTTCCCCCCTGTGTTTGCTATTTCTTTTTCTTCTGCTGCTAAAAGTTACACTATCTTTCCTTAAAAGTTTCCTCATTCTTTGAAACCAAATGTTTCAAAACCAATAGTTTCCCTCCTGCTCTGCTCCCTTTGCTCTCATCTTTATACTCTCCATCTAGATGCCCACCATTCCCAGAGCTCCCTCCAATTGGCAGCATCAATCCCTTCCCTTGTATTGAGTAGTGCCCCTGGGGTTGGGGAGACCAAGCATCTTGCATCTCCAGCAGCACCCGGTGGTGTCAGGTCACGTGCAAGACAGAGGAGGATTGTGGAGCAAACACAAAACAAACGCAGCAGGTTAAAGTGGCATTTCAAAACCTTTACAAAGTTGAGGTAGGGTCTCTCAAACCTCCTTACTCATCACAGGAAAGAAGGGAAATTTTTGCTTCCAAGCACTTTAGGGGCAGAGGCTCAACACAGAAGTGTTCCGCCTCCACCAGAGGTCAGGAGGAAAGCATGTTCTCCGGGGCTCTGCCCCAGCTGGGAACTAAAGTCCCTACAAGATCAGAAATTGCTGCATCTCCACAAATGAAAGAATGTGCATACAAGCAACTGCAGACGAATTTCATTATTTTTTTTTCTGGGGAGGAATAAGGATTCAGCTGTGACTAAATTGAAGCATCAGGTGAACCCCCAAGACTTTCTAGCTCAGGTCTCAAACCACAGAGTTGACAAAGGCTCAGATCTGGTGCAGACCCTGCCCAAAGCAGAAAAGGTGCATAGAAGTGAGTAAAGAAAACTGACAAATTTTTCCCGCGTAACTCACTGTGCATCAGGTGAAAGCGGGGGTATACTTTGCACAAAGCTAGATGACAATGCGATAAAAAAGCTAAAACCAACAAACAACATGAGAAAGTACTTTCCATCTGCCCAGAGAACAAACACCTTGATGTTGTCAGCCTGTCTGGGACAAGAGTCATGGTGACAGATACACAAAACAACGCCCATAAGACCCTGATTTAATTATTAGTTACAAGTGTTTATGATAATCAAACCCACATCTCTGGGTGTAAGCGCCCAGGTTTTCACCACGCAGGGGTTACAAAGGCATGGTTTGCTCCTCACTCCCCCTCGTCTGCTGAATCATCAGATACCAGCCACAACGGGTCAGGAGACCAGCCAAACAGGTTCACTGATCCAATACACTCCTCTAAGACAAGGCCATCCCTGAAGTTTTTCAACTCTCTTATTATTTTTCAGGCTTAGAGTTCAGACCAGAACACATGCATCGAAACACATCCTATTCACCGTCAGGCCAAAACACGTCCCTTTGGAAAATACGAGGCGGTGGTGGGGATGTAAAAATCAACACTTATAAAGCTCTTGGTTATTCAAGCACCAGGCAAAGCTGGATTTTACTTCTAATATTGAACTAACAGCAGCATTAAAAGACAAAACTCTCAGGTCTATTTTACAGGGCAGTGAAACTCTATAATGTGTTTTGCACCAGAGCATCCAAGAGCACACCTTTCTGCTCATTTTATTTGGTTGCAGGAAACTTGTCTTCAGGAAATGAAACCTGTGCACACCGAAACCTAAATATTATTTAACAATCGCAGATTTACATCATCACCAAAATGTAAAAATAAGTACAACAATCAATATTTGTCTATGGGTTCTCAACAACCAGCAAATATTTGGGGGATAACACAGACACTTCAGTTCACAAGGAACTGTCAAAGATGACAGGTAGGCAGCCCTGATTTTATGGTCATCATGATGCTTTTATTTTTCTTTGTATCTTCTATTGAAGTTCTCAGAACCTCAACAGCTATCAAATAAGATCAGATTTGAACAGTAGATAAAGGTTACCTGCACAAGAAAAAAAGGAAACTTCTGGTTTTAGGAAGTAAAACATTAAAGGCAAACCAAGTCTGCTGCAAATCCAGAAGTGGAACTAGAAATCATGAATTTTAAACCTATGCTTATCCCCTAAATCAGCTCTGACAAATAACACCTGAAATATCAAGATTACTAATAAGAAACATTTTTCAAGTAATACAGCATCTTTAAAAAAAAGTTGTAATTAGCTGCCACACACAGTAGGTATTATTACCAGAGAAACAAAGGAAACATTTTGCTACATTATGCTGGAGTGCGTAAGGAGTATCAGTGACTGTCACTGTGAATACCAAGGAAGTCCATTAGAAAATAAGGAAATGAAAGCCAGAATTGCATCAAAGGCCTCCTGGAGAATAATACACAAGAAGATTATTTCAAATGAAATAAAAAAAAATAACAAAATCCTAAGAATATCACTTTTCTGATGACTTGATATAACTCATTAAAGAAAAAACCCTACGCCCCCCACTGAGGATTATTTATATATGGGAGGAAAACAGTTATCAAAAGAGGTTCCTGAAACATAGCTATGAACCTTTTCCTCAGAATAACCAAAAAGCAGGACTTAACCAGGAAATCACACTAAGAGCAAACAATATTGTTTGCTTATCAGCCATCAAAATCCGAAATATTCAGTGGCTTGATTTCTGCCTTTTTCTGAAAAACAACCCAAAGCCCAACTCCCACCCCCTCCGCCCCAAAAAAGGTAAGTATCATCTGTGTGGGAAGAGATAAAAAAAACACAAAAAAAATTGTACAGAGTGAAATTCTATGGCCACTACAGGTCTTGAAAATGGTGGTGTAGCCCCAAGCGCCTGGGATATGATGACTACAGAAGGCTGGTTTGGTATTGCACCATCAGATGACAGTAAAGGCTTTCCCTTATGTAGGCAGTTGGCACTTCTACCTATTAAATAGAAGCTGTATTGCACATCACCTCGGTATCAGGTAGTCAGCAAAATTAAGCCCTGTGGTTCTCAAGAGATTTTTATAGACTCCCATGATAAAGATTACCTTAGTTTTTTTCCTGCATTCCTAAAATACATATATTTAATATTCTGGAAATAAATTCAGTCTACTACTTAGAAGCACTCATGCTATTAAAGATCACTTAGGAAGCGTTGTACCTCTTCAAAGTGGGGATGTTTGAACATACATTGCATGTCCTGCTTCCACCCTTCAGTAGCAATGAAAAGGCTTTTCAACACCCGGAATATTAATCAACTTAAAAGACAAGCAAAACTCACTTGAGGAGTTTGAAACCTGCAAATTACTGTTAGGCAGCAGTCAGACTCCTAGTAACACTAGTTACCGCCACAATCAACATAGACATATTTTCTGTATTAAATTTCAGCTTGCAAATGTTAGCTCGTGCTTACAGTAAGAGCATACAAATCAAACCACACGGAGAACATTAGGTGATTCCCTGCTGCCCACAAAGATACTCCCTCAACTCAGAATTTTGCAATTTCTAAAAGACAGGAAAAAGCTATTGGTGTTGCAGAAAGTTATTTTAAATCACAAGCAGTAGATTATCATTAACTTGTCTTTTAACCGCTAGGCAGAGCACTGCAAACTGGTCTGCACCTCACATACCGAGGCACACTGGCCATCCAGCATATGCTGACATCAAGTAAGTTGGTCTAATTTCCAGGTACTTCCTACTGAGGTGTACCATTTCAGATATTTGAATAAATCGCCGCTGTTTGTTTCTGTCTTCACAGAACTGAATCCTCCCAGATCTCAGCTGGAGCACAGATCAGTTTCAGTTTAGTTTTAAAATAGAGTGAAAATAGGCTTATAAACTACTGCACATACTGGGGTCCTTAAACCACCCTGACATCTGTTGGAGGGACAACTCAATGGGGCACAAACAATGCAGGAGGTTCCTGGAATGCTTTGATGATGACTTCCTTATTCAAGTGATAGAAGAGCCAATAAGGAGAAGTGCCATTCTGGACCTTGCTCTCACCAGCAAGGAGGGGCTGCTGGGGAATGTGAAGCTCAAGGGCAGCCTTGGCTGCAGTGACCATGAAATGGTGGAGTTCAAGATGCTTAGGGCAGCAAGGAGGGCGCACAGCAAGTTCACTGCCCTGGACATCAGGAGAGCAGACTTTAGCCTCTTGAGGGACCTGCTTGGCAGGTCCCTCAATAAATGAAATAAAGTGATAAATGAAATAAATGTGATAAAGCCCTAGAGGAAAGATGATGCCAAGGAAGCTGGTTAATATTCAAGGATCACCTCCTCCAATCAGGAGCGATGCATCCCAACAAAGAGGAAGCCAGGCAAAATGCCAGGAGGCCTGCATGGATGAACAAGTAGCTCCTGAACAAACTCAAAAGCAAAAAGGAAGCCTACAGAAGGCGAAAGCAAGGACAGATTACATGGATGAACAAGGAGCTCCTGAACAAACTTACAAGCAAAAAGGAAGCCTACAGAAGGTGGAAGCAAGGACAGATTACCTGGGAGGAATAGAGGAATACAGAGAAATTGTCCAAGCAGCTAGGGGTAAGGTTAGGAAAGCTAAAGCCCTGACAGAATTAAACCTGGCCAGGGATGTCAAGGGCAGGCAACATCACGAAAAGCTTCTACAGGTAATGTCAGTAATAAAAGGAAGACTAGGGAAAACGTAGATCTCCCTCTCCAGAAGGAAACGAGAGACCTGGTCACCCAGGATATGGAAAAGGCTGATGTACTTAATGACTTTTTTTGCGTAAGTCTTCACCAGCAAGTGCTCTAGCCACACCACCCACATCACAGAAGGCAAAGGCAGGGAGTGGGAGAATGAGGAACCACCCCCTGTAGAAGATCAGGTTCAAAACCATTTAAGGAACCTTAAGGAACCTGATGAGATGCATTCACTGGTCCTGAAGAAACTGGGGGCTCCTGAAGGAACTTGCTACACCACTATCGATCACATTTGAGAAGCTGTGGAAGTCCTGTGAAGTTCTCACTGACTGGACAAGGAGAAACATAACCCCCACTTTTAAAAAGGGAAAAAGGAAGATCCAGGGAACTACACGCCGGTCGGTCTCACCTCTGTTCCCAACAAGATCATGGAACAGATCCTCTTGGAAACTATACTAAGGCACATGGAAAATAAGGAGGTGATCAGCAACAGCCAACATGGCTTTTCTAAAGGTAAATTATGACTGAACATCTGGTGGCCTTCTATGACTGAGTTACAGTGTTGATGGATAAGGAAAGCGCAACTGACACCATCTACCTCAACTTGTGCAAAGCATTTGATACTGGCCCACACCACATCCTTGTCTCTAAATTGGAAAGACGGGGATTTGATGGATGGACCACTTGGTGGATAAGGAATTAGCTGCATGGTCGCATTCAAAAGTTGTGGTCAGGGACTTGATGTCCACGTGGAAACCTCATTCCTCAGGGGTCAGCAATAGGACTGGTGTTGTTTAACATCCTTGTGGGCAACATGGGCAGTGGGACTGAGTGCACCCTTAGCAAGTTTTCTGACGTCACTAAGCTGTGTGGTGGATGCCCCGTCCCTCAAAGTGTTCAAGTCCAGGTTGGATGGGGCTTTGAGCAATCTGGTCTAGTGGAACATGTCTCTGCCCATGGCAGGGGTGTTGGAATTCGATGATCTTTAAGATCCCTTCCAAACCAAATCATTCCATGATTCTTTGATCTAAACATCAAGCCAAAACCATTATCTTTCTAATGATCTAATTAGAATGACCATTATCTTTCTAATGCTTGTGTAAAACCACTTTTGAAACTTGTATAATCTTTTGCACTGTATACTTTTTGTTTCAGCAATTGAACCTCTGTTTTAAAAAAGTCTTATATCGTTATACATCAGAGTAGTTTAATCCTATAGTGGAACTATAATGGAAGGCAATTATTTTCGCATCAATCTTAAATGTTGGAATTAAAGAATACAGTCCATTTAATAACAGCAGGTTATAAACATTTATTCTTTGGCTAGTCCCAACATATCTGAAAGATATGCATGGTTTCAGACTTTACAGCTAACATCTATAGGGTCAGCAAAATCATTTACTTTATTTTATTTTTTTTTTAAATAACTTTACTTCCTTTTCTGAAAACAAGCCATTAAAAAAAAAAACAACAAAAAAACCCCACAAATTAAGAGACAAAGTTCAGAATTAGATTTTGCTCTATGTCTGTGCTATGTAACAACTTCTACAAAGCACAGACATTTCTCACTGGTTAAGGAAAAAAGCAAGGAGAGCAGTAAGGCCTTTTAGTTACCACTTGATCCATTGCAAACAGGTGGGACCTTCTGGGATCCAACACTTTCTCCCTCCATTTTCAGTGAGAGACTCTCAGATTACACAAGACTTGCAAACCTCCTCCCACAAGCACTCACTACGCTTCAAAAATAGTGATACCCCAATAGTGATTTCCCACTCAGCTACTTATAAGGCTTTGCTAATGATAACATCTGAGCTACCCTCCCAAGCAGCCTCTCAACTGGCCAGCACTTACTCTGTTCAGAACTTGGATTATGAGAGTAGGAATCCTGAAAATTTATCCCAAATTGAATTTACAGGCTCCCAGTTTGTGAGAAGCCATTACTTCATGATGGCCTCCTTATTTGCATACAAATGAACATAAAGTTTTGAAATATCCTCCTAATCTGACTGCCTTCTGGCTCAGCCCATCATGAGACAGTATGCAGACAAAATCCCAAAACCCCAAAAGCATAATGGCAAATTCGCTGCACTTGCTGCAACTCAAAAGCTATATTTTGCATTTTCCTGGGGCAAACAAACTAAAAATAATGTAAAACCTCCACATTGCGTGTTTCCTCTTAAACCCTCACCAAATTAAATATTTAATTCCAGGGCACTGCTCTTTTACTTCATTTTCTTTGTGTCATCTCCCCTTCCCCCCCGGTGGTATCAATGATACTGTAGAGGTGGAAATGTAACTGAAATTAAAGTAAAAAATATATTTAAACCTAAAGTTGAAGGAAACATTCTGATGTTTAGTAAATAATGATCTACATTTGGCACCTGGCCAATTTTACTACTGTATTTATGTTCCTGCCTGTGAAGTTCTCACTGACTGGACAAGGAGAAACATAACCCCCACTTTTAAAAAGGGAAAAAGGAAGATCCAGGGAACTACACGCCGGTCGGTCTCACCTCTGTTCCCAACAAGATCATGGAACAGATCCTCTTGGAAACTATACTAAGGCACATGGAAAATAAGGAGGTGATCAGCAACAGCCAACATGGCTTTTCTAAAGGTAAATTATGACTGAACATCTGGTGGCCTTCTATGACTGAGTTACAGTGTTGATGGATAAGGAAAGCGCAACTGACACCATCTACCTCAACTTGTGCAAAGCATTTGATACTGGCCCACACCACATCCTTGTCTCTAAATTGGAAAGACGGGGATTTGATGGATGGACCACTTGGTGGATAAGGAATTAGCTGCATGGTCGCATTCAAAAGTTGTGGTCAGGGACTTGATGTCCACGTGGAAACCTCATTCCTCAGGGGTCAGCAATAGGACTGGTGTTGTTTAACATCCTTGTGGGCAACATGGGCAGTGGGACTGAGTGCACCCTTAGCAAGTTTTCTGATGTCACTAAGCTGTGTGGTGGATGCCCCGTCCCTCAAAGTGTTCAAGTCCAGGTTGGATGGGGCTTTGAGCAATCTGGTCTAGTGGAACATATCTCTGCCCATGGCAGGGGTGTTGGAATTCGATGATCTTTAAGATCCCTTCCAAACCAAATCATTCCATGATTCTTTGATCTAAACATCAAGCCAAAACCATTATCTTTCTAATGATCTAATTAGAATGACCATTATCTTTCTAATGCTTGTGTAAAACCACTTTTGAAACTTGTATAATCTTTTGCACTGTATACTTTTTGTTTCAGCAATTGAACCTCTGTTTTAAAAAAGTCTTATATCGTTATACATCAGAGTAGTTTAATCCTATAGTGGAACTATAATGGAAGGCAATTATTTTCGCATCAATCTTAAATGTTGGAATTAAAGAATACAGTCCATTTAATAACAGCAGGTTATAAACATTTATTCTTTGGCTAGTCCCAACATATCTGAAAGATATGCATGGTTTCAGACTTTACAGCTAACATCTATAGGGTCAGCAAAATCATTTACTTTATTTTATTTTTTTTTTTAAATAACTTTACTTCCTTTTCTGAAAACAAGCCATTAAAAAAAAAAACAACAAAAAAACCCCACAAATTAAGAGACAAAGTTCAGAATTAGATTTTGCTCTATGTCTGTGCTATGTAACAACTTCTACAAAGCACAGACATTTCTCACTGGTTAAGGAAAAAAGCAAGGAGAGCAGTAAGGCCTTTTAGTTACCACTTGATCCATTGCAAACAGGTGGGACCTTCTGGGATCCAACACTTTCTCCCTCCATTTTCAGTGAGAGACTCTCAGATTACACAAGACTTGCAAACCTCCTCCCACAAGCACTCACTACGCTTCAAAAATAGTGATACCCCAATAGTGATTTCCCACTCAGCTACTTATAAGGCTTTGCTAATGATAACATCTGAGCTACCCTCCCAAGCAGCCTCTCAACTGGCCAGCACTTACTCTGTTCAGAACTTGGATTATGAGAGTAGGAATCCTGAAAATTTATCCTAAATTGAATTTACAGGCTCCCAGTTTGTGAGAAGCCATTACTTCATGATGGCCTCCTTATTTGCATACAAATGAACATAAAGTTTTGAAATATCCTCCTAATCTGACTGCCTTCTGGCTCAGCCCATCATGAGACAGTATGCAGACAAAATCCCAAAACCCCAAAAGCATAATGGCAAATTCGCTGCACTTGCTGCAACTCAAAAGCTATATTTTGCATTTTCCTGGGGCAAACAAACTAAAAATAATGTAAAACCTCCACATTGCGTGTTTCCTCTTAAACCCTCACCAAATTAAATATTTAATTCCAGGGCACTGCTCTTTTACTTCATTTTCTTTGTGTCATCTCCCCTTCCCCCCCGGTGGTATCAATGATACTGTAGAGGTGGAAATGTAACTGAAATTAAAGTAAAAAATATATTTAAACCTAAAGTTGAAGGAAACATTCTGATGTTTAGTAAATAATGATCTACATTTGGCACCTGGCGTTGCCCACTACCTATATTTACTACTGTATTTATGTTCCTGAGCTACATACTGTAACAACCTCAAGAAACTGAATGGCCTTTACAAATCCTGATCTTTTGCAGTTCTAAAGATCCCCAGAAAGGCTCTAAGGTACACAACATGGAGAAGACTGCTGTTGCTTAACTAGCCCTCACTCCCACCCATTTTCCTGGCAGAGGGTAGGTATAATCCTGCAAAAGTCACTGAACTCCATTTTTACCCTGCAACCTTCCATTTTCATCCCAGCAACTCTCCTTTGAACTTCAAGGCAAGTCTTTAGTTTGTCAGGTTCACTTTGCTGCAGCATGTTTTGTGGTTCCTCTAATTGCTAGCTGGCGTGCAGCAAAGTGCTGTGCCTAACAGAAGATTTTTGAATTCCAGCTGAAGCAGGAGCTGTACCCTTCCATTTATTTGGTTTGTGGGCAAGCTTTCCAAAGGCATGGCTTAGCTAGCAAAACCTGTTCAGCTGCTAAATTAGGAGCAAAATCTTTCTATCTTGCCTCCAATTTAAAAAAAAAAAAAAGTGCATATACTTATGCACCAAAACACCTTTGTATGCAGAGAAGAAACCAGCATCTTCATTAGCTTTGAATTCTTTGGACAACCTTTTACCCAACACCACTTAATGTCAAAAGCAGATAAAAAAGGAAGACTTAAGATGACTTGGTTGCTCACATGGCAACGTGCAGCATAAAAAGCCACGTGCAAAAACATTTCAGCTTTAGAAAAGCTCCTGTTAAGATACAAGGGTATGAGAAGCCTGGAAGGCTTTAGGTCAGCTCTCACCCTGCACCTTGGGCACACACCAACATCCTCAGATGTGGTCTGGGAAGGCACCAGCCCATGTTCTGAGAGAAGGATGTCTTCAGCACAACACCACCAGCAGAGCCAAGAGAGGGGTGATATCCACCAAGCTCTAGACCAGCGACTCCTCACCTCCAAGTCCTGAAGCTGCCGTTTACAAAGCTCACAAGAATTTGAAGAGCCTGCACAGACTTCATGGGTTTTACTTCAAAGAAACGCTGGTTCAGAAATGGATTCTTCAAATTTACAGATTAAAAGAGACTTTCTCAGCATCACCCGCTTACCGTAGGCTGCACAGAGCCTTGCTCCTGCAGGTCAGGTTACTTCCAGACCCAAAGGTCAGGCTGACAAAAGCACTTGGTGATTTTCATGCCGCGAGGCATGCAACCTTGGATTACCTCTTCCTCAACAAGCTACGTACTGACCATCCCTACTGGCCACCGCCGGGTGCAGCGGGCCAGGCAAGCCCCAGCTCTGCCCAGCACCTCTCCTCAGCCCTGTTCAGCGACCTCACACCAAGGAGCAAATCCCAAAGCGGCTATGATGAAGGCCAGGCAGCCCCACGCACGGTCCTTCACAAGGACAACAGCTCCCAAGACCCGTGCCAGCAGCATATACAAATATCCACATCCACCCCCCTTCCAGGCTGACCCCCCATTGCAACCCTGCTGGCACTGCTCTCCTCCCCTCCCACCCCCTCAACAAAAGTTTCTGAGAACACACGAGTTGAGCGCTGGTGAAACAGAGAATTCAGAAATCACGGGAGGGAATACAGGACAAGTTACCAGATACTTTTACCCAATAAACTCAGAGGGATGTATTACTTTGCCTTATTGCTTTTCTTGCCCGGTCATGCAGGCTCTCTTCTGCAGCCGTAAGTAATATATTTTTGATTTAATGGAGACTCTTCTATTACCACATTTTCCTATTACTGCATACCTGGCTTTGTAACCTGAATGCTTCTTTGGAAACACTTTTCCATGCAGCTCCATAAAAATAATATGATAAAACAAAAGAGACTCAGGAATTTTAATACGCGGAGGAACAAGGGAGATCCGTACCTGCATCATTAAGCCAGTCAGATTCATTCCCCAGGCCCCTACTGCTTTGAGCTTACTGGCTACTGAAAACTTTGACAACTGATTCTTATTTTATTTTTCTAAAAAAGTTGACCAGAGATGAGCTTTAAGGCTTGAACTTGCTGAAACGCTGGCGTTTGGCAGAGAGGAGGCTGTGATCATTTAGGATCAGCAACAGATCAGAAATATGTTAAGTATTTTCTACTAAAACTTTCAGAAAAGGCTGTGGTCAGTAACAGAAAGTTCAACAGGAATGTTTAAAGTCTCACAGGGCTCCATGCTCCTTCACTGCATGAGCCACTTGCAGTAACCAACATCTCAAAGCTCAGCTAAATAAGAGAAGTGAACCTCTGTTTGGGAGGCACTAGTTTCCAGTCAGTTTCTTTTCAGGCATAATTACTGAAAACTAATATTAATGATTGAGGGTAACCGTTTAGGATTGAGGAATAAATTGCCTAAGGTTTTGACTAGCAGCTAAACTCTAAATATACAGTTTGTTTGTATATTCCTAGCCATGTGACCTCTACTGAGTTTTGCAATTTTTCAGTCTCAACTCTCAATTAAAACAGGATAATGGTGCTTATCTCCTTAATCAACCACCAATCAGTTTTGACATCCTTGAAAGAAGAGATATGCAAGAATTAACAGTACAGGAAAAAGAATTCCAGCAAAAAATCGTTTGCAGGTTTAGAAATAATTACTCAGAAGTTCTGATGCTTTCAACCAATTTATTGCCTACATTCAGCCAGCCAGGACAAACAACCACCTCCTACATGCTAAAAAAGCAAATCAGCAAACAACAGAACTAAAGTCAAGATGTCTATGTAAGGGAAATGATGATGACTAACAAACCAAAATTGGAGAAATAGAAGACTTCCGAATGCATTCTTATCATAGCTTTCTTAAAGCTCATCCTTATATGGTTTATGGAAACAAAATATCCACCCCAACGATCCCACGACTCATAAACGTGAAAGCATGAGTTTTAACCATCATCTAAAGTGAAGCCTGTATTGTTAATAGTTTGAAATCCTTTCCATACGTGTATTCTTCTGCTTACTCCTCTTTTATTTTTCTTATAACAGCCTCTCCTGCCATTTTATTTAGCGGTTATACTCTTTTCTCCCCTTTCTATGGAGACAATTTTAACTTTTAAATTTTAGGAGTTCAGATCCCCCTGTAACAGTGATTATGGCCAACTCTTGGGATCCGCGTTACCATTCCCTGCACTGCTAGTTGGGGTTTTTGTAAAATTAAATAGCTTACAGCTAACCTACACTAGGTTAATATTTCAACACCTGAAGAGCAATGGACTCAAATCTCTTAAAACCTGCTCTACATCAAGGTGTCTCACTTCCCCATCTTCAAAATGGGAACAAAACCATCCATTTTGTCCACATAGTTTGTCAGAACTCACGTTCCTCATACAGCGAAATGCTCTTCCTCCTCTGCATTTCCAAAGCAGAGTAGGGCTCTCAACACAACAAATGGTAATATCATTATACTGTTTTATAACAAAAGCAAGACTCAGTTGGAACAATAAAAATAGTAAGTAAAAAGCACATTGAGCTAGTCTTACTGCAGATAACCATTTCTGAAATGGATAACTTGAAAAAATGACCTTAAAAAAATAGAAATCAAGTGATCCATAACATTTTTTCCCTATTACCCCACCTCAAATCATGATCATTGCAGCTGTTCCTGAGCTAGGAGTCTAGACTTCATGTTTCCTGAAAGAAAAACTAAAAAGATGAGGGAGAACAGTATTATAAAGATTCATACTCAGGCAGGCGGATAAAATGAGTGTCGTGGTTTTTAACACTTGCGTTTACCAACTGCAGAACACTGGCTTAATTTTCGCTCAAATGGTCCTGAGTCCATCAAAAACACTCAGCAGGCACTTGCCTCACCTGTGATACTTGGGCAACCCCGTGCTTCTAAAGAGTTTATGGGAAAAAAAAGAAAGAAAAACCTACAGCCATCACTGAAATTGATTTACTGCTTTCTAAGACCCCTGTTCATTTGCAAAAATCCATTGCAAGTCATCCAATGAGCAGCTGGAAGCAGAACTTTTTACTAGAACTGTAACCTACAGCACCCAAAAGGGTTTGTGAACCACTGCAACAGAGAGAGGTAAACAACCTCCAGAGTCCTTTCACTTCCCAAGCTGAGCCATCCCAGTGTCTTTTGTCCTAAGTGACTACATTCATTGGGAAAGGTGAAATTCCTTTACAAAGCGCACTATAGCTGACCAGATCTGTATTACAAAATAAAGACCTAAATAAACTCTATATTATAAAAGCAAAAAAAACCCAACCAAACAATGAAACCAACAAAAAATAAACAAACCCCAAACTTTCCATGCTTTTCTGGTTTGTTTTTTCGTTGTTTTTTTTTGTTTGTTTGTTTGTTTTTTTTTTCTTTTTTAAGCCTTCTATTACTCACTGACACTTTTTCCACAAGTTTCATAAGTATCATGACCTCACGTAACAGAAGAAATACACAATTCTTTATCTTTCTCATTTCCAAAGAGTCATTAAGGCAGGAGCCTGGAGAAACAGCCCCCAAAAACAATATTTAAAAAATAGGTGGTGGCTCTTAGCTGTTCAGCAACTTAAGAGATTTATTTATGAAAGTCCATGCTAAGTTACTGAACTTGAAAATACATCCAAAAAGCAAGCATCTGGTTTCCATCTGTCCTCATGGGAACCAGGAAAGGGCTTTAGCTAAAAAATAAAATATTGGGGTACAAAAGAGCAAGATTTCAGGGAGGGAGAAACATAGACAAAGAAAAATTCCCTATGCAATGCATTTAATGTTTAAAAAAACCAACAGATTATCAAGAAGCTAAAATTCCACGTTACAAAAAGAAGAAAAAACACACCCCCAATTTTTAAGCCATAGCTAATATGAAAAATGAGCAAATAACACACCAAAATTAGATTTTTATTACACAATTTAAAAATCATAACTTTCATACTAAACAGTTAGTCTAGTTTACTTGCCAACACATGCAAATGTTAGGCACCTACTACGCTACCTGGCTGGAAAGTACCATTTTATCTATTTGTATTTAAGAAATTGCCAAGCACATGGACTTGCAGTTGAGACAGCTGTAATTCTGGTTCCTTTCAGGGGCAGAGAGCAATTCCATATTTAAAAAACCAACATGCAATATTGCCTTACATAGGAAAAAAGGGAGCTTTCAGTCTCCCTTCAAATATTTTTCCAACATTCATTTGCAAGTTACAAAACATCTAAATTGGTTTTCCACAAGAGGTACATGCACATCTGCCTCCATAAATATATTGCTTTAAACCTGTAGGTAAAGCTTTTGAAGGCATTGTTTTAAATATCCCTTCCAACCTCCCGGGCAAGCTACTTCTTGCCCTTTATTTTGCTTGTCTCAATTTTATTTTTTCCACTTGGCACATAAAGACTAGAGGAAGTCAAGTGAAAACCTGACCAACAGTACAAAAGCGTATCAAGTTGAAATACTTATAATAAGGAAGCTGATCATAAAGAATTTCCTCTCTTGCCTTTGCCACACAGACTGACAAAGTTTCCTTCGCACCGTTTAAAAGGCAAACTGTCGCCATGCCCCAGCCACCGTGTGAACTGGGATGCTGGAACCCATCAACCTCAGATGGGAACCACTCGTGTTCACTGGCTTAGTAATCCCTGGAGCGTACCACTGCTTTACTACCAACTACTGTTTTGATCCTCACAACACACACAACAAAAGCACTAAAAAGCCAGAGCAAGACCCTGCTTCTTTTTCAAATAATTCCTGTTAATTTTGGTCAGTCCTTCCCTAGCAAACGGCACAGCCAGCACCACCTCCGATGTACCATGAGGCTCCCTCCATTTTGCCATTATCTTCACATTACAATTAAGTCTGCACCACTATCTTAATTTCCACATATTCCACGTGAGTCTGTGACAAACTATAACTGATCAAGAGTAATGCAAGCACCCACAGATGAGTGCACAGTACTTCTTAAAATTTATCATCAATAAGGTCACATGATGCTACCACCAAAAACACACCAAATTGAACTTAGAAAATATATTCTGGTTTCTACAACTAATTTGATCAAACTGAGTTCTTTCACATCTTTCATAAAACACCACATGGACACGCTCACAGAACAAAAGCCCTTAGCTCAAGCCATAATGATCTTCCAATTTTATTGGACATCAAAGTTACACCACTAACCAACTGATCATTGGGTTCCTTTAAAGCAGCAGCAAACTAGGATGGTATCTAAGAATTTATATACTCTTTCAAGCCTAACCTCAACATTCTTGCATTGTAGTTCAAACTATCAATAGTCTGTGTGGAAGTATATAAAAGCTCAGAGAAGTGTAAAAACCCCTAAAGATAATTAAAAGCAGTAAAAAAAAATTAGATAAGTCTTAGATTTTCCCATCTATGGCACCAATTCATATTTTGAAAGCCAACATCGTTTCACATTGACAGCATCCTATTTAATCTTGCATGGGAGCAATCACAGATCAAAATATTTTATTTATTTTGGTTTTGTTTTGGGAGAAGAGGCAGGAACATTAGGAGATGCCTCCATATTAAAATGGCTTATCTTGTCACCCTATTTAGATTCTCAAGTTATCCTTCCCATGGGCATTCAGCATCCGCAGTTAGCACGAGCTACTATGACTCCAAGAAGTGCTTTCTTTCAGGCTCTAAAGAACAAATAAACAACTGAAGCAAATCTCCTGCTAAACAGCAACCAGAGCAAGGAAGTTTTCACAGGCAGAGGAGCTGGGAGAGCACTGTCTATGGCTTTGGTTTCATGGGATCAGGGCAGAATTAGAAACAGCTGAGACCATGGGACTGCAGACTGGTAGAGCCACAAGAGAGGACCTATCAGTCCCACCCCCAGATACTGGGGCTGAGACTATTCCTTTGATCTCTGCTAGTCTGATCCTGACTTAGCCTTCAGCTGTCAAGTGGCCGACGCTGGTGAGTCAGACGCTACACTAGGTAGGAAGGGTGAGAACAGGAGAGGACCAGGCTAACTCATGATTAATTTGATTTTCAAACCACTCATCCCTGCACCCAACAAGAAGCAGCCTCCAACAAGTTATTGCCTGACCAAAGACACACCTGCTATTCCTTTCCTATATCTGATATTAACCCTGCCCATCAATTTATGGCAACAGGAGAAAGTGGGCCAAACCCCTACACTCCCAGCTGCCTACTGGAGTGACTCAGTGGACTCCTGGAAAGCACATTTCTAAATGACCTGTCTGCCTCATTGGGAGACAGAAAAGCAAGTGACACACTAGATACAAGGCATGATTCTTCTGATGAGTTTCATCAAGAAACTTTTAATGCCAACTTTACAAGTTTCACTTGAGAAGACGCCCTAGGCACGAACCACGCCAGAGATACTTCTTTCCTCAGAGGCTCAGCAAAGGGAATCCCTTATTAAGGGTAACTAAGGACCAAAGTACAGCAGGACAACAGAAAAAACAAGACATAACAAGCAGGGCTGAACTGTAGCCTCTTAGAAAAGAAAGCACTCACACAACCATTCAATTACACATCATGTAGGGCTCAGACCAAGCACAGCCACCCCAGAGAACTGGACATTTGTCAAACCTACAACCACATCACCTCTTCTATTCTTATCCCAATGAACTCTCAGGGATAGGTGGTCCTTTCATTAAGGGCAGTATAATTTGCCAGAAAAAGTACTAACTGCTGAAGAGATACTGTTACGGGCCTCAACCAACACTCATCAAGAAATTCTGCGCTGCTGAAGGTGGGCACAAACAGCAATCACAGGGTGCAACTGCTGCTTTTTTCTTTGATAACAAGAAAGGATGGGTCTCATTACGTGAGGCCAATCCTCCTCCAAGATGCTCACTCACGTCATTAAATAAAAATAGCAGTATTCTAATAAAAGCCAATATAAAAAGCCCTGGGAGGCTTTTGAGAGCTTGAAGGAATTTCTTGCTCATGCTGCCGCTCTTCCTGCTTCAGTTCCAATAACCCGCACGTGAGCATCCTGCCCCCTTCTTCCATCCCCTCCCAAAACACAGTCCCAGGCTAACAGCAGTATGCTGAAATTCAATAAACCGTATGTTTCAGGAATGGGGAGACTGGACCAAGCTGTAACTTCTACAGTAGATGCTGCAATTAGCAAAGGGAAGCTGCTAATTTGTGAAACATCAGTATCGCTTCGGGAAACATCTCCTTCTGACTCTCAGCTACAGTTATTTTCATCCATATAGCTCAGGGGTTAACTGTTTAAATAAATCCATCATTCTGTTTGCCAATAGAAATGATGATGTAGGACTTGACCCAAAAAAAGAGTGCCCCTAGTCAATCAGGGGAATGGGAGGGAAAAGAGCCTGGACAAGACCTGTTTTTAATTAAACAGGTGCTAACAAAACTCAAGCTCAAAAGGAAGAGGAACTAGACTTCATTCAATTTAGAGCAGGTGACAGAAGGTTGGAAAAGGTCCTTGTTGACTCGTATAATTAACACCTAATAAGTTTTCTAAAATGCTATAAATCAAGACACATTTCAGGCTACAGCAGCATATCTTTCAATTGTTGCCACTTAACTCCATGCACTTTGCCAAACCACTTACATGCTTTTATCCTCCAAACAACTGTTAGCATGATGATTAATTCTCTTTTGTTTTTCAAAGAAAAAGTTATCTTACCTTTGCAGAGTCATGTTCAAATTGCCTGTACATGCCTTGATCTTGTTTTGTGCTTCTAGATGAGTCATCCCGTCCGTACTTATCCCATCAATGGTGAGAACCACATCACCTATTCCCACCTGTGCTCGGGCTGCCTTGCCACCGTCGTTAAGCTGAAATATCACAAGAATGGTAAATGAGAAACTTGGATGGTTTACATCTATATTTTCTGAACACAGGACCACAGTATCTTCGTCACAGTGCTGTTTCATAGGTTAAAAAAAAAGAAAAAAAATTAATCTTTTCTCCTTTGTGTGTATGCCCCTGTGAAAGTTACCATGCTATCTTTCTTTCTGGTGAAGAACTATTTATAGGTTCCTGTTCTTATCTCACTTGGATGACAGGAAAAGTATTGCACAGTATTGCCTATTTTTCAAAAACCCCACTTCTACTTTACTGGCTGGAAGCTGTTCACATGCACTATTTCATATATATGAAATTTTTCTCACAAGAGGAAAAAGGAAAGCTGTAAACCTGCTTTTTCCATCCCAGACTTTCCATCTAAACAATCTCTTCAAAGTTTATGTATTTGTCAGTGACTGATCACATGCATGGAAGACTTCATTAATAATGAAGCTGACTTTCCCCCAGCTGCAACTACTAGAAAGTCAAAAGTTCAACATCACGGATAGACCGGTACAGGACTTTGTTTTGCCTTTCTCTCAATAGGTTTATAGCCCCAGCGACCCGCAGTATATTCAGACCAGAATAAGAAAGGCCTCTTGAGCAGTCTGCCTCTTTGATCAAGGTCACTGCCAAAGTTCAGCTCAATTGCCTTAGTCCACTTGAATGAAATTGTCTTGTAACAGAAACCTTTGTGAAGTTCACATTATTGACCTTGATTGAACAATAAATTAATCTTTTCATCTGATGCCACTGAATTTCAACTAGCTTCATTCCAAAGAACAGAAATAAAGCAACACATGGTAAGATCTATGCACTGATTTATATCCCTGGTCCTCAATCTGCTAATCACTTTATAGCTGGCTGAAGAGAGCAGTCCTGGATGGTGCAAATTCCTTCTTTGTCTCCAGATGTATTTCCTGTCTTAAAGCAGAGAAGTTGTGAGATTTTGTATGCACAGGACAAGCAGCTACAACTCTTTCCTTTGCCTGCAAGCACGAATGTGTTCCTTGAAGGAAGTGCTATGTTCTAGGGATGGTGCTGCAAAGAGCAGAATTACTTAATCTTTATTTCCAAAAGCAGAGTTCACCTTGGGCCACAGTCATGCTCTAGTAAGCGACATCTCAAAGGGAGGCAGAAGGAAGGCTTTCATTTCTGATATTATTAAACTGCCTCCGTTTTAGTTCGCTCAGTAGGGACCAAGAAGTTTTGATTCCTTGCGGTTCCTTTTGACGATGACCAACCACAAAGTACAGTCACCAGTCTCCACACCTAGGTTTCTCCAACAGAAGAAGCCAGGCTAGGTGTTGAAAACTGTCTATGCCAAAGGGGTGGAAATAAGTGAAATGCTAGGGGCTCAGTCCTGGCATTTATGTATGAACAGTCACTTGTCAGTAATCCTGTGCAAAGTGCCCCATCAGCCTACCTGACGTGGTTAAGGCTTTCCTATAATCTCAAAGACTGTAACACGACAGCTGTGACACACAGATTGGACGGCATCTTGAAGAGAAACACTTGGAGGAAAAACAGAGGAAAAAGTATCGCCTAATGCTGCAAGACAAATGCAAATGCAATACTCCAAAAATGTATAATTTGACAACATGTAGCCTGAAAGCAGGAAATTTCACATTCAGTGGATCACGGTTGGCATTTTTCAACACCAATCTATGCCCCACAGACATCTGCAGTAGCAATCTTTAGCAACTAAACACACTACTCAAAAATTCAAACAAAACCAGAAAAATCCTTCCATTTGGTGTTGATCCTGTGCTATCAAGTACATTATTCTGGTGAAAGGGGAGGCCTGAGATGTAGAAAGACTTGTTACTTCTTGGATTCAAAACAGCAGCCAGTCCCTCAGGGTTATAGATAAACAGAACAATTTTATCCAGGGTTGAAACCAAAAGGTGCTATCAAGAGAAAGTTAGCAGAGCAGGTCCCACGCAAGGAAGTAGAAGACAGAGGAAAAAAAGAGATGTACTTATTTTAGAAAACCTTCTTGACTTGCTAAATTAATCAGAACTTCAACTTGAGTGGTGAATCCATTTACAAAAGGCTTCTACAACAAAGCCAAAATCCCTCTAAAAGTTAGTGTTCATACTCAAATTCTGAGCTAAGAGACCCAGTTACTGCAAAACGTAGATCAGGGAACCCTACAAGCATATAGAAAGCGATGATGTACATAGCTATTTATAGAGAAGCTCCTCAAACCTTTGGGTGAGGGGTGGAACCTGCCATAAACAGATCCCTAAACCGATACGTTACGGCATGCTGACATTTGTCAGCAAGGTCTGGAAAAGGGAGAGGAACGTAAGGGCACTAAAAGCTAAAGGTCAAACGGATCGCTGTGCTTTGTGATTGGACTGCTGAAGTGAAAAAAAATCTAGCTTTCTCTGAAAGTACGCAAATGAGCATGATGTTCACACATTGTAATTTGGGATGGAAAAAGCAACCTACACGCACACATTCAGCAGTAAGACTGTAAAAGCCATGCAGGCAGGGGACTGAATCTGCTTCAGAGGTGAGGCTGTCACAGGTACGCTTGAAGGAACAAATTACTGGACAAGAGGGTGAAGAACTGCAGAGGGATGCCAGAGTAGTAATCTCCTTATCTAGATACAGCGAATAAGACTTCCAAGTAACACCTACTGATTTCGGATAAGAGATGTGACTAACCAAGAGAGGCAAGGTTGGTTCTTCCAGGAAATCTCAGCCAAAGCACAAGCCTTCCCTGAGAGTCCCAGCCAGCATCCGTGCCTTGTGAGGCACCTATAAAAGAGTGGGACTGAAGCTACAAGGGCAAAGTTTACCACAGACACAAGAGGAATATAATCACAAGTTTATTTTTATATACTACACTGAACACAGCAGGAAGAATTAGAACACTCAAAACAGTTAAGGACCTTTTCTACACTGGAGACATATTTATACCCTAGGAGCCTCAGTTTTGACACTTCTTACACACTATAAATTCATATACATACTTTGGAATATGTATGCAAAATTGTGCACATATTTGAACCAAAACTGAAAGAAAGCTTCCCCATATTCCTTGTTACAATGGCAACTAACTCCATTTATTTTCATTGTTTTCACCTAGATTTTGAAAAATCCAAAAGATGTAAAAAGAAAAAGACATAGGTGCTAATAAATAGGAAATTTTGAAATGGTATCTATAAATTATTACTATTTTTGTACCACTTCTTTTTTTTTGTTCTGTATGAGTGATTTTGTCCTTAAAACTGGAAATTTAACCTTAGCTTAGTAAAATTATCTGGCATCGGTCAGATCTGTGAAATACAGTATTACCTATGCTTAAATACCAAAAGGCTAGTAAACTGGTGGACAAAAGCAAAAATAACCCCTAATGCTTAATTCCTAGTAGGAAAAAAGCATATCCTTAAAACATACCTTTATTAAACATACACATGCAAACAAATGGAATCAATGCAACAAGATATATGCACAGAAAAGTATAGCACTAAAGTTATAAAACTGTCTACCTGTGAATCAAACTGACTTCTAAGTACCACAAATATTCTTCAAATCCTTGATGGATCTGTTTCAATTCTGTATTTACAATACGAGACAAGTGTTTAAAATCAAGCATGAATTACAGCTACAAAATAACGATATTTTTTTTTTCTCTCTAATGTCAACCACCAGCTTTTAAAGCTACAAAACTGCCAAACCAGGAATGTTTCCTCCTACTTAGTTCCATGCCTCTGTACTCTGGGGAGCTCATTTAGAGACAGAGGGGGAGGAAAGCAGGAGGGACATTTCATGACCAGGCACCTGCTGAGGCCAATCACCCCTGCAGCCCCCAGCAGCAAACCTCTTTTCTGCCCCTCAGCAGTGACCAGCTTCATGGCCGAAAGCCAAAAGCCAGTCTATGCCATCCAGAGATGCTCAGGACACTTTCTAATAAACATAAATAAAATCACCCATCCAATATTAGATTTCAGTTTTGTTTCACCAAAAAATATCATTTAAAAAAAAAAAATCTATTTTAAACATTAGAATTCCAAAACTGCAAATATTGTTCTAAAATAAGTTCCAAATGGAGATAAACCAAAAGTAAACCAGTTCTTGGTCCAGGTTGAACTTCAAAAGCAACAGTATAAAAAGGAATCTCAGAACAGATCTACGCCTCAGTGTTTTAAAAGAAAACAGCCCGAAACACACTGGAATACAACTGTTTTCTAGAGCTAAGTTTCAGCCAGCCTATTATTTCATTTTGGAATAGCCAACATTTAAAAAAAAAAAAAAAAAAAAGCTTTTTTACTGTTACGGTCAAGCTTTAATGAGATATTTTAAAAGATCCTTTCCAGGAAAATTGCAAGTGTGCACATACATGTTCACCTATCTCTGAATCAATGTAATTTGTAGCTTAACTCATTTCTAATTAACTTATAATCATCTATCCTCACATGACTAGGAAGAAAACTTGACATGCATCTCTTCTTTGAACTGTCCTATTTAGCCCTAACCCAGTAATAAAGGGAACACTTACATTGCAGTTACTCTAAAGACAAAAGTCTATTTGACTAGAGGTGGAAGCTGCCTTTTATCTTTCCCATGCAGTCTGCCTTGAATCAATCTGCTCATGTGATAGTACATCACAACCCAAAGAAACTATTTCATAGTCTGAAGTAAAGAATGGTCCCCCCATCACACAAACATCCTTCAATGTCATCTGCAACTTTCCCTTAGAATGTAATTCATTTCTCCCAATTTAAATCTCCCTGGGCTATCTGAAATCTCTCCAGGTTTTTACCCCTCGAGCATTTCTGATACGTGGTTGGCTTCAGCAATTCAGTTTAAAGACAGGCATCATCAATGAAAGTCAACCAGACAATGATCTTTGTATCATTACTACTTTTGCTTCTCTTTCAGTCTACATCTTTCCCTATATTAAAGAACATTACAGAAGAACTTTGCAGAATCACAAAACAAAATAGCCTCTTCTTAAATAAATAACAAAATGTATTAAATAAAGCAAGTCAAATAACGCCCTGCCTTTTCACACAGATGTTCAAACCATAAAGGCTCTATCTCCCCTGCTACAGTACACTTTCTGCAAATATTTACACTCATTATCTGTCACTGCCTTTTTTATGCCTAACCTGATTTCACCTGACCAAAGTTCCACCTTGCACCAATAGCCAGTATTTTAACAGCATGCTCTCAAAATACATAGAGCTCAAAGTATGCTAGAAAACACCCCTCCAGTGAATCATTGCAAGCTTGGAGAAGCAGCTTTTACTGTATTTTTTGAGAACACAGCCTTGCCCCAAAACACAAGCTGGGGCACACCTATGATCCGTAGGTGCACTGTCTCCCTCACAGGAGTTGTGTTTGTTTGACCTGACTCCTGATGGGTGGCCCCAGCACCACACAACCCTCAGAGGAAGCAGTGCCCTGTGCTCAACTCTGACACCTGAACATCACTGGTTCAAATAGGGTATCATAGAATTATAGAACTTTTTCAGTTGGAAAAGACCTTTAAGATCATCAAGTCCAATCGTTAACCTAACACGGCCAAGTCCACCACTAAACCATGTCCCTAAGCACTACATCAACCCCTCTTAAATGCCTCCAGGGATGGTGACTCAACCACTTCCCTGGGCAGCCTCTTCCAATTCTTGATAACCCCTTCAGTGAAGAAATTTTTCCTAATATCCAATCTAAACCTCCCTGCACCCCTGTGCTCCAGCACACCCTACCTAACGGGGCGGTTCATCAAAGCCATTCCTCACCACCTTCAGTCCAGGGAGGAAGCAAAAACCCAACTCACACTCCAGACAGGTTTGATACACTGGGATCTAGCTTACCACTTCTGTGTGAAAAAAAGAACCATGGCAGCACCTGCTCTTTGTGACAAATAAGCTTCCTCTGCACTCAATGGAAACTGAGAGCTGTATCATATTCCTCACAGCCTTTACTACAGCAATATTATTCACATAGCCAACAGATTAGCCATCCAGCCTCAATACTTGCTTCCAAATCAAGAATGTACATGCCACTTTTAAAGTCCAGATCAAATTTATACAGCTGAGTTGTAAGAACCCTAATGCGGGGTTTGCAGTGGAAACCGCTGACACAACCAGCTATAAAAGGGGTTATGAGGCAGTCCTGCAAATAAGCTGAAGGTTTTCCCCAAACCAAGCAGGGATCAAAATTAGCTTAGGTCAAAAAATCCTTTTGATTATCAGAGTATTTTGCTCCATATCACTGCCAGGAAA
Source organism: Calidris pugnax (assembly GCF_001431845.1). Taxonomy (NCBI): domain Eukaryota; kingdom Metazoa; phylum Chordata; class Aves; order Charadriiformes; family Scolopacidae; genus Calidris; species Calidris pugnax. The sequence goes on along the minus strand of NW_015090774.1, from coordinate 11,098,186 downwards.
CCCTGCCCTTACCTCACTATGAAGTCGTACTTCTGCGTGCTCCTGTAAGTTTTCACTTCCCTCATTTTCTCCTCGTAACTTTAAAGGTGCTTCCAGCCTGATCTATTAAGCCATAATACAAGGCGTGCACAGGACACCAATAATCATTAAATACAGCATGTAAGAAAAAAAAAACCAAACAAACCATAAACCAAAGTACCGATTAATCATATTTCTTGGTCTGGCTGCGTATCCCAACAGCAGATAACACAGCAGCCCTGACCAGAGGGCCATCTATGCCTTCTGGCCTGTCCCCCCAGATTATCCAGCTTCACTTCATCCCTTTCCCTGCACCCACAGCAGTTCCCTCACTGAAACACAGCAGTGGCTTTGCTGCAGCAGACCAAACCAGCTCTTTGACTCATTACAGCTCATGGGAAAAGGACAGGGAGAGCCCACAGGCACTCAGCCATTTCACTAGTGAAGAACCCACAAAACCACCTCTTGCATTTCATTCTCAGTTCCTCTACCTATCCTCAGCAGTAACCCTGACAACAACATACGTTTTAATGTGATTGTGCCACGTAGTTCCACATTAAAAATTACATCAAGTAAAACCTAACACAAAGTTTGAGCATTCCCTCAATGTAAACATGGCTGAGCATGCCTGTGGGTTCACAGGTCTTAGGAAAAAGAGACTCAAGTTTCAACGGTCTCTCTTTTCTTCTTAACATTTTTCTCTTACTGTATGTCAGCCCTTAATATTTACCTAATTCCCTCCACAAAGAAGAAATTCTAACTTGCTTTTGCACTTTAAATGAACTGCTATACATACACATACACATCCCTTACTCTACCCATCCCTGCATGCACCAAACATGGAACTATGCACCTACAGAGGAGCACAAAAGGATGTTAGCTGCTAAAACCAGAAGAGGCACCATGTACTATCAATTATTCTTACACACAACTGGGTTGATGCAGAAAAAGATCCAAAAATACAAACTAAATTTACAAAATAGAGTAAAATGCATAGTCTTTTTGGTCATGTGCTCTTTCAATTTTCAATCAACTAACACTAAACAGATCAACTTCGATGCCAGGGGAGCGAAGCAGCAGCCCTCAGCTTCCTTTGCTTGCCCCAGAACAGGTTGTTAATGAGCAGGAACAGTTTCCACATACTGATGCCAGAAGAGTTTTTAGCTGGTGCCATCTCTCACTTGTCACGGCTTGACTGACCATGGTTCCCTTGCAGCTCTACTCTTCCATGAGGTTTCATCTCTGCTACCTCTCCCCCTTCCCTTACAGCAGCCTAACTGCTGCCGGACATAAAGAAGCAGAGACAAACAACTTCACAGGAGGTGTCTTCAGCTTTAATTTTTGACCTAACACCAATACAGCATCATCACTGCAAATTCAGTAGTAGTTGTTGTAAAGTACAATCCCTGCTTTTGACCTTGCCCATATGAAATGGAAGCAGCTAACTACACACAGCAATACATTTGGATACATTTCACATATTTTACTTAAACTTTTCCCATGTGCTGACATACCAGTTAAAACTGGAACTCAAAGGATTATTAAAATGAGTCAAAATTCACACTCATTTTGCATGAGGAATATAGAAACCATTCTGTGCACGTGTATCTCTATTGGCATCTAACAAGACTAAACATCTGGTCTTGCTTTTCCAAGCCACTTGAAGCATTGAAGAGAACAAAGACATAAAAGGATTGTGACCCAATTTGGGATGAGTGATACGTGTGGGTCCCCTGCCTAACAGGAGACAACTAATGTTCCAATTTGGAGAAAAAATAATGTCACAAAGTCAAAAAACAAGTTGTCAAAAGGACTAGGGCAAAATAATTCACACCTCATATCTAAAATTGCATTTGCACGAACACGGGCAATTCCAAAAAATATATGCTTTCCAAATATTTAAGTGGTGGAAAATGATTTACAGTCAAGTGCCACAATGTCTGCAGATATTTAAGACCCTAAATTAGTAGCTTTCACTAAGCCTTTTCTCAAGGAGGTCAGTCATGTTCTCGTGCTGCCAGCGTGCCTTAGAGCCCTATTTATTTTAACTGGCTGTCTTCTCTCTGAAGATTATTCTTCTGTTCGGAGAGTTTACAGAACTAATCCAGATTTCTCCCTGGGAGACTATATGCCAGTGGGTAAAAATTACTGCCTAGTTAATTTCTCGGAGAGACAGAAAGAGGAAATGGAAGCAAAATGTAGCTGGAAACACAACGTAAACTTTGTATGGCTGCGTTAGCTTTTGGGAGCTGCACGTCTGTAGACTCCCTCTTGCAGTTATAGGGTTGGGCTTTTTTGGACAGCCAACACAAATTAACTCCACAACCAAAGCACACAAGTACTTGGGACTGCTGAGGAGGCATCATCTAGGCAGCCCTGCAATTTGCATCAGAACAGAAGTTTAAGTGCCAGTCCCTTTTGGAATAAACAGTTTGGAAAGTTACTAAGTAAGTTTATTGCTGGGGCCTCCTGAACTAACTCAACTCAAGAACAATTAGTTTTCCCTAATGTCAAATGGCAAAAGGGACTGAGCTCAGTTTCCTCTAAAGAAGAGATTCACTTCCATACTGTAAAGGCCATATATATGAAGATGTCTGCAGTGCATATAATGCACTCCCTTCCCAAACAGGATTATTTTTATTCATTTAAAAATGATAAAATTAATTCCACAAACTCAACACCCATCTCCTTAATAACCTTAGTAGCCCAATATGTGTCATCTGGTTTTCGTGGTCTATGATTTACTTCCTCTTAATGGAATATGCCTTTCCTGCATCAAAAGTGATGCAGCCACCCCATGCTTTCCAGAACATGCAATTTAAGAATACAAATAGAATAATATATTCTACTGTGTAATTTAAAAATATTGATTTTCTTCTTTGCCTTGAAGTACCTATCACAGGAAAAAGAGGAGCCTCGTACATGGAAGCAGTGAGAAGGGAATGCAACTAATGAAGCAATCCCACACGTGAAAGCAAAGCAGAGAGACAGTTAAGTAGGGAAGTGTGAACCAAAAACTCATCTGACAAAAACAGCCAGTGGCAAGAAGATGCTACTACAAATTGAATCCCTAGCCATCGTTTCACTTTCTTCTATCCAGAAACAAACCAGGCATGCATAAACACATAAGAAACAACCCTCTTGCTTCAAAGAATTGAGGTAACGATAAGCTGCAGCACATAAGCAAAGAAGAAAATGGAGGCAAGTTGAAGCACTGTGAGCATTGCTTACTGGCACAAATCACTTGTCCAGGGAGCACAGCTCACCTGAATGCCATCCCAAACTGGTCTCCTGCAAAAGCTGTAGCTGAAATCCCCTTTCAAAATGAAACCCAAGCACAGCAATGAGAACCCAACACATCCACTCCCCACGAGCAGTTTTGCCACACTTAGGAGTCACATATTTGAAAAAAAAAAGAAAAAAGAAATTCTGTTAGCAATATAACCAGCAGCCTGGAAGGCTGGAGACTCAGAGCTACATTTTTGTCAGCTCCCCTTTAGTCTCAGCACCCAAGCAGAGAGTGCAGAAAAAATGCATCAGGGTGCAGAAGCTTCTCCAACTCAACCATCCTCCACCAATAGAGGGTTCCCATAAAGGCACTAACGTTTACGGCACTGCCCCTTGGTAACGTGGCAACCTTAAAACATGTGAGAGAGGACAACTTAGCTCATTAAATAAGCATACTCTGAAGTGCATGGAAAGTAAAATTAAAGCAATTATGGCTAACACCCTGATGTTCCGAGAACTACTCCAGATCAAAAAAAGCACAGTCCTATAAGTACGTGCCTTTATTTAATGCAATGGAGAGAAAACTCCTTAGGATTAGTCCAACTCAAACTTCTAGCACAAAGAAATAAAAGAGAAGTAAGAGACACGAGTAAATTCTGGTGGATATCTTGCCTTTTATATGTCAAGGGAATATTATAGCAGACATTTATTTTAAGCCAGACACTTATTGGCTAAAACCCCAAAGTATAAAATACTGCGGAAAAAAATTCTAATAAAAAACCCTCAGAAAACAAGAAACATATTTTAAAGGAGTTGCACATTGTTTAATAAATTCATACCAGCTGTTTATAGCTAAGATACAAAAATCTTTATTGCAAACTAATAGAGCTCATGAGAATATATAACAATTTCAAATTTAATTTTCCATTTCTAAATTATATATATATACACACAATGCTGTTTTCATTTACTTGACTTTAAACATCACTTTTACATCATTTGTTTACACAAGTCCAGGTGTGGGGTTTTTATATATACATTTATTTATAGACGTATTTAAGACATTGGATGTATTACTATAGGTGGTGTTATACACATATACTCTTCGAGTAAATATTTATGTGTAAATATTTATTTTATACACACACACCTATATAAATAAAAAGGCATTTGTCCTCTCTGCTGGGGACCTATACAAGAAGACCACATGAGAATTATCAGCATTTTTTTTCAGCAGCACATGACAAAAAGCACTTGTCCAGAGAAAACAGGCAGCTATTCAGGACAAACGCTATGACTGCAAAATGAAGACTCTCAAATCATTTTAAGTAAGCTCTCCTTACCATTCACTTGCCAAAAGCATTGCAGACATTTAAGACTGAATATTAACCCTCCTTACTAGAGCTCCAGAGAGAAAAACACCAGTGTACTCGTTGCCACTACAAACTTTGCCTAAATTTCTTGCCGCTGTATTTTAACAGGCTTCTGAGTTTTGCTGCAGAGAGATGCACTGCAATTGCAAATCGTAATAACCTAAAGTTGCAGTTATGCTGCAACATGTTTTTTCTTACTTGGATACCTGGAGATCCAAAAGTTACACACGCAACTAAACAATGAATAAGGCTGGTTATCAAGTAGCTCTGAAAAACAATGAAGCAAACTCAACCCATCAAATTTACTCCCTGCAACAGTCTATCACTTGCTCCCAGCCTGTCACTGGGTGGTGGAAAGTGTCTGGCCATTGAAAGCCTGGACTTGCAGAGGAATCCTGTAAAATAGAGCCTGGTAGTCATGTTAGCTCTCTGGTAGCATTTTTCTTTTTTTTTTATCTTCCCTTCTCTAGTCTGTTATTGCTGATAACAGTACAAAATAGCGATCACTCACATAGGAGTCACTGGCCTCCATGTGATTGACGCTCTTCTCGTAACCTCTAAGACCTACATCAGCCTCTTGAATGCCTCCAAACCTACTTAAGAATAAAAGCCTGACCATCACACAAGCAGGAGGCTTTTGATAAACATGATGATAGAGTCTACCTTCATGCCTGCTAACTGAAATCCATGCAATTTCTTTTTAAGCATGTCACTTCAGATTTTCTAAGTACCCAACAACAACAAAAAATCGTACTGTAGGAAGACTCATGCTAGACTGCAAATAATTTCTAGAAGTAAGCGTATTACTTCTAGAAATAACACTTTGGAAGAGCTTTATAAATAAGTAAATAAAAATCAGTAATTTTATTGATTTTTTCAGCTAGCTTTTGCTTGGATTCTGCATCAACTGTATCAACTGAAGAATAAAGTTTATGACCGTTATAATAACGTCTTTTTTGACCACTATTTTGGCCACAGCCATGAAGACTAATACTTTCTGTCTTGCCATACTACCCTGAATGTTAATGGATTTTGTGTACCTGAAGTTTGAGTAGGCCACTCATGAGGCAAAGCTCTGGTGAGAGCTGGGAGAGTGAGCAACTACATACCCTTTGCCAGAGGAAAAACTGAAAAACGTATTCAGAATAAATCATCAGGGATGCTCACTGCTAAAAGCTTATCCTCAAAAGAGATTTTCCACATCAGTCCGAATCCTACAAAAATTAGGCAACTAATACAGCCTCTCAAAAGTAACAAAAAGTTCTTAATCTACCCAGAAAAAAAAAAAAAATAAGAAAAAGACAAAAAAAGTAGTGAGAATATCCAAGAAATATCTTGGAAAGTAGGGCAGTAGAACTGTCCTGGCAGGGTTACTCTGCCATCATGCTTCTTCCTGCCTGGAGGCTTACCACAGCTGGGACTGCTGGCAAGGTCAGTGCTGCTGCACAGTAGATGCCAGTGGTGGGGAGGACAGCAAAGCCAGCCCCCACTGCAAGTCTCTGCAGTGTCTGCTCCTTCCCCATAGCTAACAGCGAGATGCATCCATCAGCTGTGACTTGAGAGTGTTTAAAACCATGATTTACAAGACACACAAGCAGGTAACTCAATTTGGTGGGATATAAGACTTCAATTGAGCAGTGGCACCCTGAATATTTGCAAAACCCTTTGTCCAAGGCAAAAGAAACCAACTTTTGGCTGCAAAACTTGGTATGTGGGGACGAACCACTCCCCACTATCGAGGTGGGAAAGGGAATGCCATCTTCAAAACTGCTGAGGTTACACCTTCAATTTATGGCAACATTAAAAAAAAGGTAGAAATATTTCAGTCCTGTCTGATCCCCACCTCCTCAAACATCACCAGCCAGGATAAGATGCCTTATTCAAACTCCGTCACAGAATTGAGCTTGGCCACCAGAACCAGAAGGGTCCATTAGCTTCCCCACCCAAGACCACCATTCAAGGTGTGCTTTTATCAATCACCAACCAGCAATAGCATCCCCAGTCCTGCTTCTGCAGGTGGAATGCAGGAATAAACCACACGCATGGAAACGGAAAGTGAGACCTAACGTGCAGCCAGTGACCTTTTGGCAAGCAATGTGCTCATGTCATATGAGCTGATGACACCAAGGGTCATGTTGCTCCAATCCTAAAATGCACCGTTTGCATATTTTCTGCCAGTTTAACAAACCAACTTTAGGGGAAGGGTTTTTCCTCATAAATATAGAATTTTTATTCAACCAGTTTCTAAAAGACAAAAGGGTTCAGTGGGACAATGAAAAAGCTACAGAAGGATCTGAGCTCTTCACACAGCCATCCATCAGGCTTTCCTTGAAATTAACACCTTCATACATTCCTCTCCGGCCACCTATTAGAAGGCATCAAATATCTTAAAATGACGCAACCTACCAAAGGGAGGCCCTAGATTTACAGCACATGTCCCTGAGCAGCTCTTCCAGAGACTGAAGGGTCTGGAAGCATTTCATATCTCTCACTAGTGTTCAGCTACAGCTAATCCGCTAAAAGGTTTGCTTTTCCAGAGAGCAGAGGGATGTTTTCTCAATCTTCTAAGCTGTTCAATTTAAATGATGACATAGCACAATTATAGCATACCTAAATGTATATTTGATGGTGTTTTCATACATTAATAAGTTGCGATAAGATTTTGAAGAAAAGCATAAGCACTGACACGACTACAAAAAAATACTAATATCTATGCTTACTGGATTTTGATACTGAAGGACAATGCAGTCTCCTCCAGGGCCACACACTGAGCCAAGTGTGCTGCTGCACATGTTCCTAAAGATTGGGAAATAACAGCGTCCAAACCAAGACTTCTGGGGAGAGCAAGGGGAGAAATTGGGAGCCTTGCAAATGTTTTCAAAGAAATGCATGAACACAATAAAGCAGATGTGGAGGGTGATGGATGCAGGAACTTCAGCACTCTCACTCAGGTGCTCATTGACAGGAGCAGCAGTAACAGGGTCTTTCCTCCCCTCCCATGTCTGTGTGTGCGTGTGATTGAGCTCCCACAATTGCTCCTAGTGTAAGAAGTCACTTATGCAGCAAAAGATATTTGTTAGCCCAACCAAGAGTTACCAGTCAAATGCAAGCCTGTGTCAGAGTCACGAGAATAACCCCCATTGCACATTGGGTCCATTCACCTGGTGAATTCAAAGTCTCTGACCCAGGTGTTTGCCCTGCTATCTCCCAGATGCGGATGGTGTTCCCAGGAGAGCAGCCCTCCCAAGGGGACAGGTCCTTATTCATCCACAGTAGCCAACAACCCGGCCACTCTCAGTACCTTCGGGTATTTTGCCACCCCAGAGCACCTCAGCCTTCCACTTATAGGAGCTTCTTACTAACATGAAGTTCACAAGGTGTTTAATTACCTATGAAACGCTTCTCTCATTAACTAAACAAACTAAACATGCCAGGGGAAAGACCAGCACTGGCAGCGCTGCATTTTGTGGCAATGACTCATATTGAAGAGCATGATACCACTAAGTTAACTGCTGAAGAAGTTACATTTCAAGCCCGTCAGACGCACAAGCAAACCAAGTTCACCCCTTCAATCTGCAGTGCTTAACTGGAGTGAGGAAGCTCAAGCCTTTGAGAATTGAAAGCACATAAAACTCAAATAAAAATTACAGCATCACAAGATGTGAACCGGGGGAGAGCTTCCTCCGCATTCCTATCAAATTGAAGGGGGAAAAAAAACAATAAAAAAACAAAAATAAACAAAGCTTAAAGCATGATCCTTCTGTTTTCTTCCAGACTAAACCAAAATACGAATGCAAACAAAAAATGAAAGAAATACCAAGCAGACACATGAAAATCCCAGCGCAGCTGAAAGTTTGCGTTCAAACATCAACATGTACAGTGATTAACCTGCCTGAGGTTACACCAGACCTCCCTGCTTCTCCCTTATGTCACACGCGCTTCCTAAACACTAACCACAGCGCCCACTGAACATCAAATAGCTGTCATTCCTCCCCCTGCTGCAGAGAAGACACAAGAAGGCTGGTTTTCATCATCCTGAGGAGTACAAGACCGATGTAGCAACTCAACAGCAGAAGGAGCAAGTTGGAACAACAGCCATTAAGTACAATCCGATGGAAAACAAAATAACTTGTCACATCCATCAGAGTCTGCTAATTACAGCTCGGAGAAGAGAGGGCAACCCAGATCACTGCATATAAAAGGATGCACAAGAAGATGAAGAGGAAGAAAATGCTTGTTAATTAAAGCATTATTAGTTAGATACGCTGCATAGCATCTCCCTTTATATCAACAAATCTAAATCAGGTCAGTAACAAGTGAAAGTTAATTTCCCAGTACTTTTATGTCCCTGGGGTGGGATTAGGCAAACCTCACCAAAACAAAAATGCACTCTAACTTCCAGCTTATATAATTAAACTTGACACTTTAATAACACGATGCCCCGCAGTTACAGGTAGCTCTCCTGGAAACTGAATTTTCAGGATACATATATCCCTCACACTAATTGAAAAGCTGACAATATTATCCAACAAAAGGAAAACAAAGTATTCTGCTGTTTTAGTACAGCATGTGAATGGATGAAGAGTGGTAGTAGCCTAGGGGCTGGGGGGGGTACATGGGGTCAAGGGCACGGCAGGGTTGGGGCAATACTGACTCTGACTGGCTTGATGAGATTGTGCTTTCCTACTCAGGGTTATCAGACACGGGGCTGAGGAGCTTTCTGAGCCATAGAGGCAAAACTCACAATGCTGGAGGAAACACCCCAAAACTGGAAAAGAATTTTGAGTAACATTGTGAACCAAGTAAATACAAATCATTACAAAAGCAATCCCAGGCAACTCGAAGTTTCTGGGACACACTGTGTGAAGAAATTAATGCTAGTCACACAGCTCACCAACACCATACTCTCAGTGAAAAACATTTTTATTTATTTATCCAACTAATCTGATCTCCTTTTTGGTTGATGATGATGATAACTTTACTGGCATAAAAGTCTTCTGGTTCAGTTATGCATAATTAAATGATTTTACAATTTGAAGAGAGTATTTAAATGTTACCCAGTTAAGATATTTTAATACAGTTGCCTAAAAATCAAATTTCAGCCAAATGCTTTCCCTCTATATGAAACATCTGAAAGTAAAAGAACTGTAGCCTAGTTTAGTGACACCAAAGACAGTAGGGTGGTAAGGAACAGGAATGAAAAAATGCTCACAGTCATTTATCTACAAGCAGTTATGGCATAGGAAATGAGAGGTTTGTCTCCAGACTTTTCAATTGTGTTTGATTTTTAAAACTAAATTAAAATCTGATTAAAAAAAAAAAAAAAGAAATGGAAGAGCAAGAGACTCCAAAGCCTCCAAAATGGACATACACGCCCCAGAGCCTACGTGTTAAATGGCAAGCTCCAACCGTGGCGTGGGCTGCTCAGCCAGGGTCTAAACTTTCATCTAGTACTTGGAGGAGATGAATGCAAGTTATTTAAAACCACGGCACATCGAGCTGGCACGTCACTTTAATACACTGCCTATGGATTATGTTACAGCTCTGCTTTATAATGAACCTTTAGCTTTATCTCCACCTCTCTGGTGAAACGGAGCAGACAGAGGGCCACAGCTTTAGGGTTTTAAGAATTACGGGATTTAGTTAATGCTTCTGCCAAATCCAGATGTGAAAAATGCCATAGGCAAAGGGTCTCAGATTGAACAGAGATAAAGTTTACAGTAAGTGAAACAAATTGAGCTTGCAACTGAACTTAACTCTGAGTTAAAGCCTCTGCATCTGACTTACAGCTGCAGCCTTCACTGCTTTCTAGCCACAAACAGAAGCCCCATTTCAATGCAGAAATAAGAAAAGCATCCAGGTATCCACCGGGTTTATAATTAGCACAACACGAAGGGCTCGTGGCGTGCTTTTCTGCAGGAAAGGCAGGAGGGCAGAAGAGGCAGGGAGGGAGAGCGGCAGCGCTGTGCCAGGAGGGCTGGGGACACCCGTGCCAGCAGCGTGCACAGAAGCCTGGGTCGAGCAGGACAGCGGGATGAGGGACACGCTGTCCCATAGCAATGGCATTACCAGCCCACAAACTTCATGTGAAAGGGCAACATGAGAGCAGAACACAATACCCAAACGTTGCAGACAACCGCCGCTTTGTGCGGTAGATAACAAATGCTGTGCTTCCATCAGGTATGTACAACGCAACGACTGAAAGGAGAAAAGAAAAAGGGGACCTTTGCCACTCATTTGCAAGCAGCACTTAATTTGACAATGAAACTCACCACTCCTTGTTTGAGAGCCCAGTGAGGGATGGGGCACGCAAACACACAAACCAGGCAGGTTTTCTTCACAGTAAATTAAAGCACAATATAGCAATTGCCATTTTTTGCGATGCTGACAGGTAGGAGAAGGGTCAGGTGATAGTAAATGGTTGCATAAATGAAGCTGCCCTACAGGACATGACCCGAGTCACACCTTACCCCCTCCCCGGGAAGGTGCCAGCACAGATATTGCTTTCTTGGGAGCAAGTGCTTGATCCTGGAGACCACGGGCTGTGTTGGGTGCTTGCAGTGGACACACAGACACCCAACCCCCTCAAACCTTCAGGAACAATATAAATACGTACTGCTCCTGACGATTTTGGTGCTGCGCTGAAAACTTTTTAAAGGCTTTACCTCCACAGATATTTGCTACCACCTCTGTTCCAGGGTTGGTATGCATTAATAAAACGCTGTGCTAAGGAAACCACCACTGCTTTCCCTTTCAGCCTTGCACGACAGCTTTCCAGTGCCTGCTGGCACGAGGTCAGCTTGTACTTTGAACAAAAACTCAGTGTTGCAACATCTCTCTCCTCATCGTTCTGCAGAACTAAAATAAAACAGGCAGAAAGACATGCACATACACATTTTTGACGTCTACATTAAACCAGAATAAACATAAAAGGCAATTTACGTCAACCTGAGTGTTTAATCCTTGCAATAACTTACAAATTAGCTTTTGAAGAACTTCAAGACAATCTTAACAAAAGAAAAGTGTCTTAAATAAAGTTTCATAGTCCATTAGTATCTCTAATCATTTGCAAAGTAAATTTTTTCAGTGAACTGCTGAGGAGGAAGAGCTTGTTGAAAGACAACACTTCATCCTCCCCTCAAGAGTGTGGTTGTTTGCATTGTGGTCCTTGCATATTTTTTTATTTTCTTATTTTTAGCCTGGCTTAAATTATCTAAGATTTTCTTTTTTCCCCAATGTGAAAATACTTGAGGTCTGAGGAGAACTCCAAGTCTTAAAAGAACTGGCGGGGAAGAGACAAGAGGAGGAACAAATTACAGTTTCAGCAGCATTCAAAACCAGCAGTGAAATGGAAGGGCAAGGCATATTTGCAAGGATAAAACTACCTTCTTATTTCAGCTTTGCTATAAAGGAGTGAACCTGGCTGGGGGGAAGGAAAAAAAAAAAAAAAGAGTAGCTTTTCAAGCAAGAAGAGAGAAGGGAGAGTAAAGAAAAACGTGGCTTTAGTAAAGAAAATCTGAGTAAAAAACAGCAAAAGCGTTGAAGCTCTGTGCTCAATGCTGCATGTTTTTAATAAATAAATGGTTAAAGCAGGTTAGCCAAGTAAAACTTTTAGACAAGATTCTCCATCTTCTGCCAGAAAAGGCACTGTCATCACTAGTGTCCATTCACACGCTGAAGGTGGGACCTCCAAGCAGCAAAAAACCCCTCTGTATTACAGCAAGTCTGCATATTGGGACGCTGAGAACGCTGTAACTGTAATCTTTTGAGCTGAACTATTTGTGCTGGCATGGTTAGTATTAAGTGCCCAAGTGAAGGAGAAAAGGAGTAGAAGGTAAAATCATTACGGTGACTGCTTACAGTAGGCAACTACTCCAGACCATGCCTATGGATCCCAATACCCGCATGTCCAACAGTTCAAAATTCAGCACCTGCTTCAATATAAAAGCACAACGGGCAGAGCTGATAAGAATCAGGAGTTTGCCTACAAACAACACAGAATTCCTCGTGTAGCCTGAAGAAACACAAAATATTCACTCGACAGCCAAATCAGCTCTATGCCATATTCTTCATTTGTCTGGAGGTTTCTGAAGCCAAAGCACATTAACAAAAGCGAGGAAAATTCTCTTGAAAACAAAGGTTCTATTCATCAGTTATGAAAATATTCATTTACTAGCATCAAAATACATTTTAACATGTGGAAAAAACAGGATTGTCTAAGCTTTTCTTTTCTAAGCAGTAACTCTTTGTAAGCAGACTTCTGCTTGACTAGGAAATTTATGGAAATTTACACAGGAAACACCCGTAGCATTGCAACAAATACACAAAGTGAAGCATTTTTGCAAGTTTCACTTCAGGTTTTGTTTTGGATTCGGGATAAATTCCCTTCCACAAGTTCCACTGTCCCAATTAGCCACTGCATGCAAGTCTGGGATGTCCTAGGAAATGCCTCAAGAAGCTTGGGTCCAAGGCAGCACCCTGGTGGAGCTCTGCAACGCCACAGAGATGGCCAGCATGAGCATGGTACCCAGAGACAACATACAGGAAATGCTCGAGTAAATTACTGTCTGGGTGAGCCAAAGGAGGAAAGTTCAGTGGGTATTAACATTTTTCTATCTGATGAAAAACAGACTACAAAAGGTATGAGAAACAGATTTGTCACTATACAGCTTTCCACACGTAGCCAGCTGCCAGAAAGGCTAAACGGCACAATTCAAACTGGAGGCATCATGCCAGCTGTCATATTCCTCTACATGGAGAGCGAACCAAATGAAGAAAGGAAAAGACATTAAGGTTGAGTTTCACTTAAGGGGAATGTATTCATTCCACATTTTTTTTCCACAATGTGTTAGTTAAAAATCCAAAAGCTAGTTTAACTTAACAATATAAAGTTCATTCCCGCACTGAAGCTGTTTTCGAAGTAAATGCATTAGACATGCAGATGCTCAATTGAAATTACGTCCCAGTGATAACTGTGCAGTACCATACCTATGCATTTGTTACATTCTTCTCTCAGTTACCTCATTTTAAACAATAGCATATGGAGACATAACATACATATTATAAACATCATACTCCTCTGCAGGAAGAGAGTTTACCTATATTACAATCCCACACAGTTTACAATGACTGGGCCCATCTCAGATATTTATACTACATGATATAGACCTTTTCCATACCTTCTTCCAGCATCTTTATGTTTCAGTGTTTTTTAAAAGTATTACAAATTTCTAAATCAAGCAGTACAATTCCTACACATCTTCAAGAGAGGTTCAGGTCACTATTATCCATTAATCTACTTATTCTGACATTTCCTTGGGATTTTGTCTGCCATGCTCCATCCCCTACTTCCAAGGATTTCCCCACACAACACATACTTTTAAAAAGGGCAGCAAACACAACGAGAAAAGGAGCTTTCCAGAGTTTTCACTGGCTAAAGACTTGTCTCCCCCAGATCGTAAGAAACCAGTGAGGCTGGTCCAGGAATTCTTGAAGGACAAAGAAGCCAAAAGCTTCAGTCATTAAAGGGCTTATTCCACACAGCACAGCAGTTTGGATTCAGCGCACTTATGATGGAAAAAATAGAGAAATAAGCATATGTATTCATCCTCCATCTTTTTCCATCTGGACATATTGCAGGAGACCCACCACCCACCCACCACTTTCCATCCACAGTGCTCAACCTCATTATTCCACCACGGCACAGAACAGGGCACTGGAGAGCTTGTTCACACCCGCACGTTCAGCATCAGAGAAAGAAAGTTAGCAGTTTATTTCTTATTTTAAAGCATGGAGGGACCTCATTCAGCATTTCTGGCAAGCCACGTCTGAGAAATTCATGAGGACAACACTCCCAGCTTCCCTCTCCTCCCCATGCCACCAGAGGCGACCCTACAGCATCCAAAGAAGTCCCAAGCAAGACATTCCTGCACACCTCTGCTGAAAGCCCCTCCCTGCCTTTTAACACTCTGGGCCCGCAGCAACTTGCAATGCCTCCTGAAAGCTAATAGAAAAATACTTCCCCCAGAGCACAATCTGTCAGAGGAGAATTCATTTATGACTTGGCTGAAAGAGCTGTAGGGCACTGAGGGCTTCCTGGCAGGCAGGAAGAATTATTCAAATCCCACTTGATTCCACCCCCCCCATCCTTCCTTTTGCTTTGCCTATGGTGCTGTCGCTAATAACCAGCCACTTTGCCCTACTTATTTTCCTAACAGGGTCAAATTCTCCTACACATGCCACGTACTCTTTATTTCGGAAGGTCTCTAGCAAGTCAGCTGCTCTGCAAGTCACTTTTCCTCTACCGCATATACATGAAACTGCACACACTATGTCCCAATAAAACAGCTTTTAGAGAGTCAGCAACACTTTGGTCACTACGTAATTGATTTAAATACTTGGATGGGATGCACTGTTTTCAGAAACACGGGGATTTAACATGTTGTCTGTTTAATTACACATGCAACCCAGGTTATAAGAGATCTGCAAAAAATTTGTTTCGGGAATTAGGAAAAAACCCCAAACACGAGAAAACTATTTGGCACAGCTCTGTGCCCTAAAGTCCTGAAATATTTATAATGCTACTTAACCATAGGAGCTAGCGCTGCCACCCTCATGCATTCAAAAACCATGAGTCAGGCCCTAGAAATAAGGAGTGTTTTTTAATCTCACGATTTTAATGCCAAGATACACTCCGAGGTTTCGCTGGGTTTTTCAACTTACTTTTCTTGAATCTTCAACGCAACACTGAGGGATTATTTCGATGATTTAAATTGAATCCAGATTTTGATACAAGCACATCAATGCAAAGGACTGGGAGTTTAACAGCACCCCTCACCATGACACCAGCAAGAGGAACGCTGGGTTCCTCTATAAATTTGACTGGAGAATTCTTCCCATGGACCCTCCTCCTTGGGAAGGCTGCTTTAGGAATACTCACTCCAGCATGCAGGGAGACAGCAAAAGAAGTGAAAGGCAGCTATGGGTGGTCCTGAGTAATGTCCAGCTGGGGTTACTGGTGAAGATCTCAAAGTGCTTCCTCCTCCTTATGGAACGGCTGGTAAAACAAACTCAACTCTGTTGTACTGCAGTGCAGCTCCTCTCATGACTTAGATTTTGGCTTTCAACAACAACTCAACCTTTACTCTTCCTCCCAGTGAGAAGAAAAGGGATAGGGATGGTCAAAGTGGTATCTTATGGGTGATTTTTAACCACTACTTCACTTTTAGACTACATTTATTGCTGAACAGAGATCAAACCAAGGAAGCCGCTACTTTCCTTACAATGCAGTTTAGCCCTATGGCATCGTAACAGCCTCATGGGCAAATGAAACCTAAACCCTCTGTGCTCTCCTGAATCAGAGTGGCCTGAAGTGGCCGAAGGAGGAGAGCTGCTCCTGTTGCCACAAAGCTGGGAGAGCAGCAGGGATCTCGTGGCAGGCTCCGAAAGATAGTCCCACACATAGGGTGGCCAGAAACTGAAATATGTAGTCGAGCCTACAGACCCAGGGTGGTCACACCACTTGTCCAACACACTGTCAGGAGACCCAAAGCCAGAAGCCACCTCTAAACTCATCTCACCACCTCCCATGTAACACCAGCTACAGAGTTTTCCTTGAAGAATCCAGCAATGATTTTTGGGCTGGCAACCCAAAGTGCGCGCGTGCTGCTAACAGCATCTCTGCTTGTTCAGGAATCCAGTGGTACCCAAGTGCTCTCTGCTGCATAAAAGAGCAGCTTGTCTCTTGATGCTAAAGCATTTCCTGCAACCGTACCAATAAAGCACAAGCTGCCACACAGCCTCGTTTTTCTGATTAAACAGAAACCCAGTGCTGGGCACAGTAAAGCGAGGACATAACACAGTAAGGAAAAATTGGAAGGAAAAGGATGGTTACAGACTTACAATGCAGTACTTACGCAAATCAAAACAGAGGCAAGATATCCCTATAAATACTTTTACCATCTGGTCTACGGGGTCCAGGGTTTTCATCATTTGTCATTTGGAGCCTTCTGACAAATATTCTATAAAATTGATTTTAATAGTTTTCTGCAGTTTCACAGTTTGGGTTTTAGGTGGTTTTTTTGATATCTAGCTCTTATTATTCACTTCATGCCTAACCCAACCCATCATACACTTTTCTGAACCCTAAACCCTGTTTAATAACGGCTTCTGAGTGGCATTTCTCTTAAATGATAACTAACAGAAAAAACACCTAGTAGACTTATTTCAGCAGTAAGACAGATGTCCTCAGGCTACAGAAAACAAGAGGAAAAAAACTGAAGGCAGTACAAATTGTGTTCTTGCAAAACTATCTTCCTCTTTGTGCTAAAAGAAAAACAGGTGACAAACTGAAAGACTCAAACCTATTTGGCAGAAACTCAAAAAATGGCACTAGAAAATCAACTGATCCAATTTGAGTGGTTAGCAATCTTAAATACCGAAGTGAGGTATTTCCTAACACATAATGCCCATTGTTATGCATCACTTTTCCCAGAATTGATACTAACATTACATAAATGCCATTGCATATAAGTCCAAAGTATTTGCATGCCGCCCCTCTCAAGTGTACGCTTCCCCTGAAACACAGCAGTTATGCATCCCACAAAGTCCACCTTTATCCCCTTATTCTGGATAATACTTTTCTTCATGAGGAATCCCTTCTTGTGAGGTCTCATCTATCCCCTATATTCAGTGCCCCCTGTTCCCCCCATTCCCCCCCTCCAAGTCATACAGGAGTTTCTTTCAAGGGAATGAGTCCATGCTGTAGGATAAAGGCTGACTTGTACTAGCTAATCATCATCAGAGCAAAGCAGGGCAGGAGAATCTCTACAAAACCTTGTTTGGTTCTCTAGGGATATGTTCATTGCTAAAGAGAGCAACAGAAGCCAGAGAGCAGGGATGGGTAACTACTGAGCTAACCGAACAGGCAGAGATTAGGGTATGCAATGAAACAAAATACAGAGTTACACACACACAGTGGGCCAGTGACAGAGGAGGCATTCGGAATTACCAGAAGCACTCAAGGCAAGCCATCTTGTCGATGAAGTCAGGAACCAGTTGACGTCAATGGCTACAGCATCCAAAAATTATGTACCCATCATGTATATCACATATACCCATTTGTCTCCATCATGTATATCATGTAATCATGTGCACCCATCTGTCTCCATCAGCATGCCAAACGTGTGCCTTACATTTGCAAGGAGGAAGCAGGGGAAAAAAACAGACCACCACTTTAGCCTTCTCCAACAGCAAGAGGTTGCAAAGCAAAGCGTCAACACCTACTGGTTTGCCCTAAATCCTTACTTGGACTGCTGTAATCAGAGTTTCCTGTGAGCAATTTTCAGTCATTTAATCCTACACCATCCAGGACAGGGTTATAAACTGATCTGGGCTGTCAACTGCAACAGCAGCAGTTTTCATCAGGTCAAGTATCAAAACAAATTCATGTCATTTGAAGTTTTAATAATCAGCAGTTTCTATGTTTTAAAGTTCAAGTGTAGATGTGTCAATGGAAGAAAATACTCTCACAGAGGACCTACTCGACCGGCCAGAGAGTATCACGTTCCCTCTGACATAAGAGAGATGGTGATACTTTTATCCAGAGAGATATTCAAGTCACTGAGATTTAAGTGCACACCTCAAGGAAACCATCTTTAGGTTTTCACATTGAAAGTGAATGGCTTTTCTAGACATATAAACAAAATTTATTCTTTCTGTCAAAAAAATTACTTATCTATATTTTGTGCATAAGCTCAATTATTTTCATCAATATTTCAGAAGAGAAAGTTTTACAAAACTACCCAAAAAAAGGACCTGCTCTGAGGTACTAATCTCTAGTTTAAGAGTGCAATAATTGCATACTGCAGAGAGAGATAAGGGGGTAGACCATCTCCACAGCATTTCCAGAGCAACGGATAGTGAAACACCACCACATACCTAATGAGCAAAGATGACTCATCCCCAAATGCTACTAAACCAATTGATTTAGCCCTATAGTTTTAGTGATGGAGACTGACCAGCACCAGTCAAGTCTGGTCTAACCTAGCTCTCAGGATGTCATACAAATATCTCTGCTAGCCATTTTTCTTATGGCTAACAATTAGAATCATAGAATCATAGAATCATCTAGTTTGGAAGGGACCTTAAAGATCATCTAGTCCAACCATCAACCTAACTCTGACAAAAAAATAAATAAGAAATAAGCAATAAAAAAATCACTAAACCATATTCCTGAGGTCCATGTCAACCCGTCTTTTGAACACCTCCAATTGCTGGGTAGTGCCTCTGAGAGAAAGTAGAAAGTTGGCTGGGAAAGGTCAATTGTCTCCGCCAAGCAAGTCAATGTTTCGTTCCTTCTGGCAACAACAGTCTGAAGACCCAACACTGCAGGGTGCTGAGCAGCAATGCACATCAACATAGGCTGAGCCTTATGCAAGAGTCATCCGATGGAGACAATATGCATAAAATTACACTTTTGTTCAAGCGTCTTTGCAGCACCAAGGCTTGGGTTCTTAGCATTTACGGGATTATGCTCAATCTGCACAACAGCAAAATAATTTAATTTACAAATTGAATATGCTCTCAGAGGAGATTCATATAAACCCGGGCTACAATGACTTTTGCTTATAGCCAGTTGCCAAAACACGACAGCTGGAAAGTGGAGAGAATAGTCTGTATCCATAGCTGACAAAAGCTGTAATTTAATAAGCATTCAGTGGCAGCTTTCACAGCTTAGTGTACAAACAGACATGTCCTAGCAAGTCTGCCTTCAGCAATTCTAGGCTGTACAGTCCCCAGGTACTTGCCCCCACCTTTATACCAGAAGCCCCAGCTCCTGCAGCCAGGTCTGATGGGCTGAGCAAAACCTCTGCTGCACCAGTCTCACCTACCATCCCTGCCTAAGGCACCGGTGGAGGAAAACTTTCATCCGTGGAGCTGGCTTTGAACTCCAACATGGAGATGCAATCACCGTTTTTTTTCTGCCACCCTTCTTTGGACAGTGATTACCACTGACAGCGGGGAGGGGGCCAGTTCACATACAAGAAAAGTATATTACAGGAGGTTACTCCTGTTCCCATTTTAGTGAACTGCCAATGTTTCAGAGTCCATCCCCCCCACACCCCGCTCCCGTGCATTAAGAAAAGATTTAAAGAGGACAGGATACGATGCAATGCTGTCTGCTCTCCAACCACTACGGCTTCCTTTTCAAAGTTGATTGCGTCCCCTGATCACTACCCACATTACATTTGATCAAGCCATGACTGCAGACCATCAGTACCTCGAAAAGAACAAGTACACTGTCCCCCGAGGGCTGAATATATCCATTTGTCAGAATATATATTTTTGGGGATGTCTTTTCATTCCTGAATAATTGCTAACAAGTCACCTTAGACACTAGGCAGAGAACACTCTTATTTGGTCTGAACTCAAAACACTGTGATTTGATGAGGAGCTGCAGAAAGCTGACAGGAAACAAGAAAAGTTACTCTGCCAAAGATGTCTTTGATGTTTAAAGCTTTACAAGCCTTCCATTTCCCTATCAGTCTAATAAAAGCAAGCCTAACCCAACTTCTACAAACTCTCTGGTTTGTACATCCACACTGTGGTTTTTTGTTTGCTTTCCTTTTTTTATTCTTCATCCTTTTAAAGGCATTAGGTAAAGAAAAACAGAACAGCACAGAAGGAATTGCTTAGATATGTGAGGCGAGTTGGAGACAAGCAATTCCATTAGTTTACCTCCCCATTGCACAATGCAAGCTAAGTCTAGAACCACAAAGAGAAGAGGTAGAAACCACTGGCAAGGGAGCCTCACTCTAACTCAAAAAAAAAAAAAAAATTCCAACCATTTTGGCCTGTTACTTCACAGGAATGAAAGAAAGAAAAGTTTCATTTACTAGCTGCATTTGACTCAGGACTATGCCTGGCTTCTCATGTATAAGACATACATTAGAAAGAAAAAGCATTAATAACAGATGTACCATAAACTTTGAGTTTAAGCTGCTCTGTCTGGCAAATGCTCCCTCTGCCCAGAAAAGCTGCCTCTTTTTTTTTTTTAATAAGAGTTCTGAACAAAAGTGTTCTATAGTTTGACCAAGGTGATACAATTTTTTTAATAACAAAAGTACATTTCTATTTATCTCCGAATTTGTCTCATTTACAACATTTTGCCTTTGCTCTACACAATTCCTTTTTAAAAATGACAAATGCTATTTCAGCCAATACAACATCACACTTAATCGAGACACTTAGATTATTTTCTCCACAGGTTTAATAAGTTTTGAGAGTAAGAATATCTAAAGATGATCCGATTACGTTCATAAACACAAAAGCTTAACAAACAAGGAGTTTTACCCTCCTGAAACTGACACCCTCTATGTTAACCCAGGCATGTAAATTGCTACTCAAGCCTTCAAAAGAGCCATGAAATAATTAACACCAAGTAAATGTTTCTGTTGCCTTCCCGTGGTAGGTACCTCACATTGTTCAATCACTTGTTAGAGAAAGAACTAGATACCACATTAAGTCATCCCTTAATATAGACCAGGGTAAGCCAAACTTCTTTCATATCCAGTTAACATGCAAACCATTTGACCTTTCCAACAGGACTACTAAAGACCTGGCAAGATCCACTTTTTAGCCTGTGGGACTCCACACAAGGCATTACATTTTACTACAGGGCTTTGTTACAGGCACAGCTGACAGCAATTGCGAGAGTTCATACTTGCAAATACTTTCACCCATCAGATACAATTTTCTCTAGCTTGTACTTTTACTAAGTTTAACTGTTTAAGCTGAAGTTTCTGTTGCTGCTAACTATGCTTTACACCAAAATACTGATCATATTCCATCAGTGCAGCACTTATTAGCTTTGAGGGTGTGCATCACGATACAGTCTTCAATTTATAACATGCTGTTTTGTCCCTCTACTATGTCTCTCCTTGGATCAGCGTACACAAGAGATTATGTGGTAGGAACTCTGGTGTCTTGAGGTGACAAAAGATGAAGAGCTACTGTGTGTGGGACACCATCACATTAATGGACAGTTAATGGGAAAGGTGAGTGACGAACGAAGCAGAGAAATGGAAAAAGACAGTGGGAATATCCCTGTGCAGTGTTATTCAAGTCATTTAAATCAGTTTGTGGGGTTTTTTTTTACAGCCTGTCCAGTGAGGGTGGCCTTCATTCCCCAACTTGAAACCTTAGGTCTGTTCTGCAGAAGTGTTTAGTGGCCACAGGCATATGCAGCTGGCTGGTGCTGGAGCAGCAGTCAGTCACAGAGTAACACCTGCCCCTCCTCACAGCTGGACCAAACCTAACAGCACCCACACGTTTCCGTCTTCCTCTGCTGCATCTTCCGCCTTTTCTCTGAACTTCATTTCCACGTGTAACCAGTTTTAAGCAAGTCATTAGAGGGGCTGCTCTTCAGTATAAACATAGCACAAGTTCCTATTCCCTACCTTTTTCTCTCCTCTTAAGAGGATGAGACTGAATTCCCACAGCACAGCATTACCAGCGTGACCATGCTCCTGAAGAAAACCCTTTCAATAACAACTCCTGGAAGCAAACTTGTCCAAGAAGACCAGCATAGCCCAAAATCACCTATTGGCACACTAATAGCAGTAGTCTGTCTGCATTTAAACCAGGCTAGTACAGTTAGTGACACTCAAGCTCTTACCCATCAGCTCTGTCTTCATCACCACACATCAGAGCAACAGGACAGTATAAACTCTTTCATACAAGCAAGGCTTTAAGTTAATATGGTAACTGATGCTACTTGCACCTCAAAGGACTCTATGCCCAAAGTTCAAAGCCATTGTCTTCCACCCATGTCAACTCATTCAAGAAAAGATAGTACCTCTCTCCGCAAATTCAGCTTGAAGACCTCTTACAGAAAGGGAACATGAACAAAAACTTCTGTAATTTTCCCCCTACTTCTACTGCCCTGAAGACCTGAGTCAAAGACTCATGCAATACCAGCCTTAGCAGTGGCCTCCTTTCCTCCTGTCTCTGTGCCCGTAGCAGCCACTTATGGAAACACGTGTACTTCTATTTCTGATATTTGAGGTTTGTTTGAACAGTCTCATATTTTTTTTTTTTCTTTTGAAAACTAGCAGGAGGAATATCATCACCTTTCACATATTTCCACTGCTTTAGGAACAGGAGAGACAGTTTTCTCTCACACTTTCCCTTATATTGATAACATATGAAATCTATTCTTAAAAAGTCAAAACAAACGAAGAAAAGCCAACAATGTTATCTCCTGGCTCCATACCAAAGGCAAACAAACAAACCTTTCAACACCATGTCTCTTCTCACAATGCCTTCTGATAGCCATCAGCCAATGAACAATGAGAAAAACAGTTACACTAAAAATAGCATCTCTAAATGGTGGGGAAGTCGACAGAAGTTGTCAGGCCTCCAGAGCTAGATACTTGCAAAGAAAACATGCCTAATTTTTTTGCAGTTACTATTCAATAAGTTGTCCCACTTCTTGGGCTCCAGAAGGACTGCCAATTTTGCATCTGCTCTGAACATCTAATCAGAGTTTATTTTTTCACTACATCTGTCTTTAAGAAGCAGACACTGCAAACAAATACTTTAGTTTTTCCATCATGAAATATTTAGCTTGTACTCATCATGCTGTAACTGAACTGTCACTTATAAGGGGAAAATGAGTTAACAGCATTTTTTTAATGTAAAAGGAGTATGTTCACACATCACATCGGATATCCCTCAGTTACAAGCTCGTTGGTTCCTTTTCCTCCCCCAGTACAACCAGGTTCGCTTTTAGGGGAATGACATCAGTAGAGGAACTATTTTAAAATAAGTTAGCTTCCTACTTGGTCTGAGGAGGTTGTCTGACAAATAGGGTCACAAACAGATGAGATGCAGACGCTTTTCCTCTGCCTCTTTTCCCCCATGCCCTCCCTTCTTCCCAACCCCACTCCAGTGATGGTCTGTCTTGCTTTAAACTGCATAGCAGAGTAGACAAGGGAAGGAAAACAAATGGTATGGGGAAACATGGCCCTTTTCCCAATTTTCAGCATAGAGAGGTTAAACAGTGGTGGGAAAAGAGGCAATCAAGAAATTGTGTTTCTACCAACCAATCTCTCCATCTTCAAGTCAAACAGAGGAGCTCTTTAAAGGAGGATGTTGCTTGCAGGCAACTAATGCAAACTCTGAGGCACTAACCATCACTCATCAGGCTTCCAGAAAACTCGCACGTATTAAACCAGTTGTGCAGCTGGGAGCTTTTAATTGTCCATATTCCACTCGGTTCCCAAACAAAACCTCTGCTCCTTCAGGCCTTGGAGCGGAGAGGATACAGACTTTGGCACCCATTGCTCATTTGTCATTCTTAGTATTATTTTTTTTTTCTGTCAACCACATCTTGTAAACAGAATTAAACAGAACAGAGTAACACTTCTTGCTTTACGTCTTGGCTAATCCCATCCATTTCATAAGCACTGACAGTTCCTGTAAGACGCAGCATTTATTGCCCTACCAGCAGGATCAGCAGGTAAGTGCTGTGACCTCTGCCAGTGTCTCTGACCCTGGGCCAGGAAGTTGCAGAGGTGGAACACATCTTCAGCTGTATTTTGTGCAAACCACAGCTCGGTAGCAAAGCAAACAGGCACAGCAATGCCAGCAGCTGCCAGTTAGGGCTTAGTTACTAGCTCTCAGTAGCTTCCAGGACGAAGCATAAAGTTACCAACACAATTATCACTGGCCAGACAAGCAGTTGTCCTAGTGTTTCTCTCCTATTTCACATGCCTACTCTTGCAAGACCATTTCTCTAGTTCTTCACTGCAATAACTTATTTTGTACTTACACAAAACTTGATTTTACTGGAAATGATACATATGGCTTAATAAAATAATTCACACAAACACAAAGGCAAGGGGCTCAGCCAGACTCTAGCCAATCAAAGCTGACACGCTCTAGGTCCATTCAAAACACCATTTTCCTTTATTCTCTTCCCATTAACATTCTTTTCACAGATGTTAATGACTTTAAAGTAGCTTGCTTGCAAATATTAAGGCAGCCAAAGGCCAAACCCCTGGATAAGCAAACACTGTGCAAAACCAATCATACATGCTCCGTCCACATGGACAACTTGCTGGGGAGTGGGTATGTACCTGGGCAGGAAGGAAGGAAGGAAAGTGGGAAATCAGAGGAGACAACTTCTCTGATAGTGACCTCCTGATACCAGCATGAAGAATGTCAGTGTGCTCACGTGGGATGAATGTCGAGCAGCTGATGTGCTGCACATGCATTCCCTACTTCATCCCAAGGTGGGCTGCTCTCCCATGTACTCCCTGGGTGTACTGCTTGCTGATAGGTTCATCCTAGCCTTCCATCAACTATAATCTTGAGACAACACAGAAAAAAAAATACCTGAAACAGATGAAATAATGCAAACTGAAAAACTGCAAAAAGAAGGGGCTGTTTCTAAGGGGCTTGGATTTTTTGTTTGTTTGTTCTGGTTTTTTTGGTGGTTGTTTTTTTTTTTTGAAGAGGCAAAGTGACCACTGAAGCAAGAAGCAACTGGCTGGGGGATACTGAAAGAAGTTGCTGTAGAAATACACAGCTGTCAGTCAGGTCAAGGATTTCAAGAAAACTGTATTCCATTAAATTTTTACAGGAGGAGAAAGACAAATAGCAAAACATCTTCTGAAGGAAGACGGCTAGAGTTGCCACCAGCATTGAACAAAAAAGTAGCTTTCAAATACAAGAAAACATCCTATGTATTTGCATTAGTTGGGAAGGTTATATATTGCACATAGGCTACATTACTGTTCAAACTATAGTTTCACTTCAGTATTTTCTTGTTTCTAGTGGTAAATAGCACCACAAAACAGAGACAAGCAATGTTTAGACACTGCACCACAACATTTTTGATAGGCTATAAAAATTTCCAGCATACTTTTAGAACAAATATCTAAGCCTCTCCCAGTTCATCACAACGTAATGTACACAACATCAGTACCAAACACTTTATTTCCATCTGCAGAGGACAGCAGTTTTGACAATTCTAATGCTACAGTCATGCTTACTGAGTTTATTCTGGTTACGTTAACTAAGCATTGGGAACTAACCAACTCCCTGAAAAGTAAAGCAAATATAATGTTAATTCCAACTCTAAAGAAGCGTGCATTGTTTTAAAAGCTTCTGTGTTGCACATAAACAACATAAACCATGCTGTAGATATCTTAAACCCCAAATTCTATGGATATAATGCCTAAGAGCCTATGGAGTGCCTAAGAGCCACTCCAGGAATCCTACCTAGCAGTGTGTTTAGATTACTTCACCTCCAAAACTGCATTTCTTTATTCTAATTCAGCAGAAGAAACAAACTCTTGAACAAACAAATCTAGAAGGTAAAGATCTACTGAGTGTAGACCAATGTCATTCCCAAACTGGATACATCCCTAGCTTCAGTAGGGTTTAGCCAAGACCATAGATCTACATGGATATCAGCAATTGCAGATCCCTTATTATTGGCAGTCCTGATTAAAAACAAAATAAGCTGCAATTATTTTGGTTCAATAGTGGGGGTTTTTTGACCCAGCTGGTGTTTAGCAGAACATCCTGCAACTTGGAAATAAATTTTGTTTGGAAATAATTGAGAAACAAGAAGGACCCATGATGTAATTCTTGCAGCGTAGCCAACACTTAAGAGCATTGGGATAATGCCTCCCAAATCGACCAGGTGGAGATACCTGTTTAACAGCTGCTTTTTCAGTGGCCTGTGTTGATTCAGAAGCAATCAATTCATTCATATGAAGACAACTGCATTATGGCAAACGTCATTTCACGTAACTACCTATATTACAGGTAGATAACTAGACATTAAGCTTTTTCTTCCACAGGGAAAACATCTGAATCTGAGTAATTTCCTGTACCAGCTACTTTACAGTTACCGGAACAAAATTAACCTTGCATCTCAGTCATTTATTCTTATCTGCTCTAGCTTTCCATTTTTCAGTTTTGCATCCCAACATAGGTCTTGAAGGAATAGGAACAATTGCTTCTTTAATTAATGTAAAATTCCATGAGGAAAAAGTAAGAACAGCAACTCGGAATAATCTAAATTTGCATACTTTGGCTCCAGTAATTTCTGCCGCCTTCACTGCAGGCTAACTGGTCACGGTTTGCAATCTCTCATTACACAAGTACCACCACAGAATAAACCACCTGGAAGCCTGACAGGATGGTTATACAGGGTGGCCTGAGCCACTTTGATACTTGGCTGTTAATAAAAGATATAGATCTACAAACTCAGCCCACCCTTTATTCCTGGTTGAAAGGGTAAAGATCAAATTGTTTTACTTTCAGAGCAGCTTCCTTCCCGCTGACCCCTCTTTGGTGAGAGCCATACCACCCACCACGCTCCCATCACTGCTCCCACCCCGCATCAGCTTCCTGGCGTGGAATTCCCAATCTCTGCAGGGTTCACACAGCTGCCGTTGCAAGGAAAGGAGGTGGACTGTGAGAAGCCATCCCACTGAAGCCCAGCCAGATAAAAGTAGATGTAACAAGTACTGACTATGTTTTCGTTGTACTGATTTAAGCCACTAACTATAGCACACATTCATTACTCACCATGGAATGTGTACATCTATATAAGTATACATAGAGACTTTAAAGCGCTGAGAGCTCTGTTAAGTGGCTGACATAACCCCGTAATAACTGTTGCTATTAGTTATGATGTTGCAACTGGTCTACAACATACCAGCTTATGAGAAATCTAATGTTACTGCTACCATACTGCATTAATGTTAACCTGTTACACCTTAGCTCCCATTAAGAAGAATGCAAAACAGGCTCATTTTACTTTACGTAGGTAACAAGGAATATGGCCATTTAAACTGCATTCTGTTTATGCATTATGCCAATGCAGTTATGCCAACTGCATTGGCATAAACAATCAAATGAATTACTAAAAACTTTCTCCAAGGAACCATACGAGATCTTAATTTTTTTCAAATCATTAGTAAAAAGAGATCAGCCTTCCAGATAAACAGCTTGAGAAACCATTATGTTTTCTGTGCTTCATAAACTGTACTTTATTTGAACTTAATTTCAAGGAGTTTAAACTAAAGCAGGAAATCAGCCCTCAGCAGCGCAGCCAGATTCATCCTCAGCATCTAGAGGACAAATAAAAAACAAAAGAAAACCAAAAATGTCCTCCTTGCCAAAAAACATAATTCTGCTGTCTCATTACTGTTTTGCTAAAATAATTTAATTAGGAGTCTTCAAATACAGGAAGGCATTTATGCCTCATCAGGAAAAGAAGGACTGGGGAGGTGAATGGTACATGCTGTTCTAGCATACCAGGAACCAGCATTGAATTCCTCCAGCTACTGGGCCAAAGCTGGATTGGCATACCAGAACTAAGCACTTTTTTGATCCAAAGGAAAAAAAAAAAAAAGAAAAAAAAAAAGCAGCAGGCAGTCATCTAATATTTGCATACTCTTATCCGCAAATAAGAAGAGACAGTACAGCTGAGGAGCAGCGCTGAGGTATAATAGGTGAATTGGGTATTGTGCTTCCCCCTCCCACGCACAAATTAAAGTCCTAAAACCGCTCCGATCCCCATCTTTCATTATGTTCTGCTCTTATGGGCGCCGACATCTGTCATTAGGGAATCCCATAACTAAGGCTTTTGTATGTAGCCATTTAGGCCAATTCCCCCAGGCTATTCCCTGCAACAGCACACTTGACTCCTGCAACAAAGTAGCAGTTCTAGGCTAATTTTAACGTGTGTTTCCTCTTTAGAAGCTTTTAGATGGGAAGCCTGCTTATAACGGGGCTGCACTCTGTATCTCCAGGACAGCAGAGGCTCCTATAAAAAAATACTACCTTTTCCTAAAACCAGTTGTTTACTATGGTTTACCGCCTACAGCATTTAATTGCTCATCAGTACCATGCACAAGTACCCTCTGTGGGCAAGAGCCTATGCTTCTGCAAATCATGAGAGCACTTGTGCTGTCAAATCATAACAGTGCTATCCGCATCCCCAGTTCAAATTTCTCATTAGTGTAGGAGTAATCAGCTACCGAACAAGAACCTGAATTACAGTTTAGCTTGGAACTCCCCGGAGTTTGGGAATAAACTGCTTCTCAAACCCTTTTTGGCTCAACTATCAGCTGTATTCAAATGTACACAGGCATTTGCACAGCCCTCTAGTCCATTTTAGCCATATAAACAATTTTGCAGAGCCAAACTGTATTTTAACTTCACCAGCATAATCCGCAGGTGAACAGGACAAGGCAAGTCTAAATGAACTGGCAGAGTTTGAATCGCTAGTTGAGATTAGCTAAAAATATTGCCATGATGCATAAACCCAAATAGAAACCCGCTCCCTCTCCCAGGGCAGTGTCAATTCTGCAGTCCTAACAGGTGTAAAAAATAATTCATCTTTGTCACTAAACTACATGAATATGCAGGAGGGGGAGGAGAGCTGTTGACAGGGAAGGTGCCATTTGTGCATAAACGCTTCCACTCTGCAAATTAAATTTAAAGTTGCTGGGGTACAGAGCCGTTAGAAGCCAGTTTCCTCGCCCAGAGATTTCCAACCATCCTATAAATTCAATACTGCAAGGTTTATTCCTATGTTCTACATGTAAGTACTTCAGCCATCTGAGGAAGGCTTTGAAACTTGGCCCACGCTGAAAGAAAAGTCCTCCCTGAAAACATGGTTTCAAAGTAGGAAACTACCCAGATATGGCCTGGGTACAAAGATCACATTTGTTTCGACTTAGTTCCTCAAATGCTTTGAACGTGTTCAAAGCACATACTCTCTGAAAGAGAAAGTGAGAAAGCCGCATATTCACTCAGGCACATATTGATGAACAGCTATTTACAACTGCTGCAGCTTAAGTGCCTTTTCATTGTAAATAGTGGGATTTACAAGAACAGACATCAGAAGATCCTCAAGCTGCTAAGAGCTGCTGAATAAGCAAGGGTAACGTGAGTGATTTTCCCCACTGCCTCCCATTTGAACTGCACAGGCTCAGCCCTGGGCAGAAAATTGCCTGTTTCCTGCCAGCCTCCAACCTCTGCATCTCTGTCTTCTGGGCGAGAGCAGGGAGGGGAACCCAAGGGTGGTTTCTTTTGTTTGTTGCATAACAAATACAGATAAAACAACCAGTTCAAATGAACACGTCCTTCCTAGGACAATTTTGTTGGAGCCTTCAGACAATAAAGAAGATTTATTTCCCCATTTCGCACCCCTCCCTCCCCCGCCCTTCCCAACAGCCCTCCATGACACAAGGCAAGTTGAGCTCCAGCATCTGTAATTAATGGTTTGCATACTTATGTCTGAAGGTTGCGGGTCAGCCACAGCATAAGATACCCACACACAGGCAAAGAGGCAAACACACTTACCCGAGAGATGGCCAGAGGCATGTTGAAATCCTTGCCCCCTTGAAGTCTGAAACCCCAAGGAGCCGGGCCGACCAAAGACACGCTGTAGTTGCTCATGATGTTTAGTATTCAAGGATCAAATCCAAAGAACTGATGCCTGCAGAAGAGGATTAGAGCTTTAAATTAAAGACGATACAAACAATAGGCACTGTCTACCATTCTGAAAGGTTTCTTTCTTTGTCTCTGTTCCCCTGCATAGCACAAAACCAGCCAAAAAAACCCACACCAGGTCTGTCATCGCTTGTGCTTTTATTCCTCACCTGTTTTCCTCCATAACTTAGGAAGAAACGTAACTAGGGAACTGGTTACATGGATTTGGGACTTTGAGAACTTCTGGCACCGGGATGTTTGGCAGCTACTTCTCACTAACAAAATACTGTGGGAGGGCTGGGGGGAGAACCACCCGACATTAAAGTTCATTTTAAAAAAAAAAAAAAAAAAGTCAATGTTGAGACAAGCATGAATTGATAGTATCCCTTAAATCCAAGTATGGAAGAAATTAGCACTACTGGCACATTCGTTTCTAGCAAAATTAGTATCATATGCTGCCATGTCATCAGCTCAAAGCTTGTTTCTAAACACATTATGTCTTGACAGCTTCAAAACGATGTCAAAACATTATGACTTTGAAGTTAATCAGAGGAAAATAAAATCCTTGTGACTTCTTTATTTTTATAGCATAGCTTCATATTGGTAGAACAATGTTACAGACAAAACCGATATTAAAACCAACCCTCAAATGAAAACTGTGAACTAAAGCAAAATACACACGGCCACAACTCAATGCTGAGGCACAAAACCAAAGCAAAACCCAAGCATCTCCCTCCCCTCCCCACAAACGTGGCAACAAATTACCTTTAAAAGGCAACAGAAAGCACCTAATTGCTGTTCAGCGTCCAAGATAAGGGCTTCAGTTTCACCTCAGATAAGTAACGCTACAATGACATCTTAGGTAGTGGATCCCGTCTATTTTTGTATGGTTGAAGCCAGGCAGGAGCACACCAGGGCGGGCTGGTGTAAGACTACACCGGGGCACAGCCAGATTCCATACTCGTGTGGGGACATTTAAGGTGGACCTTCAGTCAAGCAGAAGCAAGCAGGCTGCATAACCCATCGAGCTCTGCAAAGCCCGCTTTTTACCTGTCCATACACTGCACTGGGGGGGTGTGTGCTATTTTTTCTTTTTTGGAGGGGGTGGATTTTTGCCAACACAGCCCAGCCTTTCACACTTTGAGAGCGGGGCTGTCCCGCAGCCTCTGTAGGTGCAGGGAAGGACATCTAATGTCACTCCCAGAGAAAGCCAGTAACACACGTGTTTCTGGGCTCACCTTCCAGAGCCACAGAGATCCGCTGCTCAGACCTGTGTCTACATCCAATGACAAACTTTATTGACACTGGTGAGCGCTCAGGTAATCAGAATGGGACTGCTGGCATTAGGCAGAACAAGGTATATATTAAGAAGCATAATTCAGAGCTGGTAAAAGAGGTGCCTAGGTTCCTCGGCAGTTTCTGACATGCCCCTGCTTGGTGGTACCCAGCAAAGGGGCAGCTCTGGCCCCAGGCAGTGACTCAACCCACCCTTAAAAGTCTCAACAAGTACCAGCTTTCAGAGGGGAAAATGCACAGGCTGAGCTCTCCTGTGGCTGGAAAGAAAAAAAAAAAAAAAAAAAAAAAAAAAAGAAGCAAAAAGCCTCTACCAAGTCTGAGCTAGGACTCTTAGGGGACTCGCTCACCACTAAAGCAAGAACTAGAACTCATTTAATTACTCTGTGCACCGAATTCCTTATAAAAAGAGGATTTAAATTAGTCACAGATTTCTTCCCGTACAAAAAAAAAGGAATTCTTGTCATTCCCTCTAAATGAAATCCACCGCAGTGACAGGTCACTATAAATTAGAGACCGCAGAAAATCAAACCACGTCTAGCAACAAGCACACACGGAGTTCAACAGCACAGGCAGCAAACCTCCCCATCAGTTAAAACTGAAGCACTTGCGTAGCCCCTTTTCTTCAAAAAACACAACAAATCTGAGTAACAGCTAGTTACAACACAACTTCTAAGAAAAGATCGAGTTATGTTAGAAGAGGAGACTGTTCTCTTTCATTTGTAGCAACTACAAATCGGAGGGAAGAGGCTGCACTCTGAAATGCCATGCATCACTCCCAGCATCACTCATCTTTCCTTTCTCACCCCCTCGATTCTGCCGTGTCTGCATCTCCGGGCTTACAGATACACCAACAAGGAGAACCCTTCAAAGTTTAATTTAGTAAATTTCTCAAACTGCGCTCAGAGCAACATCCAAGAGAAAGTATTGCAAGCCACCAGCCCCGCTTCATGCGGGCATGATTGCGCAAAACCAAACCAGCTACGGGTGGAATTGTGCAACTTTCACTCCGGCGATCAAACGCTTGGTGGTGGATCTGCTGCTGGAAAGGGGGAATTTCAAAACCCTGGCAGAAACGCTCGCCTTCGCCCACTGCCACCAGGGCGCCGAGCCCCGGGGACCAGGGGGTGGCCAGCGGGACCCTTCTGCCCCCGGCAGAGGGGTGGCTGTGCCCGGGAGGGGCAGCGCCAGCCCCCAATACCCCCTGCTCCCCCAACGAAACTCTCCAAGCGCCGCGGGGCGAGGAGCCCCATGGAGCCGGCAGCCCCACAAGCGGGCTAGAGTCTAGGTCCGAGGCGCCCCCACAGCCCCAAAGACACCCCAGCAGGCTCGGCCCGGGGCGAGGAGCCCCACAGATGCCCCAAAACCGCGGGACGGGGCGCCCCAAAGCCGCGGGACCAGGTGCCCCACAGCCACGGGACGAGTCGCCCCACAGAGCCGGCAGCCCCATAAGCGGGCTGAGCCTCGGTCCAAGGCGCCCCCACAGCCCCAAAGACACCCCAGCAGGCTCGGCCCGGGGCGAGGAGCCCCACAGGTGCCCCAAAACCGCGGGACCAGATGCCCCACAGCCGCGGGACGGGGCGTCCCACAGAGCCGGCAGCCCCACAAGCGGGCTGAGACTCGGTGCGAGGCACCCCCACAGCCCCAGCAGCCCCACAGGCACCCCAGCAGGCTCGGCCCGGGGCGAGGAGCCCCACAGGTGCCCTACAGCCGCGGGACGGGGCGCCCCACGGAGCCGGCAGCCCCACAAGCGGGCTCAGCCTCGGTGCGAGGCGCCCCCACAGCCCCAGGAGCCCCACAGCCAGCCTGGCGTGTCGCCCCCACGGGTGCCACAAAGCCTGGTGACCGCGGCACCCCGGAACCCCGGGCAGCCCCTACAGGCACCCCCAGCACGGTCGGCCCGGGGCGAGGAGCCCCCACAGCCGCGAGACGAGGAGCCCCCCGGGCCCGGGACACCACCGGCAATCCCGGCCCGCGAAAAAAAAATAATAACAATTTAAAAAAAAATCAAGAAAAAAAAATAAAATAAGCCCCAAGAAGCTTTAAAAACTCCGTCCAACCTGCTGACTTCTGGCCTCCCCCGTCACTCACCCGGCGGAGCGGAGCGGCGCAGGTCGCGGAGAGGCGAGGGCACCGGCGGCGCGTCTGGGCGGCGGCGGCCCCGTCCCCCCGGTCTTGTTTTCACTTCCGCCCGCTGCCGCCGCCGCCGCTCCTCCCCCGGCACCGCACGGCACGGCACGGCACGGCCCTGCCCGGCAGCGGCGGGACGGGGCGGCGGTGCGGAGCCCAGCGACGAACGGGGGCTGGGGAGGCGCCAGAACACCCTTCCCGCCCGGCCCCCTTTTATTCTACTTTATTAATTTTTTTTAAGTAGAGAAACGCACGCTTTTCACCCCAATTTTGCTTTAGAGAGAAATAATCAAGGCGCACCTGTGAAGGGCGGGTGTGGGTGCCGGGTCTCCCTCTGCCCCCCTCCCACCTCTCCCTGAGGGGAAGGGGCTGAGGTGGGGGGGAAGCGAGGGAACCCCAAACTGTGTGGTGTGTGT
>NW_015090774.1:11054277-11054694 GCF_001431845.1 Calidris pugnax | reverse complement strand
GGTGCCCCAAAGCCTGGTGACCGCGGCACCCCGGAACCCCGGGCAGCCCCTACAGGCCCCCCCAGCACGGTCGGCCCGGGGCGAGGAGCCCCCACAGCCGCGAGACGAGGAGCCCCCCGGGCCCGGGACAGCACCGGCAATCCCGGCCCGCGAAAAAAAAATAATAACAATTTAAAAAAAAATCAAGAAAAAAAAATAAAATAAGCCCCAAGAAGCTTTAAAAACTCCGTCCAACCTGCTGACTTCTGGCCTCCCCCGTCACTCACCCGGCGGAGCGGAGCGGCGCAGGTCGCGGAGAGGCGAGGGCACCGGCGGCGCGTCTGGGCGGCGGCGGCCCCGTCCCCCCGGTCTTGTTTTCACTTCCGCCCGCTGCCGCCGCCGCCGCTCCTCCCCCGGCACCGCACGGCACGGCACGGC
>NW_015090774.1:10934533-11054053 GCF_001431845.1 Calidris pugnax | reverse complement strand
AGGCAGGGAACCCCAAACTGTGTGGTGTGTGGCCCCCCCCCCCTCCCAAAAACATGTCAAATGTACAATCTTCAACACGGCAGCAGGGAGAGCCTGCAGCAGACTTTGCAAAAAGAGGAAGTTTGGTTAATTTAACGCGGAGCAAGATGAGGACCGGCAGGGAGATAGGCTCGCCTGACGGAGTTACCTCAGAGCGGGAAACAGCAGCGAGGCAGAAGAGCTGCTCGAGCTAAAAGTCAACGCCGGCACAAGAACAAACGGCTGTAGAAGGGGCCGTGAATAAATTGGGCTGAGAAATTAGCAGGGGTCTGGCGGTGAGGGGGACCGGGAGGTTTCTGGCACAGCCTTGCCGTAGGAGTGGATGCAAGAAATCAAACTGGTTCTAAAGGTGACGCTTAGATTACCTTATCTTATACGGTGTGCGTGCCTGCGAGCATGACAATTATTTAACACGGAGACTGTCAGTTTGACCATCCAGAAGCTCATTCCATCCGAAGCTGGACGGACTCGCTGGGAGCCGGAGCTTCACAGAGCCACCGCCACCCCAGATGGAGGAACAGGGCCCAGGTGAAGCCACAGCACTTCAGGCTCAGCTTTGGCTGCACCACACAGCCAGGTGAGGCCTGAGGTTCATAACGGTCGTACTTCACATGTGTTAAAAGTCATTAGGAATAATAGTGGCTGGGAAAGCAATGTGCATCTAATTAACAGTACCATCAGCACTACAATTCTAAGGATTTCAGTCCTCCCTTCAGGCATGGATTTACTCTGGAAAAAGCGTGCAGAAGAAAGGTTTAAATTCATAGAATCATAGAATCGTCTAGATCGGAAGGGACCCTTCAGATCACCAAGTCCAACCATTAACCTAACACTGACAAAACCACCACTAAACCATGTCCCTAAGCGCCACATCTACCCGTCCTTCAAATACCTCTGGGGAGGGTGATTTCACCACTTCCCTGGGCAGCCTGTTCCAATGCTTGACAGCCCTTGCAGGAGAAGAAATTTTTCCTAATATCAAATTTAAACCTCCTCTGGTGCAACTTGAGGCCATTTCCTCTTGTCCTATCATTTGTTACTTGGGAGAAGAGACAAACCCCCATCTTGCTATACCCTCCTTTCAGGTAGTTGCAGAGAGTGATAAGGCCTCCTCTCAGCCTCCTTTTCTCCAGACTAAACAACCCTGGTTGTTTCAGCTGGTCCTCATCAGACTTGTGCTCTAGAGCCCTCACCAGCTTTTTTGCCCTTCTCTGGACATGCTCCAGCACCTCAATGTCTTTCTTGCAGTGACGGGCCCAAAACTGAGCGCAGTATTCAAGGTGGGCCCTCACCAGGGCCCAGTACAAGGGAATGATCACTTCACTAGTCCTGCTGGCCACACCATTTCTGATACAGACCAGGTTGCTGTTGGCCACCTGGGCACACTGCTGGCTTATATTCAGCTAGCACAACTTATGATAAGGCAGTCCTTATCACAGATGGCCCTGCCTAGCCCCTTTGTCCCATTAGGAGGAGGACAGCACTATCCCTCACTTCATGTCACCTGCACAGACCCGGAGCCCAAGTTTGGCCCATCTATGCCCATGCCCACACAGGCTACCCCAAGTGGCTACCTCCCCAGGTTGGAGGTGATGCTGGGGTAAGTGCCTCAGTGTGCATGAAACTAGAGCCAGCCCAGTTCTGCAAGTAATGGGCTAGTTTTGTGAACTTTAATACAAGTATTTTAACACTGTTCCGCTGAGCTGCGTGTCTTGCCAGCTGCTGTGACTAGGCCAAACACATCTCAAAAATAAAAGCATCCAAACCCCACACTGATGTAGCCAAACCATTCTTTCAGAAATCTTTCTTCTGTACTCTGCACTTTTCCTATTAAGTATCTCTAATCAGGCAAAACTGAAAATCCCCATCACACACACAGACTCTCTCACATGATTTTAATTCAGGGAGGTAAAAATTCCCCAACACAGGGATTTCTCATTGTGTCACAAGGGCCTTAGGTCACCCTCATGCTGTTTCATTTATTACAGCAGAAAAAGTTCCAGGACCCCACTCCCCAACATGACTCACGTGACATCTTCAAGGTCAGTGTGTCCCTGTGCTGACTGCTTGGGCAGCAATCTGCCCTCAGCTCACCAGAGCAAACAGCCTGTGGTCTTAGCCTGGAATACCAGCTAGCCACATCGGTGAAAAACATCCTGCCCCACTTCAGCTCTTTAAAAACCTTCAGTTTCTCTTGGTGGAAGAGTAGCTTGCCCAAGCTACCTGCACATGCAGCGCCTGAAGACCAGCTTAACGTTCGTTCACCGGGGCTGAAGGAGAACTGGCAGAGAGACTTGTGCAGGGAGGTGTTGCTGTAAGTCTGGCCCTTGGCAGGGCTGCTTGCAATCTGTGCCATTCCCACCCATCCCACCGGGGCCAGTGCCACTCCCAGCCCAAAGCTGGCAGTCCTCCATCTTCACGTTTGTTGTCGCTCCTCTGCGGCGCAATCGCTCTGTGACAAACAGATCCGTTTGCCTCCAGAGACGGGGTACAGAAATCACAGGCAACTCACTAGCTCAACATCTCCCTGTTCTTGGTCACTTTTCAAATATTCTCCTCTTCGAGAAAAAAAAGCGTTTCATTAGAGCTGAATAGTGAAATAAGAGATAGCAAGTTGAGCAAGAAACTTCAGCAGCAGCCAGAACTGTGGCCTGCCTGTTCTTCCTACCACCACCGTATTTTAGACAGAGCTTGCATTTTTCCCCTCTAAACAAGGAAGGAAGACGTCTGGAAATTAATTAAATGCAGTAGTCTGCAAGCCATGCAGATACAGCCTATCTCAAAATTATTCAGGCATTTAAGTCTTGTTTAAATGCTAATGAAATGCCTTAGGTGCCAGATAATGGGCACTGCAGAACTCTGACAGAATATCACCTGAGGTCCTGAAGTACGGAAAGGCACCCATAAATGGGAAAAGCAGCCCATAAATTATGAACAGATTAACAATGCACGGTAAAATGATTCTCAATTAAGCAGCAGTTAATCTAACATTAGCTTTCTGTGTGCTAAGGCACCGAACTACCAGCTGTGCTTTGGCTGCACGGCTACTTTCACTTTTGCTTTTCTTCCCCGAGGTAAAGCCAAGGCAAAATATTTACATTCAGCATATAGCTGGGAGTTCAGCATACAGCAACACTCTCTTACGAGAGGTTAATGTGACTATCATTTATAGCCTCACAGCTTATTTCCAGTTCCAAGACAGTTCTCGGGCCAAACAACGAAATAAATTAGACACGTTCCGAGTGTTTCTGAGAAGCTGGGGCTGCAGTCGGCTTTTGACAGCTACGGAGGGCACCGGTCAAGGTGAAGCCCAAACGGCCTTGAACTGGTATCAAAGAAACACTTTTTTCTATTTGTTTGGTGTTTTGTGATTTGTTTTGGTGTTTTGTTTTGGTAGTTGTTTTTTGTTTTGTTTTTTTTCCGTCCCTGGTTTGGAAGGATACCCAGTGCTGAATTACATCCTCTCTCACACATCCTGTCCACCACAACAACTCCAGTTAGCCTAAGGACTTCCTCGCACAGAGTGGCCAGCCAGAAGGTCAGGGTATGGCCAGCTTGTCGCTGTGTTGCCAGGCCATCCCCCGAAGTCCAGGTGCAACTCATCACAACTCCCACTGATGGTTATGGCTTGAGCAGGAGCCCGGGGAAGGAAGGGGGGGGGGGAAATGGAGAGAGCACACCACCACACAGTTACACCCACCAATTCACTTCAGGTCAACTTTTTCAGCCAAAAAATCCCCATGGTCAAGTTTACTCTTACTTGTCATCTCCATTTGTCTCCTCTTAGAGCCCGGGTTCTTCTACCAGCTGTGTCAACCACCTTCACTTTTCATCAGCCTGTTTTTCCACCAGGCACGTTTTCTTGCATTACTTCTTCTGTAGCTGTCATCCTCTCTGCCTGCACTTCACTCACCATATTGGTGGTCAGGCCAGTTTTCAAGACCATGGCTTTCATC
This sequence comes from Calidris pugnax, assembly GCF_001431845.1. Classification (NCBI taxonomy): domain Eukaryota; kingdom Metazoa; phylum Chordata; class Aves; order Charadriiformes; family Scolopacidae; genus Calidris; species Calidris pugnax. Next base: position 11,050,058 of record NW_015090774.1, on the reverse strand, counting down.
AGATGGAAACGTTAACAGCATTCATCTTTCCACTCTAGATATTAAGCCATTAAAGCTCTTAATCTTATAGATTTATGGTCATTTTGTATCCCGGTTTCTTCTTTATTTTAGGTTATCAACTATTCTTTGATTTTTCTTTATTGATGTTTTCCTTTTTAAAGAAAAAGTAATATTTACTCATAAAATACTCCTTATTTATAATGTCCCCCAGAATCTTGGTCAATTGCGTAAACAAAGGAAACAAGTGTATGTTATTACAGGACTCCTTTGTAGTGACTGAGCGGACGCATCTGGAGCCTGGTCATTCATGGAGAAGCTGTAAACTGGGCAAATCTGGCTTAATCCTCCTCCTCAGGTAAAAGAAGGACCACCTATCTGGAGGCCACAGCCCGTGCTACAGGTTAAACATTTCCTCCCCGTGAGTCCAAATCAATGAAACAGCAACTAAATCTTTTAATCTCAGGGAACACGAGACACCTTTTGAGGAACTCCAGGTTACATACTTCTCATGTTAAACACAGCCCGTTTTAAGGCCTGAAACCAATCTGCAACCTCTCAGTACATCACAGCCTGGACAGCTTCATCCTCAGCCCCGCTGTGACGCATTAGCCTCATTTTACAGATGGTGACCAGAGGCAATAAACATTTATGTGTGTGAGGAATCAACTGTCAGATAAAGAATTGAAACCAGTTCTTCCAAATTCCTGCACAGCTCCTAACTACCGAATTACCCTACCCCACCCCAGGCTGACATAGCCCTTCCTGCTGCTTCAACCACAGCGATGCATGGGAAAAAAAAAAAAAAAAAACAACAACAAAAAAAAACAGACTTCAGATTTACCGTTCTTCACAGAACCATGCATGTTATGGGAGAGACACCTCCAGTCATCCGTGCTCTTACCTCTTGAAGCACACCGCCTGCTTAAATTTCCTTTTCCTTAACAGTTAATGCAGAAATCTGCAGCTTGGTGTGGCTTCATTACAGTCCATCAGCTGCGCAGGAAGGGCTTGCTGATTGATGTCTTTGAGCTACATTTGACATACACCACGAACACCAATTAAGCAGGGTTTGGCAGTTAACACAGCCAAACTTTCAGAGTGATCCTTGGAGTTATTTATGCTAATTAATGTCATGGGAGAAGAGGTGCAGCTTTGCCTATAATCTTTTATGTAATATATTGCCTTGGCGAGGGAGGGAGCGGGTGCAAGCTGTGGCATGAAGAGAGCTTTGCCTGGCAGGTCGAGAGCAGCCCGGCAACGTGGGTTTGGACAGACATGGCAGGAGGGGAACGGGTTGCTTCCCCTCATTATTCCTACCAACAGCACTAATTCACACAGGCACAGCTAATTCATACAACCTTTTCAGAAGACAGGTGTGTTCTACAGCTCAGGCAGAGGCACTTGGTAGATGCCCTTTGGAGCTGGGCCACCATGGCCCCGTGTCACCTTCACCAAGTTCATGTAACAGAACTGATTTAAAAAAAAAAATAAAAATCAATGTAGTCCAAACTAGTGAAATTCCAGTGCATCAACAGGTGCATCTAACAATACATTTACAAACATAAAAGGAAAAAAAAATATCAACATAGCTTTCCTATTGCTATTCCTATTCCTAAATGACCTGGATTTTGTAACTATTTAGGTAAATCTATACAAAAATCCATACAGAGAAACCACCGTTGGCCTTTAGAACCACCACTAAAGTTATATTTCCTTAGGAAAAAAATAATAATAATGAAACCAATCTGAGAACACATCAAGGAGATCTTATTTTAGCTGCTGCCCACAAAAAATATTAAAGCAGCTAACAGCTATTCCCACAGTAAATAAAACACGTCTAATCTTTACTGACAGAGGAGAAGGGGGAGACAAAAAAATCCCACCAGAGAAGCTCATATTTATACATTTTAAGAATTTGGACCAAATTTACATTCACCAGCGGCGTTTTTATGTGTGAATTATGTTACAATGATTTATAGCCCTCTTACTGTTTGTGAAAGCGCTGGTTCCTTGTTGGCTTTGCAAGGTTGGCTGCCACATAGATCTGGGTGTCACCAGCAGAAGAATGAAACCCACGCTGTGCCAATATTTTTGGCTGAAACACCATACATAAATCAAGAAGAGCAGGAGGGATGGAAGGGACCATAGGCACCTAAGAGCATCCTGTATCTCTAGCTGGCAGTCGGGAATTGTCACCTCTCTACGCACTCCCTGGGTGGATCCAGGAGTCACACAAACATGAAGTGTCAACCAGCCCAAGCCTTTCCCTCCTGAGGTGCTATAGTGTTCCTTCCCAATCGAATTTGCATCTTAAAAGTGCTTGAGCTTTTCTGGTCCCAGCTGTTCCCATCGGAAGGCCGTCCTTGCCTCTGTTTGTTTTAATGGCCAGCAACTTGCATCTTATTTCCAGACTAAGTTTAGTCACAGACAAATTTAAATAGTTCTTCTCCCTCCCTGCTGTTTTACTCCCAGATATTTTTAGATGGAAACCATATCCCCTGTCAACCTTCATTTTCCTGGGTCTGAACAAGTCGAACTTGCCCTGCCTCCATTTGTGAGGAAAGATTGTGGCACTCCTGGTGATCTCAGTAGCCTTTCTTTACACCTGTTCAGATTTGTATTTTCCTTGGACACAGACATCAAAATATATATATAGTGTCCTGAGGACACCTTACCAATATTTCTGTAATGGACTTAGTGTTTCCACTGGAAACGTCTCATTTGACATGTCCCAGAATGACATTTCCTTCTCGTCTAAAGAAAATCCTATCTGTGCTCCAGAGGCACAAGAGAGCGAGTTAATTTTTTTTTCTACTTTTCTTCCATTTTCAGCTTAGTAATAAGTAATCTACATATGCATGCTTCTGTCATATATGCTTCTGAATTTATCTTAATTTCTGTTCTTCCCATAACATTTTTCAGATCTTCCTCCCTCTTGGTAGTGCCTCCCAACTCTTTGTCATCCACAAGTGTCATCGGAAAACTTGTAGTCTTTGTGACTAGTTTACTGATGAAAACATTAAGTAGGAATGATTCTGAGACATTTTAATTTCATAACCATGTATTTAAATAATTATATATATGCACCTAAAACTCCATTAGCTACCTTTCTGCCTGGTACTTTTTGTTGCAGCATTACCTGCTGCAGTCTTTCTGCTCACCTTGCATAAAAACGATGGCCTGCAACAGCATAAGGATTGAAGCAGGATGTCAGACCCTGTCCTAAAGCCCAGACAAATGGGATCTGACATGTTCCTTTTGGTTTATAATCACGGTGATGAAGAAAGCTGTAAGGTTAGTCGGACACGAGCTGCCCTTGGAGACCCCAGGAAGCCTTGCTGGGAGGAAAGTACAGAAAGAACTGTCTGTAGTGATGTTCAGACTGGAGCCAGCAGAAGTCAAAGGCCACTCAGAGGTCTGAATGAAGAAGGAAAGAGAGAGGGCCAATATTAAAATACAGAGAAGTTTCATGATGTCTCACATAGAAAACATTATTGTGCCAATGTTGGCAAGGCAGCAGCAGGAGAGAATTTAGCAGCGTCAACAGCACTTTGTTTCAAAACAGGACAGGGAACAAAAGAAAGACCGGGAAAACAGTATTTTACTCTTGGTGTAGGTTTGTTAAAACAAGATAAAAAAATTCCCTTACACATATTAAGGAAAGAGGAAAAGAAAGAAAAGGCTGTCGTTGAGAGGGAGGTATCTCTCATCCGTGATTCCTATCAGCAAGGTGGTGGCCTAACATGGATGAATCAAAACTGTGGATATCTGGGTTATTCTCTAAGAGCTTATTTACTATACCCACCTGTGGGAAAACATACAAGCCAGTTCCTGTAGGGGGTGGGCTATTTAAACCACTGCAAGTGAAGCAGGACCTAATGCAATTTGCTTTACGTGCTGCCTTGTGCAGTCCACAGCATTTGTGCAGCTACAGGTGGGACATGCAGTCAGATTAATCAATCCAGGGATAAAGAGGAGTTGACAGTACTTTGGAGGAGCGTGAAGTGCCTGCAATGTATTAGCCGGGCACGGGCCTGTGCTTTCCATCTATTCCTATGAGGACAACCCTCCAAAGCACAGCAATACAATCCCTGCATTCTCTAAGCTTTCGTTTTAAAGAAAAATATGACAGTGACAGGAGGATGGCATCAATCATCTTTGGCACGGCATACATGTCAAATGCGTGACCCAGGTTGCACAGCAGGAGCTGCGGTCTCTGTGCTACATGATAGAAACATATATTAGAGACTAATTAAAGCAACAGCTAGAAAGCTGGTGGAAGAAGAAGAAAAAAAAAAAAAAAGTGGAGAGGAAGAGTGAAAAGTTTCAGCCGCCACCCATTGCCTCTAAACTCCTGTTATTTGTAAAAATACAAAAGCAGAAAACTGGTAGGAAACGTTGATGCTGATAGAAACCTTTCAGCAAGTGAAGGGTCCAGTGTAAAACTGAGCCTCCTGAGCACCAGGAGTGAATCAGACAGCCTTGTCCTAACGCTACTGCTCAGCTCCACCCTCGGCTTCATCGAGACTTCAAACTCTATTAAAATCAAGTAGAAACTTTCTGCAGCTCCAAGTTTAAAGCTGGCACTGGGCTTTGTCTCGCGTTTCGCCTCTTCCCCTGCCCTGTAGCTCGATACCCCTTGTTAGGCCGCCCAGGATGGTTTCTGTCCATCTCTCTGGAGAACATTTGTCGCCCGGGACTGCTCCAGTCCCTGCTTATTTCACGGAGAAGGAATTTTGGCAGTAATTAGCTGAAGTGAGTTTCTGGACCTTCAGCCTGTTTGTTTGACCTCTGGAAGTAGGTGGCTAATTCAAGGACAATGGAAGCTGTCGTGTTACCTGTTTCCAACATGAAATCAATCAGCGGAGAGCGGGAGTGAAGTCAGCCTTTCTGTTTTGATAAGAGGGTAGCCAAAGATCTCTGGAATGAGAGGAACTCCAGCAGCCACCCCGGGCGCAGGGACGCCTGCTATTTATACACCCAGGGGCAGGGCAGAGGAACAAAGTGGTTTCTCTGCTCCCATTTTATTTTTATTTGACTGAAACTGAAGGGGAAGGGGGACAGCTTTTATCATCCAGAAACACGCATGGGTAATGTTCTTCTTTTTTTTTTTTTCTCCCTTTTTGGTTAAAAAACAAAAAACAACAAAGTTGTCAGTATACCATTATGTTATATACATGTGTATAAACATTGCTTCACCTTTCAAAACCAGAATCGCTCTAAAGACAACACTTTTTTTTTTAAAAAAAAAAAGAACAAACCCAATGAATCCTGTATCCCATGTGTAATGGTGCTGTACCTGGTCTGTACTCTGCACATCACCGAAGTGATTGCCTGAATGACACGGAGGGACAGGGATAGCAAAGCAGAACAGCTGAGAGGGACACGAGGCACACATCACTCCAGATTTTATACGACAGAAGTCAAGCTAACAGTGTTTCGTAGAGTTTAATTCGTGCACAGAACTGTTTTTGAAACCAAATTATATACGTATTTATGCTAAGCCTTATTGGAACCAGGTCCAAGTCGTCTCAAAGGTTGGGATTTGTCAAACTGACCTGAGACATAATTTACACTCGTTACAGTGTTTTCTGCCTTGAGGAAGGGAGCGGTAGCGCTTAATTTCATTCAAAAGTGCCATTTTCCTGTCAACAGAGATAAGCCCCAAGAGAGTTGCATCCAATTCTCCTGTGCTAAATATGACAGAAAGGAGTCTTTGGGAAAAGAAGCTCAGCACAATACCCTAAGGAACACTAATTGTAAGCTTATTTTAAGCATTTTACATGGTCTGAACAGTTTACAAGGCTGTTCCAGTTGCTGAGAAGTCAGAAGTCTCCGTAATAAAGACCCTTGGGAAACCGATCCAGCAGTTTTACAAGTTTACAGCGCTGCTGGAACAGGGCCAGCGAGCTGGTCCCTGGAAATGAATGGAATATTTCCGTATTACCTCATATAGCTTGCAACACCGTAGTAGCCGAATAAATCGCGTTACCGCGTGCAACGTTGCAGTATCGGAATAATCCAGGGAACTGCAAGCACAAGAGGCTATAAAAAGCTTCACCCCTCTTTTGTGGGCAGAGTTTCCACCGCTCCTTGCCTAGCAGGGAAAAAATCTCCTTGAAAAGCCTCCCTCCAAAGGTGTGACCCAGAGCCTAAGTGTGGACCCTGGCCCTCTCCAAGGCAGGTTGCTCTCCTGCTGCCACCCCAGCCTGCTACCAGGGCAGCAATACTAACCTAACCTCAATTCCCGTTTCTCAGGGGGTTAGCCAGCAGGTTAATGACAATTCTCTGGGGAGATAGAAGCATATACACAAGAATTACCAGATTAGCCACTAATGGGCTACTTTTCCTCCTCCCACAAACTGTGTGGACTGAGACAACATGAACCAAACCTGTTGCAAAAGGCACGAGGAACTGTAGGAGCTTTTAATTGATTTATATAGCTTAGGCCTTCTCATAGATTATTAACATTATGTTATTTTTAACACTAGCAGTCACTGGGTATATATATATATCTACGTTTTCAAACAAAAGCATGGCTCCAGCCCAGAGGCTTTTTGCAAAACAATTTGCTGCTCCTTCCACCTCCACCTCCTCTTTTCCTTCCCTCTCCACCCATAGAATTCACATGCAGATTCAGTTATCTCTGTTTAACTGACAGGAAGGGCAGAATTAAAAAAAATAACATAAAATTGATGATAGATTTGAGAAAGTAACACATATTGTATGCGGTACATGCATACCATAAAACATTTTGAAATGCCCTAAGTCAAAATACATCCTAGGAGCAGGCTAATCAGACTTATTTCCAAATAGCTGCTTTTAGAAGGAAAAAAAAAAAAAAGATGAGAGGAGCTGATTCCAAAAAGAGAGAACGGAGCACATTCTCCGTTCCTCACCAAAACTTTTGCAAAATTGCTTCTAACCAGCTCTGTTTGCGGGAGGGAAAACAGCATGAGAAATTACTTTTTTCCTCCTTGCACAAATCAGAACTTGACTGCTGAGAACAATATGCCCCATCCCACAGCGTTAACCCCACAGCCTCAGGCACTCTGCTAGAAATGCCTCATAAAGTAAACAAATCCTTCTGGAGTGAACCACCTCCTTATCTACTCAGCAAGAAAGGAAGAGGTAAAGGATGAGTGATGGCAGGAAACTCGCGTTTCATTCCACTGACGAATTTCCACCAGCCTTTCATTCCTGTCACTGGAGATACAAGCGCTTGAGAGGACCACAAACACCAGGATGAATGTACACAGCTCCTTGTAAGGAGCGAAGCTCTCATTTTGGCAACTAAACGTGTTGTTCAGTCATCAGGACCGCCAGACAGAGGGTGTGGGCTTACGTTTTTGCTTTTTTTGGGTCTGTCTAGCCAAACTTTTGCATAACTTTCCCCACCCTGCCTCGCTGATCTCTCTTCAGTGATTCGGGCAGTCCATCTGCACAACTTGCGTGTTCTGGCTAACCTGATGAGTGACTTCCAAGGAAATTGTCTGTATCAGGAATTCCCTAATCCCTGCTTAGGTGCAGATTCAGGGGCTGGGGCAGGTCCCTGCATTGCTGGGGACAGCTGTCATCACCAGAGCCAGCCACTGGGGCTGAAGCTGCCTTGGGGAAGGTGGGGATGCCAAAGCGCGACTACCAAAATTGTAGACATTTCCTAGCAGGCAGGGATTGTAATCCACTGCTTGAGATGGTGTTCATAGGGTCTGACAAATACCTTGTGAGATACTTTGGTATCATTCAAACTGCAGGCATTGATAAAACTGGAGCCTGTTGTATCTGTTATTGGGAATAACAATATACACATGCCCTTAGTATGCATTAATTGGCTTTGGAGGACAGCTATTTTCAGAGGGGAATGGCCTTGAATAATTTTACATTTTTACTTTGTCTTAAAAGTTTATAATATTGAACATAATCTTTAATCCTTGAAACATTTAAAATACCAAGAATAATCCATTAGTTTATGGCTTTTCCCTCTCTCCCATATCTTTGGAAAGTATCAATTTCTCTAGCTAAGGACAAGATACAGGATGTATCATTCCAGTAGTGATCATCCCTCACATTCAACTTTATTCCAATGGCTAGAAACCTGGCTTGACCCTAGCTAAATTAAAAGGAGGAACTAAACCAAGCAGGAGTTTTAATAAAAGTAACATTGCATCAGGTGCACAAACTTTCTGGAACAGCTAAAGTTTGCAAACGGAGTCATGGATTTTGGCAAAGCACTGGCATGCTTTGATGGGGTCACCGAAGGTGTAAAGTGACCACAAGACATTGTATTTGATTATCTCTTAGATTTATGGAGGATTTGCTTGCTTGGAAAGAATTTTTAGAATGATTGGCATACACAATTTGTGTAAGCTAGCGGTGTTGGGATTTTATATACAATTCTATTTATATACAAACTGGGGGTAGTTTTGCTGCTTGATCTAAGCTCGTGCGTAGGCAGAGGCTGTGAGTCTCCATTTGCTGCTTGCACGTTCATTTGGACACAAACCCAGAGCAAATGCCAAATGGTCCCACAGCAGAAGGGCAGCATTTTACTCCCACTGCAGACTGCCAGAGACGCGGTCAACAACCACCAGGGCAATAATGAAATTGCCCTACTGAGAAATGGCATTGGCCAGCAAGGAACCCAACAAGATTTATATTAGTGGCCTTTATGAAATGGACGCAGAAGACTGAGTGTACCTTTATTCTAATAATAGCCTACCCAAGCGACGAAAGGAATTTAAAGGAAAGATAGCCACAAGTCCTTGGTACTTTAAAAAAAGACATCTCCTTAGGCTCTCAGCGTTTACTCTTTATCTCTTCGCTCACCCTCATCTTTCAATTCCACCCAAAGGCATGTTTAAGCCATGTACATAAATGTCCACAGACTCCCGTGGCTTACAGTAAAAGCAAGGAAAAAAGTACCAATTTTAAGATTTGAAGGGGACTGGGTGAAGTTACTCTGTTGACATTTGGTTACAAGCCCTTCTTCTGAGGAACAGTCGTCTCTTCCCAAGGTCTTGCCACCAGCCCCAGGGTCTCATGGGGGAGAATGAAATTCTTCCTTTTCTTGTAGGTGTTTCTCAAAAATGGATCTCGAGCACCTTTAAAGGTAGATAACTGCTTTCTTCCACCTGCAGATGAGTAAAGCTACACCTTAAAGGACCAACCCCAGCAACCTCAGCAGGAACAGAGGAGCAACAGCAAAGGGTTTCCTATGTCCAACACAAACGCTTCCTACTTTAAAAGTAGAGACCACTTACTAGAAAAATAAGAAAGGAGGAGGATCCTGCCATAGGACTTTTAGCTTTTTTCTTGTTTGTTTTAAAATACTAAAGCAAGCAGTTGCACCAGGATGGAAAAAACATAGTGGGGGAAAAGGAAAACAGGCTGAAAATGCGGAAGCAGATGAGAATCAGAGAAATAAAGCCTCTTACCTGTGTGCTGAATGTTGGGGTGGAGAAGACATCACAGGGTTTAGAGGTGAATTTTTTCGATTCACTCCACTGTCTGTTGCTTTTCAGCTGGGGCATCTAAGCGAGGAGCAACCCCATCATCCCTGTAGACAGAGTCCAGAGCAATAATAATAATTAAAAAAAGTTTATTTCAGCTAGATTTAAAGGAGAAAAAAGCAGATGAGAAAAGGCTGTAGTAATGCATCCCATTGGTCCACAAAAGTTTTTGTGCAGCTCTTGTTTTATGAGCTATTTGTAAGGACATTGTTAGTTGCAGGGTTTAGAGGTGAATTTTTTCGATTCACCCCACTGTCTGTTGCTCTTCAGCTGGGGCATCTAAGCGAGGGGCAATCCCATCATCCCTGTAGACAGAGAGTCCAGAGCAATAATAGTAATAATAATTAAAAAAAGTTTATTCCAGCTAGATTTAAAGGAGAAAAAAGCAGCTGAGAAAAGGCTGTGGTAATGCATCCCATCGGTCCACAACAGTTTTTGTGCAGCTCTTGTTCTATGAGTGATTTGTAAGGCACATTGTTAGTTAAGGACTATCTTGAGAGCTAAATCAGAGACAGAGACAGGGGCAAAGAAATAAAAAAATGGCCAGATCTACAACAGAGCAAGAGGCAAACAGTGAGTCATGATTTCTTCCCATCCCTCCTTATCCAGAAGCATTCACCTTCTCCTGAAATTAACTCAATGCTTAGTTGCAGGCATCACAAAAGCCACATTGCCCACCTTCTCTCTGACTTTGTGAAGCACAGCCAGTGCTCAGCAGCACACACGGCTGAGAATTACCACCTAGCATCATTCAGCCTGGAGAAGTGAAGCAGACTATGGAGCCAAATCTGTTTCTTCATCAGATGAGGAGGAAAAACTGCTGTTTCTAAACCATTTTAGTTAGGAAGTAGCTATGGATACTGGATGATAACTGCTGAGCGTGACACAGGATCACATCAGTTAGCAATGTTCTGCATGGTGATTCTTTTCCTAACAGGGTCAACCCAAAGCTATTTTATCATTTGCAACTCTCTAAGCTTTATTTTGCCAATTTCTATTTGCAGCAGTTCAGCATTCTCTCCCACAGATGCTGCCATCTCCTCTGCTTACAGCTAATTCCTCATGCATGGCAATTTCCTGAATGGCTTCTTGATTTTTCATGAGTTAAGTGTATTCTTACTTTCTAATCCAGGATTTGAGCCAGTCGGCTAAGGGCAACTGTGTTAGGCCATATATTTACTTTTCAGACTCTGTGAAGAGAGTCTGCTTTAATTTCACAGAAGCTAGACTAGATTTTAACTTAAATGTAGCTATTAGTTGTATAGATGCTGCCACTTGAGCCATGCTCCTTTTATAGAGGGGTCTTAGATAATTGCCAAAGCTGGAGGGGAGGCAAAAGGGATTTCTTCTAGCCCAGAGTGTATGCTGTCTTGTGAAATGTGATGTAATAGAGGTTTTTGCATCTAAATTATGGCTAGACTGTGTGGGTGCCAGGATTTGAGAGTCTCTAGTGGCACTACAGCTGACACCTGCAAGAACTTACTTGAGGATTTGGAGCATCTGTGGTGGGTTTAATCCCTAAACACAAACAGATGAAACTCATTCATTCCTAGCAGCACAGTGAGTGGATCCCCAAAAAAGAAAATAAAAATCCTAGCTACATGCAGTGTACTGAAAAGACTCTTCTATTTTGTATTAATAATACAAGTACATGTCTAGGAAAAGAAGTAGAAAAAAGGTAAAATTACTTTTCCCATTTTGGAATTTGTCTCTTTCTGGCTGCCACTTGCATTCTTGTAATCTTAGCACCAGAGATGACCAAGAGGGAGAGAAAAAGAAAAAGGATCATTATCTAGAATGAAAAAAGTGACCTCCTCCTTGTGATCACAAAAAGCCCCTTTTCTTCTCCGGGTTTGGCGGACTCAGCAGGGGACAGTGAAGTCAGAGAAGAGGAAATAGGAGATATTTTTCCTGCCTGAGGAGTTTCAGCCCCTTTGAAAGTTGTTGGGGCAGCTTCAGCTCCTTGCATTTGTCTCTGTTCTCCTTGTAATTATTATTTTTTTTTTTTTAATCAGTTTTTTAGTGAGTTCCCTGCCCTTCTATCAGACCAGGAGGCTGAGCTGTGCAGGTACATTGCTGTTCACATCTCAACGACAGAAAAGAGCCTCTTTGCACCACAAAGTAATTCCCATTTTATTTTAGGGACACAGTACTGCAACAGGGAGAGATTCGTGCAGAGAGGCGAAAGAGCAACAGAGAGAAAAAGGGAAAAAAAAATATCTTCACTGAGATCTAACTGATAACTAAAAAACAAATGAAGAAAAATATTCTATTTCTCCTGGTATTTTAATAATGTTTTCATTTTTCATAAAAGTAGGCTTTAGACAATAGCCTTCTATGCACTTAAAAATCAAACCTAATCCTGACATGGTTTTTACTGGACAACCTGAACTCTTGGCTAGACTTGTCTGAGACGGGGATTTCAGAGACTCTTCCTGGCTTTCCTATAAAAACCCATCATGATCCTGGGCGGCTACTCTATCAAGAGCATTGCTGTGGGTTCTCAAATGCAGATGTTACTGCTGGAAAAAGAAACCTCACTGATGACACCTAGTGTTTTCCCAAATCACAGTTGAGAAGACTTCTTCAAATTGTACCAGAGAGGCCTCTCCTCCCTCAGATGGCCTTGGGAGAAGAGAGCCAGTGGGCCAAGCTGCAGTTTATGCCCAAAGGCTCACTTTTTCACAGCTACGTCCGTGAAGAATAGCTACCAAAACCACTTTGCTGCCACCATGTCAGCAGGGAAGGAGACCACACCTCAAGGAATTCGCATCTGCTGACAAATCACAAAACCCCACCAATTAAAAGCTTTGCCATTTCCCCAACAATCTGGTGACCAATTCTTCTACAGGATGCTTGTGCAAGGAGGTTCACTTGCATAAAATGCGAATCACAGCCTTGGATACAGTAACATGCAACTTCCAAGTTGACTACGTTTGCTGTAAACCCATAACAGCATCTGATAATAAAAAACACTGGAGGTGCAAGAAGTGGTTTCTACTGATCCTCAGTTGAAGAAATGGACTTCTGACTGTGGATGTATTATGAGCCTAAGAGTAGAAACTTCTCTTTTTACTAGTTTGAAGAAGCAGCTACAATGATTTTAACAGCGACCGCTTCTAGCAGCGGGTATAGAGCTGTGTTTCCTAACAGTGCCCATGTAGCAGCTGTACAATAGCATAGTGGAGAAAAATTTCTCGAGTCAGACTTTTCAGCTGATGTCAAGCACTCAACATAAATATTATGACATGAAGTCCAAAAGCACAGCTAGGAAAAAGCCAGATTGGGCACAAGCCTGTCATATAGGAGTCCTGCTGGTTCCTGCCAAGTGGAAGGTTTTGCTGGTTGTGAGGAGCACGGGTGTAGAGAGTCACACATCTTTGTTTCCATCTCCCTGCTTCAGGCAGGCAGAAAAACAGCCAAAGCCACTGAGGGGATCACAAAAGAATGAAAGAACGAATGAGTTTTCCCAAATCTCTTAATCCTCAGACACCAGCCCAAACAAACAGGACCAGTCACATGCATTGCAAAAGGCTAGCACCCAGACTAATTCCTGCAGAGTTACAGACAGTGGATAAAGCTTTACAAACTTAAAAACACCAAGCAAAACAAAACAAAAAAAAACCCAATCAACATGTTTTTAAAGCCTAAAAGGAGAGCACTGAGACTAGCTGAAAAGGCAAATCTCTCTTTGCCTTGCACCGTTGCACGCAGCATCCCGTAAAATTCAGCCCAGGTCTACAGATCTTGAAAGGAAATGAAGAAAGATACAGAATTCACATGTGGGAATGCATATGCTGAGAATAAATCAGGGGAGACATTTCAATAGAGGTGCGAGGCTGGCAGAGCACTGCATTGGCACAGCCTCTATTCAACAAATGAATCCTCAGGGCAGCGTATTTCTGGGAACGCTTTTGGTCATTCATTTCTCACCATTCCCCTGCACCCCGAGTGAAGCGATGACTGAGTATTTACAGCCCGGCTGTGTCAGGGGGTTGACAGTCCTGCTGATTTAAAGCATGATTCTACTAGGAAAAGTGACTCTGTGAATGATAACTTCATGGCTTTCTATTTATTGCATCTCACTGATTTCCAGGTCAAATGAACTAGGGAAAAAAAAAAGCCACAAACTTACAAATAACTCATCTAGATTGGGTTCTTTCTTGTTTACCCATCAATGGCAATTAACAACCCATGAGTCAAACTCCGTCTTTTTTCATAACTGAGCAAACTAGATCTAAAAGGTGTAGCTTTTCAACTTTTGCTGTTTAAGTGAAAGAAATGCCTCCCTCCACAGCTCCCTTCCCTGCAATGTACAGCTCCTCCTTGGCAGCCAGGTGTCCTGGAGCCCCTCTCTGAAGAGGAGAGCTTCCAGGGTCTCCTCTCCCAGATAAGAGAGAAGGGAAAAGGGGATGCTATACCTTCTCATTTCTTCGGAAAGCAAACTTTAGGCACAGTTTTAGTACCCTCTACTATTTTCTTTAAGCTCTCCTCCCTGCCCAAAACTGTCTTGTACACTTCAAATGCCCACTGTTCTTTTACCTTAGTCCTACTCCGCTAGCTATATATGTTACCTGGCAACATAAATCATTAATAACTCCATCAAAATAGGTGGATCCAAGCCAGTAGAAGAAAAAGAAAAAACAGTCCTGTTTTTTCCCCCTATTAATCTGCCCATGTGTTCTCCATTTTCTTTTCCATTAGGCAAATGGCCATTGAGTAGTCAATGTTGTATATAATATATCGCAAAAATGTAACCAGGCAGCTTAGTTCAGCTGCTTGAATCATGTGAGGCCATCAGCATTTTGAGACTGCCTCTCAATTTACTCCTGATCAAACTCTAAGGGAGCTGAGATTTCATGGACCAGGATAAGAACTGGCCACAGAATTTATTTTTTTGTTTTTTTTCTTTTATTCCATTTTTTGCACCCAAAAAACCAACAAGGAATGCAAAAAACTCTGTTCTGAAGAGATTTTTTTTAGTTTTGTTTTCCCTCAAAGCAGAAAAGGCTAGATTTTCTGGTGTGTTCTTTCCTCCTGCTTGCCCCCTTTGCTCTGCTATGTGGCCCAGACACCCTTTTCCATCAGTTTGCTTTGTTATGCTGCAGCTTTTCAAAATTTGGCCATGTTTAGGAATGCATTGGAAAACAGCAAAAGGAAAAATTAGAAAAAGGGAGAACTGCCAAATCCATAGATGCAGTTGACTCTGTTACCTTTAGTGAGCAAGCATGAAAACCAAGGAAGAATGCTTTTAAGATGTAAATACTTCATTTAGTAGTATTTCACAAGAACTGGGAGACAAACAATCCATATAAAGCAAAGTTTTAACATGTTTAAGGAATCTCGTCTCTGGTTTCTCACAGGAAGCTGAACTCAAACTTTGACCTCCAGTTCCTCCATCTCTCAACTTGAGGTAACAGATGGGATCCTGAGACATTCTTGGAGTAATGTTTCCATTTTTACCAGTTAAAAATGGAAAAGAGGGGGGGTCTGGTAATCCCCAAGGAAACATTGCTTCCCTTCAGGCAATATGCTCAAACAATAACTTCTATTAAAAAAAAAAAAAAGAAAAAGATTCCTCCTCCAAGAGCACAGCACAGAACCACAGAACCAGCAATTCGATTTCAACATTTTCTGGCTTGTGGTCACTTTTCATTTAGGGTGTGCGGCCACTTTCGGTTCTCCTACAGGTCAGAGCTCATGAAACTGAGAACAGAGTATCAAGTACCACTTCAGAAATGTCTGGTTTTAGAAGACTCATTGCTCTTCAATTCACCTATAGCTCTTCTCTTTATAAACTTCTTTGTATCTCTGAATAACACTAACGGTGAGCTGCAGTCTCTCCCAGAAAAGATCTTGAAAGCAATTAGTGGAATAATGAGTAACTATTATTAATAGCTGCATTTTCTACACCTACTGCTTTAATAACAACTCCTGCTGTTATCTTCTAGCAGCATGATGGGTGGCCATCAATACTAATCAGACTGGGATTTTTGTACTGCACCGAGTACTGCTTTTGATAGCAGACAAGTGGAGTTGCAGAGTATCCCTTCTGTCTTTTCATAAATTTTGTCTACCTCACTCCTTCATCTGCTCTTTGTCTCCTCCTCATCACTGCCAGCATACTTCCCATTGGTATGATTGCAACCACGTGTTGACAGCAGCAATAATATGATAATGGCACCGTAAGTGGCAAGACAGCTTTGCACATCAATTACTGGGATACAGAGCACGATAACCAAGGAGCATCTTGATTTAAAGCTTCATTGGCCTGTACACCTCACAGTTACTGACCTATTTTGGCTTCATATATTACTATTAGTATTTCAAAGGCAAGCTTTCAAAGCCATAGCAGAAAAAAAGGGGTTTTTTTCCCCTTGTTTATAGGATTTAATAATTTTCATGATAATTTTCTCCCAAGCTGCTTTGTAGCAACAAGGTTGTTAGAAGCCAGTTCCGGACCTCTTGCTGGCTGCAGCAAAAGTTAGCAGCAGCAGTGATTTTGCAGAAGAAATTCAACTCACCCATCACCTGCAGCTCCAGTAATCGAAAGAATTATTTTTCATCTGGTAGCAAACACCAAACATTTTTGAATCCAGATGAAAATAAATAATGTCCAGGTGTAAAAAAATACCACGGGCTGCAGAACAGACTAGAAAACAACGCTAGAGATTTTCTCTAGTTGTGGTTTATGAGTGACATTGAAAAAAGCACTACACCTCTTCAGTATCTCCTCTACTAATAAAAGCAGCTGAGAAACCCCATAGTTGCCTTTTCTATAAAAGAAGAGGGGCTCAGTTACAGACGCATACTGAAGATTTTCTCCTGGGAAAATAGCCCTGTAGCCTCTTAACACCATTTGCTGGGCCTCTGGGAGGTAAATCCATGCTGGGAGGAGGAAGGAGTGAGGCACAGCACGAACCAGAGCCTGGGTAAGCTGGGGAACAGCAGAGGCTCCTGTGCCCCCAAGTTCCCCTTGCTGCCTGCATCAGGCCATCCCTCACGGAGGCTATCACAGGGGCAGTGGGGCTGTGGCAACTACCAGCCCATGGTAAAGTGACCTACAGCGTGCTGCTCAGCCAGAGAACCAGGGAGGAATCAGTCCCTCCAAAAAACTCTCCCTGATCACATCAGTTGAGCATATATATATATATCTATGTCTGTGCAACATTGAAAGTCCTTGGACTGCTGCCTGAAGGGATGCTGCCTGCAATCACATTATCTGCCCCCTCTAATTTGCCTGTTCTTTTGAATCTTTCTTTGCAGTACATTTGATGGATTTCTCACTTGTCACATCTTATTCACACTATAATATTCCATTAATTAATTTCTTGTAGGAACTCAGAGAAATAAAAAGAAGCATTACCTGACTCAGAGCTGTTTCTTCAAACCCTTCCTTTGCAAGAATTTGCCCCTCCCAGCCCCAGTTTGCAAGGGGGAGCAAAATTACCCTGGTGTTGCCTGATGCTAACTTGAGACACCTGCCACAGTGGCAGAGCTGTAGCAGAAGAGCATCTGAAAGAAAGGCTCAAGACCTGAAACCAGCTGAGTTATTATCCACGTTACCCTGCTGTGACAGTTTTAGGCACTTTTCATCCTGCTTCCCTTTATTCTGCACTTGGTTCTTACCCACTGTATCCCCACTCACTTCTCTCTTCTGTGCAACTCCTCCAAATTTCAACTGACACTGGTTAAATTTTCTCCCTTGCTTCATGGTCCGTGTATTTCATGCTTTAAAACGCCAACACCTCTGTTTCTCCTCCCAAAACAATGTTCCTCCACTACACAATAGCTGTTAGCTATACCATAGCCCTCAGTTCGCTTGCATAGCCATCTTAAAAATTACGTTTTAGGAGGCAATGATCCCTACTGCTTTTCCTCTGGACCAGGCTTTGCCAGACACTTTTTCATTATGTCACTCAGATTCAATTTCACTTTTCTTCGGACTAAATATTACCGCGGATACCTAACACTTTCACTCTGCTGTATAAAAATAGAGAGACCTTTCATCCACTTTTTTTTTTAAATCTGTGGCAGCTCATGTGCAATACAACAGAAACCTTTGCAGCAAATGTTTCTGGTTTCTCCCCAAACAACCAATTGCTTGCGTTTAGGGGGCTGGAGCTCAGCTCTTCAGTTATTAATGCGGCGAGAAGTGTTTCCATTCACCCCGGTGCCCGGGAGCTGGATATAGCCTCTGCGTCACCTGAAATCCAAGAGCACCCTTGTGGCATGTGGCACAAGACATTCCTGGGAGCTCCAGGCTGGTGCCTCATTTTTAACGTGCTTGTTTCCTCCGAGTGCTTTAGAGCAGCATGGGAATAAAAGGTTATATTTTTAAAAGATATCGCTGCTTCAAATTGCAGTAACGTATGTGGCGTTTCCCCGGATAATGCCGCTGAAGGGCCTGACACTTCCCTCGTCCTTTATCTATAGAATATAGAATATCTATATCTGCCTCCTTGCTTTCACTGCTCCCCCCTTTTACTGCAAGTGGAACTTGGAAAAGGTGTTTTTACTGGCAAAAACCCCCATGAAGTAGTTGTGGAGCCACCCTCTGTGTAAAGAGGGGCTTAGTGGGACGTAGCCAGGGGTTCAGGCATGAGGTAGTATCTCTAAATCAATCATGAGAAATTTTAGAAATACCCGTGTTGTGGAAGGGAAGAGACTAAACCCAAGGTCCTCCCTGCCCCTTTGCAGCCAGCCTGGTGGTGCATAGGTGCACTTTGGGTGACAGCAGCATGGAAGCACCAGGATGTATCAGCTACAGAAGCTGAAGTTATCGACTGAAAGGTTTTTTTAGGTGCATTTTCTGTGTCAAACACGTTCCCTTGATAGGGGTGGCAGCACTGGGGTGGAGACAATAATCACGATAGTCGACAGTCTGCCCCAAAAGCAAGCCCCCTTTCCCAGCACTTCATGACCCTCTTTAGCTCACCCCATGGTTTTGCTTGTGGGGCTACAACAGATCTGGCCATGCCAATCCAGCCACCATCACGGCACCTGGCTGTAAGCGTTGGCCAGGAAGAACACCATATGGAGAAGAGCCGCTCGTTAAATAGGCTATTACTTCATGCAATGAATTCCAGGAAAACACGCTATATTTTGATTACGGGCATTCAGAGCGGGAACTGCTAGTACAGCACTTGAGATAAGGAAGAAGCCAGATAGACTTAAATAGCAAATCTTAGTATGACTTATTGCGTAATTATCTGCCCCCCGTCACCATGAGGTCTGCATGTCTCAGGAGGCTAAAAATAGAGCAGCCTCCCCTCCTGTCTTTCTCCCCGTCCAGCCCGCGGGAGGAAAGACTTGACTCACTCCCTTGTGTTTGGGTGAGCCCTGCGAGCCTCATGGGCGAAGGGAAGCAAGGGTCATGCGTGCTGAAGCAATACTGGTCTCTCCCTAAGCTGCAGCAGACAGAGAAGACACATTCCCAAGTTCTTAGTTGACCCCATTGGCCCAGAGGCTGCCCCCGGGCAGTGTCACTTCCCCATGCCTCGGCCCTGGGGAGACCGATACCTCCTGCCAAGGCACTCCGTGCTCCCAGCCGGGCTGCAGAGAAACACCCCAGGCTTATAGCCACCAACCTTTGGGGTTTTGGGGGTTTGCTGCACCAAAAATAAACCAAGGTTTTTCCTCATCCACCTGACCGTGAGCCTACGGGAGGTGACACCCGCCTGCAGCAGTGGCGCTGGCAGGGCACACCATGCTGGCAAAGGCAGGACGAGTGCTGGGACTCACAGTGCTCCTCATGCTTCACCAGGGCAGCGTGAGGACATTTGGGCAGACGTACTGCGCGACCTCATCCTTATGTCACCCCTCAGCCCTTTCCTTTCAAAGCCCACATAGCCATAATTCTGATTTTCTAACAGGGCGTCCCATTCAGCACACTCACAAGATACTGAGACTTCTTTAGCTGTCATTGCCTATGTTTAATGACATTGAGACTAGAAAGTTCAATTACTATGCAAAAAAGGAAACATCCTATAGGCTGGAAGAGAAGCGTTGGGCAACACTTTTTTCAAATTGGTTATTAAAAAAATTATATTCTTTGGGAGAGAAGGCTTGGAAACTCTGCCCTTAGAAATACCATTTTTACATTAATTTCTCATTACCACCATGAAGCAAGCCAGATTAAGGAGGGAGGATAATATTACTCCAGTGGCTGCTATTTAGTCATGTGTCCTAGAGTGGGTCCCAGGCATATGTTTTGGTGAGAATTCCAGCTACGTGTTTGCATCTGTCATTGAAACTCACCGTATTATACAGGTAGAAATATTAAGTGGCAAAATTTGGACCCCAGTTGAGATCCAACATCACGAGTGCTGCACTATTTGGATCTAGAGGTTGTTTTGTATTTTTTATGTAATACCTACAGCTGAAACCCAAGTATTTTAGTGATTTTGACCACATGCTGGGAAGAGAAGGAGACTGTCACAACGCTGCTACCGTCCGGGCACACTCTCACGCCATGTCCCAGTCTCTGCTGATGTTAAATGAGGATAATTACATTTTCTTCCCTCCCACAAGAGTTGGGAGACAGCCTGTTGATAAATTATTCAAGTCATTCCCCAAAGTGCTTGCCAACTGCTTAAACAGTCTGTAAATATTTTGCAGATACTCTTTAACTGTGAGCACATCACATTTCTGCTCCAAGTTTTTCAGGCCTTTTCCCAACTTCCCAGCAATGCTGTCAGAAGAGAAGGAGATAGCAGGAGTACACCAGGGTGAGAAAGAAGGGGGCAAAGGTCCAGGCAGGGGATCCAGGGACAAGGACAATGACCCAGGAGGTCCTCCTGGGAGGGGCAAGCAAAGCAGCTTTGCAGTTCACCCATGGTATCCAGTGGCTTCACTGTACTGCTGTGCCAATGGGATGGAGCTCCTGAGTTCAGGTAGACAGAGCAGGACCCCTCACCTGGGAGAGGACACCATCAGTGGAGATGGTGTAGCCTCAGTGGAGCGCCAGGGAAGGTCCCCAAAGGCAGCGATCATCCACTCTCTCGAAACCCTACAAGAACTGGAGGGCACCAAATGCCAAAACCAGGCATTACCTCAAAACAAGAAAAGGGAGGCTCTGTTTCATGTAAATTGCAATTAAATCACAGAGCCCGCGGGATGTTTTGATTGCTAGGCTTTCACATGAGTCCCATAAATCCAAAATAAGAAGAGGATTTGTGAAAAAAGAGCTCTGTGAAGGCTTATTAAATACAATTTCTGGCGTAAATCCGCTGAAGGCTGGGAAAGCATAGCAGGGAAGTATCGGTTCCTGTCTTGTGTCTCTTCCTAGACACTAGCTGGTACTATTGGAGACAGGATATTAAGTCAAGTGGTCTGAGTCTGTATGATTATTCTTTTTCTTCATTTTTCTGTGGAGGTTGGAGAAAAAAGCTTGTAAAGGTCAAGACTCATGAAAATTCACTCTGATAGTTTTACCCAGATTCCTTTTAGAGTCCGGCTTGTTTAAGTGTTTGCAGTCACCCATCCTGAGCCTCACTGTGTCCACTGGAGTCCAGGCCTGGACTTCAGGAGCACAACAGAGAAGATTTCTTTATTATCTGTCCTTTACCTTGACTTGTCCATTGATTTCTCTCTGCAGACTGGTATTCTCTCTTTTTTTCCCTTGGGTTATTGAAAGTGCTGACTTCTCTGTAGCCTGTGGTGTCAGAGTTTTTAGTATTTTAAGACTGATGATGCTCCGGCAGTGCACAACAGCCTTTTCTGAAATAGAAGCACGTGAAGAAGAGAGATTCAAACCAGCAGACTTCGTGGGATAGTTAAAACCACCCTCCTATTTTTCCATTTGCAGCCCTTCTCTTACACAAGTTTGGAAACAGCATCTCAGTCAAAACGGAAACATGCCATGGGAGTTTCTCCTCTGGAAATCTTAGTTGCTAATTCTTGCTGGACAGGAAGATCTTCACCTAAAAGCAAATGTCTTGGTGCACCAGCAGCACCAGAGTGTGGCATAACAACCCAACCGTAAAGGACCACCTGCCAGACACCTTCAGCAGTTCTCAGAAGCTGTTCCAGGAAAAATCATCACATGGGGAAAATAAATCTAGACCAGCAGAAAAACAAAGGCTTTCTGAGGAAGCATCCTATGCCAGCAGGGATGCATGCCAAGGCATCCATGAGAAAAAAAGAAAGAAAGAAAAAAGAAAGAAAAAAACCAACCAGTCACTCCCTAAATAGGCAAGATAGTGAAACCGTGGAAAACCACAGAAGGCTTCTTTTCACTTGCCCATTTCCCTTGGCCTCACAGACCAGCACATCTGGTAGACTAAAGGCTGGGAGGATAAGGCATGTAGCAGGGAGCCCCAGGGGCCTGTCAGGGGGTTCGGCACTTGCTGCTGGACTCTCTGATGATGCAAAATAAGGTCTGAAGCTACAGTGTGATTGTAAACACAATTTGGGGCCAGGAGGCGAAGGCCAAACCAGCTCGAGTCCCAGCCCCAGAAAAGCATGTGGGTTTTAGGCAGCATGACGGCGAGAAGAGAAATATAACAAAATGCAGACTCGGCCCTTCCAGGCAACTGAAGCTCAAGTTATTTCCACATTGCAAAATACCTTAGGGGACCCACAATTTTTCCACTAAAGTTTGCAAAAAGAGATCCTACCAGTCGCTCAGCAATTTTTCCCTTCAGCAAATCAGAAGCAGTTACTTGCTCGATGGCTGTACATTGTCAGGAAATTTGTTGCATCTGTCCCACCGGACTCCTGCCTTGTCCTCTTTCCTGGCAGCTGCCCATGCACTGACACTCAAAACGACCCCAACCTATTTAAAACCACCAGCAAATTAGTCATCTCAAGACATTTTTAATATGAAGATTTGATTCTGTGGGTATTTGCACTCTAAACAATTTTATTATTATTCTGCTGAAGCAATCAGTGTCTGAGACTGGCTGCTGGTGGCTGCCACTGGGGCTACAGCTGGCTGGATGGCACTGGTCCTATGAGGCTTGAGCTCAGCATAAAACAAAGTTTTGTTTTGTGTCCCCATGATTCACATGCCTCAGGCTGAAAAACAAAACAAAACAAACCCCCCAGCACTTAAAACCCCATGTAATTTTCAAAATACATTAATTCAGACAGTTTATGCTAACTTATTCCTGTGCCAAAATTGACACTTTGCTTGAACAGCCTGTTTTCCTCCCAAGACACGTGTAAAGATAGCAGTCATATCCCCCTCAGTCTTTTTCTGCTGGGTTTAACAAGGCAAATGAAGTTTGCTTTTGTAAGAGAAACTTTTAATCGCCTTTTCCTCCACATGTTGGTGCCCAGGCAGTCAGGTCTGGTGACAGTGACCCAAGTTTGACAAAGTGCCAGTGGCTCCGATCTCATTTCTGTTGGGTTACCCATAGATGGGGTTAGACAAAAAGACCTGGGTGTATTAGTTGGATACAGCTTTTTACATCTTTTATGAAGATGGAGTTGGCCATTTCACTGTAGCCCTAGTGGCTCCACGATTTCCACTATAAGCTGCTGTTTTCATTTGGTTTACATTTACCGAACTCAAATGTGTTCAGTCTCACATTTTCCACACTTGTAGTGTGCTCTGGGCTGGAATTTTTTTTCTCCATCTCAGGAAATAGGGATCATTTGTTTCCAAGAGCACGCCTGTGGAAAATTAGCTGTTAACGTTAAATACATCCATCTGTTCCTTTGAAGAGCTTTACCACCTGCTCGCAGTGGAAAGGAACCTGAAAATTGGCAAGGAGAAACTCTAGGGAGGCATCTTCTGCTGTCCCCATGAAAATCTAGCCACACTTAGTTCCCTAGAAATTTCTGGAAAATAGCATTTTCATGTGCACCCACTAGCACCTGTGTCTGACTGTTCCGTGGGGATCAAACCTGCTCCTCAGCATGGAGGGAAAGGGCTGGGGTGCGTCACCCTAAGGACCATGCATCGCTGGTAATGGCAGCCACCCACCTCCTCACAGGTTATTGCCTTTTTCTTTGGTTCATTCAGTCCAGAACAAGGTCCTGAAGATGACAAGGGTCTTCTGAAGCTTTGCTTTAAGGTGAAGAACACACCTGACTTTTTAAATAAAAGTGGCTGCATGATACATAACCACAATTAAAGAGTAAAAATGTTTCAGAATAAAAATTTCAATGTATTGTATAAGACTTTACCAGAAATTTTCTCTCAGGAAATTTTACAATGGAGCATTAGCACCAGGATCGGTGACAAGCAGTTATATCTCCACCCCGGCACAGGGGAAAATTAGTAGCGGTGGATTTACACCTGACTTTGACATTTTGCAGTTAGCTTTTCATGTACTGCCACCACCTGTAGCACTAATAAGCACAACCAGAGCACAGACATGAGTGCAACCCAGACACATCATAAAGCAAATAAAATATATAGCCATATATCTGAAATCTTACTCAGCTGTAGGGTACGTTAAATCACAAGTAAATGTGACAGACACAATAAAAGCATCTCAGCACCAAACTTTCCACCTCAATACTTGTCCATTCAAGGTGTGCAGCCAGAAGACTGAGGTATAGACCGAGGCTATGGATGAGATGAAAAGCAAGAAATAATCAGCAGCTTGTGTTGAGATGACCAGGAGGGACAGCTACATCTCAGCTGCTTCTACCTCACCCAACCTCATCCTTCAGTTACCTGTTGATCTACTCCTATGTGATAAAGCAGTCCACACTTAAACCACTGCATAACACACATCTTGCATGGCTTTTATGTATTTGTGAAAGAACCAGACTAAAAATAGCAAGGATAACATACACAGAGAATCAGTAAAGAGCAGTTGTAAAAAAAAAGGGGGGGAGAGTAAGGAAATGAAAAAGGAGGATAATTGTATATTTGTCTCCCAGTATTTTCCAGTTTCGCATGTCACATGTCCCTTTGGAACATAAACATTTTTCAGACAGCAGAGTGGAAGGATTTTCTTGTTCAGAGGTGCCTCCTGAAAGGATGGGTGTCTGGGAACTGAATGAACTTTCTGAAAGTGGTACAGGTCCTGCTTCACACCAACCCAAGGCAGAAAGATTCATTAATATTCAAGTAAGTAGTTTTTTCCTTCTTATTTGAAACCTTTATCTAAACATTGATTTAATTACAAAAAAATAAATTCATTGTCTATGGTAAAAAGAAAATGTTTATGCTTGTGGTCTGAACTTTCTGTACTTATGAAAACTGGAACATATCCTGTAACTGTGCTATCCAGAGATTTAGAAGAAACAAACAATTGCTGGTTAACTGTCATTCAGATCTAGGACAAAGATCAAAGGCTGCCGTCACAGTTCTAATGTATTGACTTTGGTTAATTTTTTTCAATTCTGTTCACCCAATTCCTGACATCTCAGTTGAAGTCGTCATATTTCAAAAGTTGCCAAGCAACTTCAGAATTTAGGAAGTCAGTGAACTCTCATTGTAAATGCTCTGCACTCAAGTAGGCAGGTGCTTGGTTGCATGGGAGCAGTCTAAATGACTTGAAAGGAGCTGCTGATATAAATAAAGTTATATATATAACTTATTATTCACTGGATCAGAGAACAGGTTTCAGAAGCTTTGACTCAACTTTTTTGTTCCTCCTCCTGGCTCCTGAAATTAATGATTAAATAAGAAAACCAAACAATAGATAGTTTAGTTTAACACCTGAGATTTTTTTATTCCATTTTAGTGAACCAATACATTCCTTTGTGAAAAGGGAGGCAACAGTTAATATTGTACATTTTTATGTGCTGTCTATTCTAATGTGGCAACAGGGAAGTTTGCAAAAATTTTCTGCATGGTGGTAGTCAATTTAAGATTCACTCTGTGACTGATGTTTCTGCAAAAATCTCACAATGAATGTAATAAATCTATCTGTTATTTGATACAAGTCTATGTTTTATCTCTCTAGTGCCATCTCATTTGGCATTCTAGCCTACATCAGTTGAAGTAAGCAGTAATCTTGACATTAGCTTCAGAAGCAACGGTACTGACAGTATAATATATTAACAGTATAAAAGTGAAACACGTTTTTGCATATACCTCAAGCCCACTAGTTTTCTGAGACACTTTATTAGTACCAGCACATATGCAAGAGATCACTGGGAAGTCATCTTGTAGACTAACAACTAGAATGCACAACTTTATCTGGACACAGAGGAGTCTGTTAACTGTTATTTTAGGTCTTACATTCTTCATCCCTTTGGAAACTACGGCAATATCCTGCTTACAGTCTTACCAGTACAAGTCTGTCAAAGTCTGAGTGCAAAATCTGCTCCGGGGCATGTTTTTATTTCTTGGAACGCCAAGTGCATTTTCTTATTGTTATTTAGAGCAATTATAACAGTAAAGGTCAGGTATAAGACTTGGAAGCCTTATAGGAATACTTGCTTCCCAACATCTGGCTCGAGAAGAAAGGAGATACAGCAGCTGAGGATATTAAACGCAAGAAGAAAGGTCACTGACTGTACAGATGACGTAGGAAAAAACAACAACCACCAAATCAGAGAGGACAGGTTCAGCAAGAAAATGAGAAGAATCAGAGACATCAGGACAGTTCTGTTTAGCCTAGGATTAAGCCTCCCCCATTTTCCATGAACACTGTATTTCTTTAACATTTGATTACTCATTGTGGCCAAAGCCATGCACTGGATGAAAGCCTGGCACTGAGGAGCTGCAGGCAAAGCGTGTCCCTGTCCCAGTCCCCACGCTGCCTGCTCACTGGGCCAGTCCTGGAATGGAGGAACCACCTTTAGAAATGCTGAGCTGACTGTGGACAGCCTTGGCACGATGCTTGGCCCCTGTGGAGAAGTCGGCACCCGGTGGGCACAGCCTTCAGCAGCCCCGCAGCAGGTACCGCAGCACAGTGATGCACCCAGAGCCACCTGGGGCTGCACCCAGACGGCCACAAGCATGACATGGGTCCACCAACCCTTCCCACCCTTCTCCCCAAGGTAAGGAGGAATGATGGCCCGGTTTCCAGGCAGCAGAGTACCTCAAATAATAACAGCAGTGAAGACCGTGAGCGCTGCAATAGGCAGCCTGTCTCAGCAATCACCTCTATAACTCGTCAGAGTTGGTTGCTCTCCTAAAAAGAGCAGAGCCTAGTCCAAAAGCAAGTGTCTCAGTCCTCCCAAAGGTCTGCTGTGCTGACACCCTGCAAAGTCTTGAGTCTGCAAATTTGGAAGCACTCCTCTCTCTCCTGCGCTGTTTTGGCTTTTAGTTTGTCTTCAGTGATGTCCCTGTCTAGCTAGTTGTAAACAAGATTTGTGTTATCTTCTCTTGTAATAAAAAAAAATAATTTAAAAAATACCTCTATGCTTTCCATCTGTTTTTTGCATCAGGAGAGCAGGAAGAGAGAAATTACTTTTCGAGACCAGGCAGTGCATACACAAAACGTGAAAATGCTCTCAGTGCTCTCTGCACAATCTACAATACAGTCAAGGGGATAAACTGAGACTATGAACATAAACTCCCACTCTCATTGGATGTCTGACTCACAGCCTGAATGCTACTAGACTCACTGGACCAAATATTTGCACTATTATATCCAGGGAAATGCCTACTTTCTACTAAGATACACACATATTATAGAGAGAACAATATAGTTTGACTGGCTGTCTACATTTGAAAGTCAGAGACTGAAAAGGAGGATGTGGGGAACACGTTATGAAAAGGGAAAATGAGTAACGAAAGGAAGAATGCATTTAGGAATAAAATGCTAGGAGGGTCTTGTGAGCCTGAGCCATAGCGTGAAGCACAGATAAAATAAGCACAATCAGTAACCGCAGATGATGATTTACCTGCTCTGAAGGCCTCTGGTAAATGACTTGTTAGAAGATGGCATCCACTTGGTCATTTTAGAGGAAGAGAGGAGAAGAATCTCCTCTGAAGAGACAAGTGAATATATCGCAGCCAAGGCTTTACTTTTATCAATGACTTGCCAAGCCAGCTGTGAACGTTCACCCTTTTAATCAGACTCATTAGGATCCATACATATTTAATCAAGACTGTAACTCTGAAGGTGCTCTAAATGATTCTACAGGCAGTAATGTGTGTTTTAGCACATAGCACCTTGCATTTCAACATTCAGGTGATCGTATTAATGCTGAGGTAAAATTCAGACTTCTAGCACTAATTTTAAAAGCAAGCAGTCACTTCCCAGTTACACCATTAGTTTGTTTATTTATGTTTACCAAGCTGTCTAGTTAAAAAAAAAAAAAAAGAAAACCAAAAGCAATGCTGAAAATAATTTGATTAAAAGATAGTTCAGATTATCTAGCTGTCTGTGTTATTGCTGGGGCTGGTGGAAGCTGTGGTCTCCTGGAGCTTCCCATCACCATCCAGAAGAGAGCTGCCAAAACAGGAATGCTGTTTCGTGCACAGGTAGCAGAAACACTGAGCAGCTGCTCCTGCTCTCGCTCAGGCATTTTTCCTTCTGCTGGCACCTCTGCCTGTGGTTACAAACCAGGGCCCCACGAAGCATGTGGCCGGCTCGACCGACGCTGCCCGATCGTGCTGCCAGATCTTCCACTGCTCATTTCCTGCAGCACAATCTGAAAGAAAGCCTGTTCCCATGCCTGAGCTGCTCTGGACAAAGATAAATCTGAAGGCTGCCTAGTGACTACCGTATAAACATACAAAAAGTCTGATGATCTAAGCTACAAGGCTTTGGTTATTTGGTATAATTAAGTGGAGAAGATGCCAAAAAAATAATTACTGGAAAGTTTTCTTTTGACAAACCTACGACAGAAATTTCTCAACAGCTTCAAGGAACTCCGTGGACGAGCTAAGCCCTTCCAAGTCCAGCAGATTGCCCTTTTTGTCATGAAAGTGGAATAATTCAGTCTCTTCCTCTTCTAGTTCCTCTCGAAATAGGTTGGTCTCTGAGGTAGGGATGATGATGATGCGAGGGACTGTATTGCCAATGATAGATCCCAGGACTCCGTTAGCTTGACTTCCTTGCGTTGCCAGCTGTGAAGTGTCTGGGTCTCCTGCTCTGCTGACACTGCTGCTATTCAAACCGACAGGCAGAGAAGCTGCTTTTAGGGAGCTGGTCACAAGCATCGCCGGGGGACTGCGTAGGACTGACCGCCCCAGAACCTTCTCCAGGCAGCTGGAGGAGAGGGAAACCTAGAGCGGAGACAGACGCTTTAGTGTTGTCATACAGCATGTGACTACTGAAACCAGTATTTGAAATTAATTACCACTCGTGGCTATTTGAGTCACCGGTCGTATTTTCTAAGCACTTGAACCATCGACTAGAAAGAGAGAAAATCGTGAAGTGTTAACATCTACAGCTTGGAAAGCCAGATGTTAAATAAAGCAAAAGACGACGTGCTCAAATATCAGCAGAGACCAGAAAGGAAGAAAAAAAAAGAGAAGAAAAGAAAAGCCCATTCCTATATCTCACTTATTTGTCCATTTTTACCACATCTCAAGGTACTGGATAATTGTAGTTCTCTCTCTCATATGAAAGAGATCTCAGATAAGCCTCAAGCATACTGTATTTTTTATTTGCCTAAAGTTTCTTGTGACAATTTCTATCATGGTGCCTCCAAATGGCTCCTGGCACTGCCTCGGGGCAGTCTGGGATCACATTTATACATTGGACAGTACTTCCACCAACAAAGAGGGGAAAACCAGTGACTGTGATTTTGCTTTGCTAACCGTTTTTCATCTGCCTATTTTGAGAGAACTCTAATTTCTAACTTGGCTCTGATGGCAACTCCCCCCGTCACGTTTCCATAATGCTTTGTGCACAGTATGTAAAACTAGAGTAAACAAAGTAAAGTTTGAACATGTCAGTTGACATTTAAATACACCGGCAATGGAAGGCATGAATGATAAATTTTGGCTTGCTTTAGAAAACGACAGTTCAGATTATAAAAATCAGATAAGGTTATAAAGTCAGATATAGAGAGAAGTTAGAAGTCCCTCCTTCCTGGGGAAAATCAACGTTAAAAGTAAAATGTAGTTTTTACTTCATTATTATGTGCATTCATATGAATCCTAATGGAATTCAGAATTTGACTAAGCTTTACTCAGATTGTTATAAAACATCTTTCAGTGCCATAGTTCTGACAATTTCTCTTAATATGATTGTAACGTGTATTAAGTAGCTACAGAGTCTCTCCATAGTTTTGGCTTCACATAATAGTTTTGTAAAATTTTTCCTCTATTGTAGATATTCCTCTTCCAGTCATAAGGCTCATTAATTCAACTTTAGTCTTCTTGAAGTGTTCAGGCATGTAATTCCCAAGATTTATAGAGGTTTGGGGCTGAAACATCTTTTAAAAATGTTAGATCAATTTCTAGTGTGATTACAGCCCAGCAGGGGCTGTCATCTTGGTCCCCTTTATCTCCTCCTAGTCCATGGCCTGTGACACTGCCTTTATACTGACAAACGGTTCCTTAAATCAGAAAGGGAAGGTTTGGTTTTTTTCTTTTTGTTGGGAGGAAGGGGTGTTGGTTGTTTTTGGTTTTGTTTTTAGGAGTCATCTCCTCAGTCTTAGCAAGTAGTTCTATCAGAATACGTCTGGTTTTACAGACAAAAAAACAAATACATTTTGTTAAATCAAAAATTCAGTTGACCCTTTACCAAATTCAAACTTGTATTTCCATAAGTGGGCACTCTTAGAAGTGCCATAACTGGAATTCAGTCATAGACAATCCAGTAATGCCATCTGAACCTTAAAATAAATATCTAAAAATGCAGTGGGGTTTCTTTAGGGTTGGTTGGGCTTTTGGTAAATGGGTGGCCTTACAGTGAAACACTCTGATTGAGCTAGACAAATAAATATTTACTCTGATAGAATGAATATTCATGCATTTAGCCAGCACACAAAGGAGCTTCACACCACACAGGAATCTTTGCTGAAAATACTGAGAAAAGCAAATGAGGCTTTGATCATTCAATGCAAATAAACTCCACACATCTCAGTGAACACCACTGAAAGCCTCAGCATGAAGGTACTCCGTTTAAAGGTTATTTATCAAAATAATCCAACACAGGTCTTCAAAAGACAAAGTAGTGTGCCTGAGCCTTCTTGTGGGCTGCACAGTTGTTAGATTACAGAATACAGAAATATTTATGGCATTCATTAACTCTTTTATGCAATGTTTATACTGACAAACGGTTCCTTAAATCAGAAAGGGAAGGTTTGGTTTTTTTCTTTTTGTTGGGAGGAAGGGGTGTTGGTTGTTTTTGGTTTTGTTTTTAGGAGTCATCTCCTCAGTCTTAGCAAGTAGTTCTTTCAGAATACGTCTCGTTTTACAGACAAAAAACCAAATACATTTGGTTTTTTTCACACAAGTTGGGTTTTTTTTGAAAAACAACAAGCCCAGAATTTTTAGTCTCTTTCTGCTCCCTCCCATCTCTGTCAGTCTGGGTTTAAAATTAGATATTGCTAGGTAGTGCAGCATAATATAATTCTACCCCACGAGTAGGAATCATTTATTAATCCCTATAGACAGGGATTTCTCCAGCCGGTGTACCTACCCAAATGGAGGGAAGCATGAGGTGCTAAAAAAAAGTGTCAGAGAAGTCTGCTCTTCCAAACCAACAATAAAAATAGAATGAAAAAGCCCCAAACCTAAACCCACTCCTCCCTGCTTCAAGTGCTGTTCTCACCACAGCAGAAGCACAGGTTTCTTTGGGATATGGCTTAGTAGGCTGGACACCACTTCCAAGGGTTTTTTTTTTAATATTTTTTCATGCTGGGTAATTCCCTTGACGATCTCCTGGATGCAGAGAGCACACTTGGCAACTCTTCTTTGAAAACTATCTTATTCTCACAACACTTGCCTTCATCTTAATGCTTCTAAAAAGGCTCCTTCCAGGTTTCCTGGTGTTAGTCCATCAAGCCTGTTACCATCCTAACTAACTGCAATAAGTCATGGAGCTGGATCATATCTTTGTGGCAACACAGAAAACAGCCCTGGGCATTTTTATGCTCTGGAAAGCACCAAGCCTAGGCCACCAACCAGCTGTTTTACTTTCGCTTGGGGGATGACTTCTTTTTTGACAACCCATCTGCAACTGTGCTTTAAGGAGATCTGATGTCGGTCTGTGAAAAGAATTTAGAGGTACATCAATTTTTTAGATGTTGGTGAGATCATCTTCTTAAAGAAAGTGAAGGAAGTATAAGATTCTTCTGCTAAAAAAAATTATCATATTTTCTTAAATTAAAAATTCAGGTGACCCTTTACCAAATTCACACTTATATTTCCATAAGTGGGCACTTGTAAAAGTGCCATAACTGGAATTCAGTCATAGACAATCCAGTAATGCTATCTGAACCTTAAAATAAATACCTAAAAATGCAGTGGGGTTTCTTTATGGTCAGTTGGGCTTTTGGTAAATGGGTGGCCTTATAGTGAAACACTCTGATTGAGCTAGACAAATAAACATTTACTCTGATAGAATGAATATTCATGCATTTAGCTAGCACACAAAGGAGCTTCACACCACACAGGAATCTTTGCTGAAAATACTGAGAAACGCAAATGAGGCTTTGATCATTCAATGTAAATAAACTCCACACATCTCGGTGAACACCACTGAAAGCCTCAGCATGAAGGTACTCCGTTTAAAGGTTATTTATCAAAATAATCCAACACAGGTCTTCCAAAGACAAAGTAGTGTGCCTGAGCCTTCTTGTGGGCTGCACAGTTGCTAGATTACAGAATACAGAAATATTTATTGCATTCATTAACTCTTTTATGCAACCACTGGGATTTATTTTCCTTCTACTTCCTTGTGAAACTGAAAGGCGGTGGTTCTCCAGCACCTGGAGACAATCTCTTGTCTTTGCCAGTTGCCTACAACCTTGGACACACTGATGGAGGGCAGCAGAGGTGGGTAGTAGATTTTGAGCCCATGTTGCCTGCCCCCACATTTGAAGCCGTTGTTTTTCCATCAATATTATTCACAACAGTTACAGGAAAAGACCAACATTTCTGAGGACTTCATCTTAAGGAGACACATGAAAGAAGACAGGGCAGACGCATGCAGGAACCGGGTCCTCAGACAGCTGGAAATTTCCAGAGCAGCTCCTGCTTTAAACTACGCTCTCTCTAGGCAGTTAGCCTTGGAGCTGGAAGGGAGCACAGCGGACAGAACCAGATGCTGTGGCTGCACAAGGTGTGGGTGTTTGGTTACACACACTAGAGTAACTCCATGAAAGGAGTGCCTCCGTCAAAAAGCAGGTCCTACTCAGTCCAGACACACAGAGGGGATTGCAAGTCCTTTCTTTTCTCAAAAAGCTACACGCTTGACATCATGCCACCCATACAAATACTCCTTTTGAAACGGAGGTTACGGTTCTGGCAGAAGCTGACCCATGGGTGGCTTACTGCTCCCATCCTCAGCACTTCCTTAGGGAAGGGGGTGCTCCTCAACTGCATGGCACCAAACCTCAGCGGTTTGGGCAATGAGTGTGATGCATCTGCAGAAGATGCGCTGAGTACTCACCGTCTCCTCTCTCAGTGAGGGAAGGGTGGCAGCTGCCAGACTCTCCCACCCTTAGGGAGAAATGGGAGTTTCTTTCTCGTCTTCCCCCTCAACAAAAATAAAACATTTTAATGTACGCTGAAAAGAGGAAGAAGGGTGGCTTCTATTATGTCAAACTCTGGTTTGCAGCCCTGATTTTGTAATATAAGGAGGCTGTCACAACGTAGACATGATGGTCAGGATGGAAGGAACCAGAGCTTGGATAGACACACATGCAAAGAGGCAAAGAAGACAACTACTTCTTACATTTGATGCTATTGACTGTGCTTTAATGCAGCTTTAGAGCTATGAACTCATGCTGGATTTCTAAAAACAGGCAACATATCAGTGAAAAAAGTTAATACAGCATTGTTGACATTTTTGTTAATCACTAAAAAATAAGAAATAACAGCAAAGCTGAAAATGACATCAGAATCAGTATAAATAAAGCCTAGAGAAGAAAGAGATCATATAAAGGCTGAATTGTTATTCCAGAGATGACATCCTGTGACAAGATTAACAGGAAAATGTCAAGTCTCCAGCAGAGACTTTTTTCCTTACCTTTTCTGCAGATGTTGCATCACAGCTGTAGGTCTTTGGGAGCTGGTCTCTCTTCTCCTGTTTCACACTTGTTGAGAAGGAATGACTTCGTCGAGGCTGCAGTTTCTTATGGGCTGGTTCTACAGGGTCAAGCTCTACATCGCTCCAGGTCTAATCATAAACGATGAAGAATTTCACACAGTTACATCCTTTCTCAAATTCTAGAAGTTCTCATAATCTAGCAGAAACCATCTACACTTAGAGACAACTTAAGCTGCTTTAACACAGGTCTCACACTGAAAACTCCCCTGGGGACAGGCTTGATTTTTAATCTTGTCACTTGCCTGGACTATTTTTCTGAACAAAAAAAAAATCTTTGAAAAGATGAAAAATTACTTAATCTCTTTTCACCAGGATGTTTTTCATCCTTTTTTAACTCATTGCTTGTGCAATGCTTTTAGCTGCATAGCACCTAAAGTCTAAAGATGGTAGCAGGTACAACCAGTGTGTTTAATATGGCTTATGGTATTCTCTATGATCATCAGCTGGTACAAAACCATGGATGTGCACAGGTGGAAATGGTCTGAAGTTGCGGCAAGGGAGATTTAGATTAGATATTAGAAAGAATTACTTTACTGAGAGAGTGGTCAGGCACTGGAACAGCCTGCCCAGGGAGGTGGTGGAGTCACCATCCCTGGAGGTATTTAAGAAACGTATAGACATGGCTCTTCAGGGCATGCTCTAGTGCCCAAGGCTTTTTTTGGTTTTTGTTGTTTTTTTTTTGTTTTTTTTTTTTTTTTGTGGTTGGACCCGATGATCTCAGAGGTCCCTTCCAACCACTAAGATTCTGTGATTCTGTGTGATTCTGTATACATCCCAGGTGGACACCCAAAACACCCAGGGCTTCTCAAGCCTTATGAGCTTGTTTCTCCTCTGAACCATCATCAGTGGATGGGAGGCAATTGGTGGAATCTACACTAATTTTCCATACAGATAGATAAATAGGTAGACAGATAGATGGGGCTCCACACAAGTGGGAAGCTAGTGCATAATTCCACTGCATCACCCTGCTCACACATCTATGTCTTGCCACTTGTTTATTTCTCCTCCCTTGTAGAACCAAACTGTAAATACAACTGTACGTGACTGACAAACATGTTGGCTCCCTACACTAACATGCACATGACACACAGAGGAAAGCCTTGGTGGCAACAGATGCATCTTTTACAGCATTGCTGGTGTCATTCCTGCCCATCCATAGTTTATTGGAGTATTCCAAAATTTTGCTCAGTGCTGCTGTCATGAGAGAATCATTGAGCTTAGTGTTTATTCCAGCAGCTGCTGTTTCAGCTAAAATCCGTACAGCTGCACTGAGCTGTCACTCCCCCCAAGAACAATTACCTTTGGCTGTGTCAACTCACCACAGCACGGTGCCACACACAGCTAACAGCAGGTGTCTTATTGGAGACACCTAAGCCAAAGTTGTGCCAAAGGCTGAAGCCTCTGATCCACATCATCCCACCTCTAAGCAGCAACCCCAACCAAGCACACACAATAACATGCTACCCCTAATGAACCAAAACCAAGCAGTGACAAACAGTGAAGAACAGAAAGCTGCTCGAATCAGGCTAAGTGATCCAGGAGAAATTACCTAATATGACATCAAACAAAGGATTGACGGGGAGAGAATCAAGCCAAGGAAAATTAAAAGGGGCAAAAAAA
The DNA here is from genome assembly GCF_001431845.1 of Calidris pugnax. NCBI lineage: Eukaryota > Metazoa > Chordata > Aves > Charadriiformes > Scolopacidae > Calidris > Calidris pugnax. The sequence continues at coordinate 11,014,834 of NW_015090774.1, read as the reverse complement.
GTTGGAAATAACTAAACGGGGTGGTTTAATGTCATGTGACTGTCATGTGACTAGTGTCATGTGGCTACTGTCATGTGGCTACTGTCATGTGACCAGTGTGGTGTGACTAGCGTCATGTGACACTAAAAATGGCTGCTTTATTGTCAACGTACTTCCATGTCACTACACATGCTATCTACAACCAGTGAATGAAGCACAAGTGTAAGCAGACAGATAGTCCCCATGATCTCAAGAGAGATCCAGGTACGTGTGGGTACTCTGTTTGTCCAAGCTGTTAAGCAATCCCAAGCAAATTATACTTTTTTTTTCTTGGATAGGATATTGGCATGCTGCATATACTGACCTCATATTGCAAAGATGATCTGGGTATTTTGCAGTTTATGAAATCATCACAGTTGGTGCCCTCATGCATCATTGTGTAATCAGTGGTCTGTAAATGGAATTAAATCAGCAGGACAGATTATCTCATTTTCATTTACATTGCAACAGAAATATTTATGCATTTATTTACATATTCAAAAGACAAGACAAACACTAAATTTCACAGCCCATACAAAGTGAGTCACTCTTTTTTTTTTATCTCATTAAAGTCTTTGCCCTAGTATAGCAGCAACGAGGTAAACATGAAAGTGCTCCCCAAGCCCTGAAGACTATGAGAAGCCAGGCGAGCAAATTTGGGGATGCTCATGCTCTGTGGTGTGGTGCAGTAGTGTCACTCCACAAGAGTCTGATCGCACACTTCAAACTCGAGCTCAGATCTGAACAACAGTCTGCTGAAAAAGGCTTTGCCTAGGCTAAGAGAGGCCTTTCACTCTTCTATTTATTGTTTTAATTTAAAAAAAAAATTATGGTAGACATAATTTATGAAAAAGGTTCTCAATTCTAGACCAAGTCTCTCCTGAGAAGTAGCTTGTCCACTGCATGGTATTTAAACACCTGCTAATTTGGAATGACAAACCACACCCCATTTAACTGATTATGTGATCTTTAATTATCACCATTATTATTTGTCTGTAATACTTTAACCTGCAGGCTGTTTCGTGACAGCAGGAAATGCTGCTGGGATACATGATATATAGTGACAAAGTGGAAGAGGATCCTTGTCCACAAACAGCTCACAACTTCACAAGCTCCACAGCTGAGGCTACCCAGTAACGTGCAATTAACCATTTTAACTGGAAGTCTACCTGATGCAACTGTACGGTTACTGTGCAAGAGAGGCAGCGGGATGGACCGCAAAGTAGCCTGTCTTATAGCAGGTCAGATTCTGTTTCATTAGGGCTCAGGCAGTGAACCTTCCCTTCAAGTGGATTTTTTGTTCTGCTTTTTGATTTCACAGCCAGAAGGCCTGAATTTCTTGTCAGCACCCTGGGCACCACGCTAGCATTGACTGGGGCTGCCTGGTTCCACAGTGAACAGTACAATTTTTTGCTCAGGTGTGTTTACTGTCTGTCTGCCATGAAAGAGTTCAGAAATCTCCCTGGGGCTGTTATCTGAAAGGAACCAGCAGAAATTTCAGTGCAAAATTATGTTGCTCAAGAACAGTGCACTCCTCTTGCTGGTTTTCTCAGAGGTCCTAGGTCCATTTCCAAACTAAGGACCCCAGTCTTCCCCAAAATACGTAGTTATGATTTCATAGAAACAGCTCTTGGCAACAGCACCCTGAAAGCAGCAGCCTGAAGGGCACAGCACGCAAGTAACTGAGCCCTGTCCTTGCTCAGACCTCTGCCACCTGGCTTAAGGGGAGAGCCACGAGCTTGCCACTCAGCCCACCACAGTGATCTACACCTTCGTGGAAGGACTGCAGCCATCGCTCTCGGAGGTGTCATACACCCAAGCTGAGTGCTGAGCGGTGCAGGTCCCCATCTTGGACCTCCCAAGCTGGTTGGGAGGTCCAACATCAGCCCAGTCCCTGCTGCAGCCACCATCCCTCCCTGGGAGCTGCCTCCCCAGCACCTCTGTGAGGAAGGCCAGCTTCTTGTGGCTTACAGAAGGCACGGGCATGTGAAGAGGGGCTGGGAAGAACCCCAAGGGATCCTTTTATTTCTAACTCCCTCGATCCTACTGTTATGAGACCTGTTTTCTGTTTAATTCTGCTTGGTTGGGAAGGAGAGAAAGGGCTCACTCCACCTTTTCCACCTCTAACACAACCCAAACCAGCAGGTTACACATCCTGAGTTTCTAACCTGTGGCTGTTCCCCAGAGAAACCCACCGTGCTATAGGCAACTCCTTCTTCAGGCTACACTCCAGCCACACTGCTAGCCTTACTGGGACTTGGGGTACCCTGCTTGCAAAACACCCCACCAGCTCCAGGTGTGGGAAACTTCCACTCCTCACAGTTAAAATCCAAGGAAAAAAATAAAAAAGTCTCCTGCCTATGGAAAGTGGACTTCCTTTAAAACAATAAAACAGCTATTGGATGAGTCAGAAAAGTTCGGATGGAAATGATTTTCCTGTCCTCCAGCCTCACCAGATACTGGATTATGTAGCAAAGGGTTGGTGACATGGGGAGTGCCTGACAATGGCTCTTTCTAATTCACGTTAAAGACTTACCCAAAAAAGCATGGTCCCAGTAAGCATCTGAGTCATGCGGATACGCTGGCCTGGATGCTTTTCCTGATCAGAAATCATCATGTATGGAGTCCCAGAAAGACTTTGCAGAAATGACCTCATACGACCCAAAAAATTTAGCTACCTCTCCCCCCGCTTCTTTTCCATTCTCTAATTTTGAATATGTATTTATAGAGTCACTAATTTTGGGAGTCAGGGAAACATTATACTCACTTCCTTCACGGAAACGATAAAAAACTTACAGCTTCTCCAGTGGAAACTGACGAAACACAAGTGCTCTTGGTCCTGCCAGCAAGAGATTGATGGCTAGAGAGAGAGGTCCTGAATGATGATTCGTTTATGGAGCCTCTCAGGAGGTCGTTCTTTGATATTCGTATTAGGAACCTCAAGCAAGGAACAGCATTGTGGATGGTTTTTCTGAAGGAAAATGGGAGAAGAAAAAAAAAAAGCACATTGACGGGGCAGCTTTGAAAATCATGTGGTGAAAGTACTGTCTCTTTCCATAACCTCATCACAGCTTCTCTTTTGATTGAGGAGGTCTTAAAGACGACATGGGAACAGCATGGTACATCTAATGGAAACTACTGAACAGGCTGAAAGGAAAATAGCAGGTGGCTTCTGGGCCTCGAATCAAAACATGCCTGGAAGAGCTGCGTGGATAAGTAGTAAGATCTGACAGCATCTTGAAAAGCACAATTGCTTTTGATTTAATAGAAAATTAACCAGAAAACTTTCAGATTAGCTGGTATGAAGGTCTTCTCTGTGCAAATGCACAAGAAGACTGGAAAAAAGGAAGGAGGAGAGGATCAGAAGAATCAGATCTTACTGTTTATTTGTATTGCAGCAGCTCCTGTAAACTCCTATTGGAAATTAACACTCTGTACAAGCACAGAAGAGAAGGATGACCTAGGGCTCAAAGAACTTAAAACCTCCCTTATTCATTAAATAATAATCTCAGTAATGGTTGTATGAGTCTATTCCTCCTGGCCCCAGCCCTAGTCCCGCATGGAGCAGAAGAGCCCATAAGCCTCCCCTGCAGAATGCCAGCTGCAGAAAGCTCCTCGCTGCCACCAAGGACTTGCAGAGTGATGCATTTGGTATAACACCTTCCCCAGTAACTCCCAACCCATTATTTCAGCCCAACAGATGAAGCCAATACTGGCACAAAGCTAAATAAACAAGTCAAGGAGCAAGGCAGCGACAAGGCATATAGAAAACCACTGATATGTGAGACATAGATCAGAGGAGGGTGGCAGTATATTGACTTTACACTGAGATGCAAGCCAAGCGGGTGTATATTGTAAAATCTTTGCTTCTATACTTACCAGGTTTGTTGCATAACTAGAACATATATATCATAATTTATACTCTCAGAAAAGATCACACATGTTCAAGTCTCAGAGACCTGATTCCGGGATCACTAGATGAGATCACTAGTTTGCCAATCCAGAAAGAAAACCAAACCAAAACAACTCACCACCACCAAACCACAATATTTAGCATCATCACCACTCTCAGTATACCAGACTTCTGCATGTCTTTAATTTCAAAGGCAACTGAACAAGCAGCTCTGTGCCTACAGAGTAGGAAAGGACTGAAGAAGGCTTTCTGCCCACACCACCATGCCTGATTCTGCCGAGATTCCTGCCTGTGAGCTGGCAGAGCCCCACCGAGCTGCTTGGGGAGCAGGAAGCTGCCCACATGGTTCTGGATTTAAAATAAAAAAGAGCTAATGTTGTGCAGAAAATAAAGAGTTTTGAGAATCAGCAAGGGTTTACAGGACACAAGAAAATGCCAAGCCCCCGTAAGTTAGTTTTCATGTGGAAGATCTCAGGCTGGTGCTGAAAAAGAAACTGTCAGCTTTTTCCCCAGATGGGAAGCTGAACCACTTCCCTCAGACATAGACGTAGCTTTTGATGTCTGTCACAGCCTATCTGGGGCTGTAAACTCTAACTTCAAGTTGGTGTAAAACATACCGTCCTGCTTATTAAGTGGGATTTCATGCAGAGACCTCCTCACCCTGGAGTTTCAGGAAATGTATGTCTGATGGTGAAATTTCAAGGACAACATAAGAATATTTTTGATGTCTTGAGGGACCAGAGTTTCAGTTTTACAAGTGTTTGGAAGGACTGTTGAGGGACGTTTTGTGGGCTGAGAAGAAAGCATGGATTTTGAAGGGAGTTTTAATACTGCACATGTGAAATACAAAACAGGTGTAAACCTAAGGTGCTTATTTAATGGTATTTTTATAATCCTCTAAAATAAAAGTCATCCAAAGTCAAATATGTAGTAAATTGCAAACTACTTCTTGAGAAAATATTGCAAATCAAGATTATTTGCGATTATTCGGTCATTTATGATGAAAAAGTTTTGAACAAACAATTTTTGTAAAAATGTGCTTCACTTGGGAACAACATGGAGATGCACAATTTCCCTATTTGATATGAAAAAAATATTATAAAACCTGAAACTTCCAAAATCAAAGAAGTTTATGCAATACCTCCAACAACAGCCAAGCAATGCTCTCTACAGCTCATGTAAAGGTTGTTAAAGGAGTGAAAACTTTCTTCCCCCACAAAACAGCATTTAATTCATTAAAACTTTGTATACATTTCCTTCCTTACTCCCATTTGTTACTTCCAGTGATACCTGTCAGGAAGAGAACTGTTTTCGTCCTTCATGCTCGTGGGGAGTGGGCGAGCAAGGGGGTATATAACAATTAACCTCTCAGACGAGTTCTTAAAAGCCAAACGCTAGCACAAAGGTCACTATTACATTGTCAGTTACATTCATTGTAATGTACTTTTTTTCATTGATTAAGGTAAGAAAACCCTACAAAAAGACTTGTGTGATTTGTTGGGCTGTTAAGATGCAGCAACAGCAATTCTCTGTGCAAAAAAAAGCAACTTACTTTGGCAGCATTACATCATTGGTTTGACCCACAGCAGAACTCTTTAGATTCTGATTTCTAGGCGCCTCTTTCTGGAAAGGCTTGGAAAATAGTTTAGATTTAACCCACTTCAGTAGTTCCAATGCAAAATGGCAATTCATTCTCTCACAAAACCTCAATTCTTGGGCATGAACAGACTGGCCTATTATCTATCACTGGATAAACGGCTTTGAAAGCATAATGTGAATTATTAGAACATATGGAAATTATCCAGAAATGCTGATCTTTACATACATATTCATCATTCACTGTTCAAACAAAATTGGTCTTGCCAACATATTTTCACCAACTGACTTGTTGGAGTACTGTAGCTGCTTTTTCAGTTTCAAAACTGCGTGCTTGGTTCATCTCAAGGGACCCGACATTCCTTTTTTTTTTTCCTGACTGGATTATGCCCAAGTGTATAAAATGTCTTCCAAACAACTACATAGACACATACCTTGTTCATATGTCTAGAAATACAAATTAAGAAGTAGGAACCTCCCCCCATCTAGTTTAAGAGAGTCTCTGAAACCCTGTTGTGGAGTCCAGCCTTTTTCTTAACACAGTCTACTTGGAAAACTCATGCTGATAGGAAAAACATTAATTGAAGCAGCTCACTATATAGTATGTGCTTTGAAAACGTTCTCTTGACCTTGCAAAAATGATATAAGGAGTCACTGAACACAACAGCTTTGGGTCAGAAAAAAATACCAGTTTCCTACTGTGCCAGTCAGCCATGCAAATCTTCTTACTGAACTTCTGCAAGCCATCGGGCAGTAGTCATTCTCTTACTATAAACTGAAATACTCTGCAGTCTTCAAAAACTAAGATGGACTCAGGGTTTTGGAGGAGGCAAAACCACTTTAGTTATGATTGCAGACATTTTCTAACAAAATACATGTTTTCACCATTTCTGGGTATATTTCCACCAGCCTTCTGAGAAGCTTTAACTGTTCTCACACAACTTCACTCATCAGACATTCAAAACAATGAATCCTCTTTCCAGCTCCCAAATTCTAGTTTTCAGGCAATATAACCTAGAAGCTTTTCCTCTTCATGTGTGAGACAAACCTCCTACCAACGTCTAACCCTGCCATCTAGTGGCATTTATACATTTATCACTGCGACATACCCATGTTTTGTCTGAACTTTTGATACAGCATCCCTTTGTGATAGACATGCAGAAAAATCTAGAGATACACTGAATAACAGTTCTGTTACAAGAATTTCTCCTTTTATATGATAAAATGTTTTTCACTGCCAATGTTTCAAACCCACATTACGTACAGCTACAGGAGGAAATGGCAGGCTCTGAGCTGTATCTTCTATGATATGAGGTATAACTGCTTCTGAGTACACTGCTGTGACTCATAAAGGTGAAAAGAATATATTTAGGAACCCACCTAATGCTGGAGATAGGGCAGAGAACACAATGGATATGTATCCCTTTCCTTATGTTAAACAAACAAAAGATTCAAAAAACAAACCCCAAAAAACTATTTTTGCTGGATTTTTGGAACCAAGTATTTTAGAAGTTTTAACAGAAGTGAGTTACTTTGCCAGTACTCAGTACATGTTCCTCAGCTGAAGCTGGGAGGACATTTCTATGTAAAACATTGACTTCAAAAAAAGCAGTTCTAGCTTGCATAGTGCCTGGGAAGTGCAGGGTAAGTTTATCCTTGTTTGAAACCATTCAGCAGAACACTGTGCCAGCTTATTGCCTTGCAAAAGTATGTTGTAACTCCTTTTAGGACCACACAGCTGAAGACATAATCATTTTTGATGTGTCCATACTATGTATGCCTCCAGTCCTAGCTAGTTCAAAGAGCAGGCCACCTTTCTGAAAACGCAAGGTGATTCCTTCTCCTGCTTTCCCTATATGTTGGGGACTGCTGAGCTGGTCTCTGGAGACCAACTAGAGTGCTCTAGAGAAGTTATTAAAGGGGGTTGTAGTGGACCTTCTTCTGCAAAGGGAAAAATTTCTGATTTTTTGGGAGATTGTATTTACAGTATGCAAAATTGTCATTCTATTCCCGTAATCTTGTAGGTTTCCTATCAAAGCAACAGCATGGAAATCTTTCTTTACAATGCATTTTTACCTTTCTAATCATCTACTCTGTGGGAACAAGTTATCTTTATGCTCTCTACCCCTTACCTTATTGCAGTCAGAGTCAGATAAAAAGCAGAATTCATACCTTTCAGCTCAGAAACTCATTCATCAGCTGTGAGAGACTTGAGAAGGAAATAAAAAAGCAAGAAAAGCTGGCTAACCGTGCAGCTTATCGAGACTGAATAGTGTTTGAGTATTTGTTAGTGTAATTGTGCTGCGCTGGCACAGCGTTCTGTTTTAAAACATACATTGTTATCTGTAATAATAAGTAGAATTAAAGTATAGTATACTTTGCTCATGAAGGCATAGGTTAAGAAATTTTTCACATCTGAAAAAGAATTTGAAGTGTTTCAGAGAACTAATCAACATTACACTTTGCCCATTGAACCCCATCAGTGCAGTGCAAAACTTTTTCCTTTTTTTTAAGTCAAAGCTAGTATTTTGGAAAAAGGGAAAGAATGGAAAGTTTTTTTCCCCTGGAACAAGTAAATGAAACAAATATGAAAACAGCCTTCAGAAGAGACTTTTTTCCACAAAACAGAGTATTTCAGAAGCATCTGCTTTGTTTTTTGAAGGCAAATATTTGTTGATCAAAGTTAGCAAGCCTGCTAATGAAAAAGGAGTATTTTCAGCGTGCTTGGAAACCTTTCTCATTTGCAGGGAGCTCTGTCTGGATTACTGGTTTCCCACAGTTCTCAGAACTTCTATGAAAATGCTGTTTGTTTCTTACAGGGCTTCTCCCAAAGACCAGCAACTTGTTTACATTAGTACTGAAGTTGATGTAAAGAGAATAACTTCAGTGCTTCAGAAAACCAAAGCTCGAATGTATGCATATACAGCTTCTAAAATTGAGGAAGATGTGTCTTTTGAACCTCACTGGTTGGAACCCGTCATCTGGAGAGTGCTCTTTAGTGGCCATCCCTGATATGACACAAGATGACCCTGAGCATCACCTCCTCCTCCTGTCAGGGTTGTGAGGGGGAAGTAAGATGAAGGAAGGGACTGGTCCCCCGAGGCTGTGTCTGGAGCTCCATGTGCAGCTTGGGCTGCCCTGTATCAGGTGGATGCGCTGCAGGGTCTGACCACCTGGATCCCACCACGGGGTGGTCAGAGTGGGAAGAAGCATTGCACGGGGGGAGGCTGAGGCAACGGGGATAGTTCACTTATTGTAAAAAACACATTTGCATGTACAGTTATACACATACCTATATGTTTACTGTACCTGTATCTTGGGTGAATTATTGCATATATGATGGGGTTGTAGATTGCAGAAGCTTTGGCAATAACTGCTGGCACAGATTTGGAATATGGTGTTAGGGTGTTGCCTCGACTAAAAGAAAGCAAAAACATTACACACACAGCTATGTCATGAGTTAATACTAAATTATTAAAACATATTACTCTTTTTGACCATTTTTGTGCTGTGTTCTCTTGATAAGAAATACCCCTGAAATATTCATTCATTCAAATGCATTCTTTGCTCGGATGAAAGGCTTGCATTTGACAGTGTGTACTTCGTTTCATTCATTTGGAGAAGACATACAGGTAATTAGTTATTTATTTAAGGATGACCAGGAACACAAAGAATCACCTTCCCTGCTTCTACACTTGGCAAAAAAACTCCCCAAAACCAGAACAAACAAACAAAAAGCAAACAATCCCCATTGTGACCATCTGGGAAAAGGGAATGGTGATAAAAAAGAGACCAGAATCAAACCTAAAAATCTTTCAGCAGCAAGATCTGTGCTCCACAGTAACAGATGCCAACGACTGAGTTGCAAACACTGTAGAAGGAAGAGAGGACTAGAATGGTCTGAAACCAATGCTGTACTCTTGACTTCAACCACCCACAGTCACTCGTGCGATCGATGTCAGAACAGGATAGTCACAATTAATGTCATAGAGTCACAGAATGGTTTGGGTCAGAAAGGACCTTTAAAGATCATCTAAGTCCAACCCTCCTGCCATGGGCAGGGACATCTTTCATTAGATCAGGTTGCTCAAAGTCCCATCCAGCCTGACCTGGAAATCAAGAACATGCAATGACAAGACAATAGGTCTCATGGGAACAGAGAGTGTTTGGAGAAAGAAGGGAGATCGGGGGTGAAGACCTGGAAATCTTTCCTGGCCTCTGTCAGAGGCAGAAGCATATGGTGGAAACCTCTTGAGAGAACAGGTACTAGGAGAGAAAAGAAGTAACTCCTCCAATTAATTCAAATAAAGGATCACAGGAGAAAGTGCGGGGAGGAACAATGTGTACCCCAAAAGTAGCTAAAAAGTCATAATAATTTAAAAATACATATACAACCCCTTTCCTGGCTTTATCTACAAGGATATATCAAAGAAAGCAACATCCTTTCCAGTGTAATAACTATTTAAACTCATTCCAAATGGAGATCTGTTTCTTATGGGTGACAGTTCTATCCATACTTCAGAATAACCCATGCTCTTTGGATTATGTTTCCACTTACCCTGCCCAGGCGATCAAGGTGACACAAGCGTATGGAGACCAGGACAATACAAACACAATGATGACCACAAAAGCAATTTTTGCCAGTTTCCATTCATTCTTCATGGACTGAGAGAGGTAGGATTTCCGGCTGCAGGACCCCAGCTTTTGAACATCTCTGTGATGATTAAAAAATACAGATATGTCAGCAGGAGGGTGAAAGAACAAGGTGCAGCATCTCTAACGCATTCTCAGCAATAAGCAAAATGAAGCAGATTTAATTTTTCTCTGTTCTTTTGTCTTCTGATCTTTAAAAATCTAGGATGTATTTAATGTAGTAAAATGGTCCCATGTGTTTTGTTTGAGCTTTGAAAGCATATGGGACTGAGCCAGAAGAACCCCTGGGACTACAGGATGGCACCTCCTTATCCTGACACAAAGAGGGTTTTAAGTTGGGAAGGTGAAGAAATATATATCCCTGGCCCTTCATTGTTCCTTGAGGTGGAGCAAGTAAAGGCACAGCAGGATGCAAAATGAATTCTGATGGCTTTTCCTTTTCAAGGGAGGAGCACCTTGCAGAAATTCCAGCTCACAAGGTAACATATGCTAGAATACCCTGACTACTCTGAGAAATGCTTATGGGGACATTTTTACTTCCCTGCAGATTTATTCACTGGAGAATAGTATTTTCAGGGGCGAATACAACAGGCAGTCCTAATATTTTTGCCAAAAAACGTCCCATGAAATTATCTTCTAACATCAGACAAATGCTGTATTTAAAAAATGGTTTTAAATGGCTTAGCATTTTATATGGTTTAGCACAGAAATAACCATTCTTACATATCACCATTGTGAAATGAAGATTTATTTCAGGCTGAAGACAGTAATTACCAGCCAGCAGAGTAACAAATTTTCTCCTGGTTCACTGTGAACATACCCATGAAGTGAGTTTACTGTACTAGTGAACAAAAAGCTGTCCTGGTTTTGGCTGGGATAGAGTTAATTTTCTTCCCTGCATTTTGGGTTTAGGATGAGAATAATGCTGATAACACACAGATGTTTCAGTTGCTGCTAAGCAGGGCTTACACTAAGTGAAGGACTTTTTTAGCTTCCCATACTGCCCTGCCAGCGAGGATGCTGGGGCTGTACCTACAAGAAGTGGGGAGGGGACACAGCCAGGACAGCTGACCCAAACTGGCCAAAAGGATATTCCATACATCATATGATGTCAAGCTTAACATAAAGCTAGGGTGAAAGCTGGCCAGGGCAGGGCTGTTGATTGGGTACAAACTGGGTATCGGTTGGTTGGTGGTGAGCAATAGTTTTTCATTTGCATCACTTGTCTTTTTTTGTTTATTTTATTTCTCTTTTTTTTTGTTTTGTGTGTTTGTTTTGTTGGTTTTTTAGTATTATTATTTTATTTTCCTTTTCATTACAATATTTTTGTTATTATTTTTATTATTTTATTTCAATTACTAAACTGTTCTTATCTCAACCCATGAGTTTTCTCACTTTTACTCTTCTGATTCTCTCTCCCCTGTCCCACCAGGAACGAGCAAGCAGCCGTACGGTGCTTAGCTGCTGGCTGGGGTTAAACCACAACAAAGACCTAGAAAAATCTTGTGGCCGCTGTACTTCATGGGTGTACAGGATACTGGTGTTTTAAGAATGCACTCTTTGCTCCTTCGCTTGGTATCAAAGCATAGTAAAAACCAAGACTAAGGCCCAAAATACAGCTCAGTAGGAACTTCAGTTTGGGCATGCAGCTAAACTTGCTTGCAAAAATGGAATTTAGCCTTGTGAAGCCAAATGACTTCAACAAGTGCCTACAGATTGGCACAAAGAAAAGCCATCAGAGCTGATGACACTGAGAGCAGTGGGAAGGACTCACAGCTCCAGCTGGCGTTGGATCAGACCAAAGATAACTCATGTGCTCATTAGGAGAAAAATAAATGACAGAATGAAGTTACTTTACAGATCTAATACCCTGCTGATATGCGATTTCAAATACAGACCAAGAATTTGGCGGGGGGGGGCGGAACTGTCCTAACAAGCATAGCCAGATATTGTGCGTGCAGTTGTGATGCTTGAGTGAACCACAAGGTTTTCTGGGATGCCTGCCTTAAATAAAACTGTCAAAAAACATGAAGACTGTTATGTTTACAGAGCAGCTTAAAGGCAGATGATGCCCCCATTGCTACATGCTATTTATCATCCCTTGGGGCTGAAAACTGTGCTGGAATGCACAGGGATTGTGTTCTTTGTATTGTAAATCTGTAAATCTAAAATACAAATAATCCGAACTATCAAATTATCTCGTACACTATTAATTATCACACTCTGGGATAAGATTAGAACCACCAGAGACTTCTTTGTCTACTCCAAACTACATACATCCATTCCAGTTTTTACATTGGCAAAAATATTTCTCCAGTTACAGCTATTAATAATCTGCCACATTTTTTCCAATTTCAATTCAGATTAATTTTTGATTCAGATTTTTCTGCAAAGAAACGGAGAAAATCTTCTAATACATGAAAACGGAGATTTACTTATTGCAGTTACATTGCTTACCTGCCAGTCCGTCTTATGGCCAGGAACATAAATAAATAGCAATGGAATATTATTACCAGGGGAATAAAAAACACGCAGCAACATAAAATCATGGTGTAACTTCTGTTTGCAGGGGAGTAGGTTACATAGTCCCACGTACAGGAAATCATCAAGCCCTCAGGCACATAGGAACCTATGAAAGAAGTGGAATACATTATTTACTTATAAACCCAGAGCTTGTGCAGTTGCTCATCCAACAACTGAGCAATTAAAATACACTATTTAGTTTCCAGGAGCTATGCATGCTGCATCATATGCGTGGTCTAAGAATACAACGTGGAGAGGAGGTTCTGACTGCCTGACTCTGAGATACACCTAATACTCCATATCTGCAATTTGTTCTGCTTGAATACAACCTTGGGGATAGGGAGGAGGAGGGCATCTGCACTGCAGTGAGTGCAGATACATGGTATGACAGCAAACCATCAGGTGCTGGCGAGACATCCACCAGAGAAATTATTAAAAAATGTAATTTTTTTAATACCCGGAGCAAGGCTAAAACAGAGCACGCAGGGAACACTAGAAGAAATGGAGAGCAGACAACATACTCCACCCGAGGAGTGGAGCCACACTCCATCCCAGCGAGTACAGCCATACAACAGCGATGATCTGAATGGTGCGTTTCTTTGAAGTCCACTGTATGGATCGCAGGGGCTTCGTGATCACAAGGTAGCGGTCAACAGAAATAGCTAATAAAGTCATCATCGAGGTTATTCCGAAGAGTGCCCCACAGAAAGCGTACAAGTCACAGCCTGAAGCAGAAAATGGCAATGTCAGAGATTTTCTTAAAACAGACGCATGTTTTCTGCCTGAGACTGACATGATAAACTTCCCATTTTTTCCTGGCTCAGGACTTGTCTTCCATTAGAAAAATTTTCTTAGCCTCACAATTTCATAATTATTAAGTTTTTATTAGAAAACCCACAAATATTAATAAAATACAAATGCATGTATTTAACAGGTCCTACTCTCCTCTGTGGGCAGCAACTGGGAACCTTTTGTCAATGGAAAACTGCCTCAAAGAAAATCCAATCTAATTAAAGTTACATTTTCCTGGACTGTTGCCGAATACATTGATCATAACAGGCTGCAGCAGACATCTGTCTGCTAATGACAGATGAATGTTTTGAAAAATGACTTTGGTTTATGTGGCTTAAAAATGTAAAAGTGGTTTAAATTTGATGGCTAAAAGACCAGCTGTAAAACATAACTCCAGCTCCTATATTTAATAGCAGCACCTCTTAAAAGCCTGACAGATTTTACATGAAACAGGGTTTTCCCCTTTTTGCATTCAGGCATTGTGCTAGCAGATGAAAATTTGTAGTTACACTGTCCCTAATTTGATTTAGAAACCTTTGTTGTATGATCATTCGTTTTTTGAGATCTTGCATCCCTCTGTGTGGTTACAGACAGCAGCCCACTAGGAGTGGGAGGCAATTGAAACATCAGATTCAACCCTACAGCAGACTTCTTCTAAAGTCTTTATAAGTAACCTGCAATCAGGGACCAAATCCCTCTGAACTCAAATCAATCACTTCATTGTGGTGCCATGATAATTTACACTGATTTTATCTAAGGGGACGAGCAAGACAAAAAACATCCTCAAACTAAAGAAGAGGCCTTTTAAGAGCCCTTTTGTGCTGCGAAATAATACATGGACTGGGGGGCTTGCTCCACCAATACATGACCACTACTTGGTGCAAATTTTAACCCAATGATGTGATGAGCGATAGCAAGCAGAGCATCAAGCCTTCTGAGGAACTTGCTATACTCACACTTCAGCTACAATTTGAGCCTGCATCACCTTTTCTTTCTTGCAGTTGGAAAGAAATGGGCTTAAATTTGCAGAGTCCTCAACTGACTGTCATTATTTAATTCTCTGAATGTGAGATTCCTAGAAGCATGCTAATGGATACCAATATAAATTACTAAATAGAAATATTAACTCCCTCTTAAACTAATACAGAAAAAAATATTTATGGCAAAACTTTTCTACCCACCTTCACCCATAACATCTGCCCTTACAAGCTAAACAGTAACATGATTACATGTTGATGCTAACTTCTTTCTCTCCAAAACAAATAAGATGAAAGAATCAAACCTATAACACAAAACATGACCCATCATGCTGACTGATGATGCCAAGAACCTGGGTTGTCACTCAAGAGTCTTGTACTGCTGTCGCCACAGCACAAGCCAAAATTGTTATGGCTCAAATAGGCTGCAGACAGCGTGAGCTGGTGAGGCAGGGTTTAGTGTTGAAAAGTACCTATATCTCCAAGTATCCACTCTCCGTGCAAGCTGTTGACAAAGCACATGGGTGCCTGAGAAGCTGACATCAGGAAGTCGCTCACTGCCAGATTCATTATAAAGTAGTTTTGGGGAGTCCTCAGCTTCTTGTTGCTTAAAAACATGAGAAATACATGACTGTAAATAGACAAAGTGGACAGCTTTATAACTCTGCCTACTAGCATAAACAAATACTATCCAGGTTGGAATCAGTGGTTACTTACAGTCAATCAATTGCTAATCATCAGTCAATTACTGCAGCTACAGATACAGTAATTTCCAATCGGTGACTGACAATAGCAGGGGGGGATAAAGTGGATTGTTTCCTCTTCAAACTGAGGAGCATTTCAGCTGTGATGAAAAATCTGGATGGGTTAGGAGAAGAGCAGTTCCCTATAAGAGGAGTAACACTGTGTCTTGCACTGCACAAGACCAGGATCTGAAGCAGGTTGCAGAGCCAAAAGACCTGCTTTTGGTGACTTTTCAAAAGCTGCTGGCCTGAAAAGTTACCACTAACTAAATGACCCTTTGAAAAAGTGCTAGGGCACAAGCAAAGCATGCACAGAGATTTGAAAAAATACTTTTGTTCATACACATCTCACAAGAGATAACAAAACCACTCAGCTGCAGGTGAAAAGGCGACATTAAACACTGCAACAAGGAGCTTAAAAACATCAAACAGCCTGCAAGCAAACTTCAACAAAAGAAAACAAACATCTCCTCCAGATTTTTTTCCCCACATCTCACCACCTGACGTAGTCTCACTTCTTAGGGATATCTGGAGTTACAACATCCTAGGAAACTTCCAGCTGGTATTCAAGATTACCCTAGGGTCTGACTAGGAGGAATAAAGATACTGGTAACGTGATAAAGAACCTCTTGCTTTTACTGGGGATTATTTGGTTTAACGTGGTCTTGTTGCTCTGATAAATAGTATGCCCCACTTCGAAAGTTAAATTGATTTGTGAGTTCAGCTCACCCAAGTCTGCCTTAAAACTGGCACTTTTGAGGCATATACTGAGAAGGTGTAACGCTGAACTAGTAGTCCCTTAACATGAACCACTGTATTGGTTCCATGGCAAAGTAAAGAGCTTTGATACTTAGAGTTTGAATTCAGGACTTTTCACAGCATCAGGTACATATAATACAAAAAGAACTGACTTGGCACACTCTGTGAGACACAGGGAAGAAGCAAAATTTTATAAATAGATTTGCTCTTGGAACCTGCATGCAGTAACTCTCAATAGTTTGAAATAATTTTTATTTTTCCTCCAAACGCCTCCTTCAGTGTAGAAAGTTAACAACTGAAACCTCACTGATGTGCTTTAAAATATTTGCAGCTAACATGAATTTCCTCAGCCTCCAAACGCCTCCTTCAGTGTAGAAAGTTGAACAACTGAAACCTCTCTGATGTGCTTTAAAACATGAATTTCCTCATGCTGATAAAGAAATACTGAAAAGGAAACTGAGAAAGCCATCTCAATGCTTCTGTAATTCTAACAAAATCTTGGGTCTCATAACTGCCCGCAACAACTGGGTGAGAGGGGGTGCAGAGCTCACACCTTCACAGGTGCTTGTCTGCCTATGGAGATATTCCTACTTTGACAATTTAATGCTTTTATTATACCAGCTAAACCAAACAAATTTCAAGAAAAATTAAGAGCTTGTGCTGCATTTCAAAAATCATGAAGGTACCTTCAGTTGTAGGGAATTCAATTTCTCCTCTATCTCATATCAAAAGCCAGCTATTCAAAATAACTAAACAAATTTACTTGTCTTAAACATTAAAGAATAGGAAACTAATGCTTGGTTCATAACCCCACCTGTGTTTCTAGCATTGTAAACCCCCTCTGCATCAACATGCATGATGACAGCCAGCAGCGAGCAAGAAGAATTTTGAAATGCAGCAGCACAGTGTGGGACAGAAGGCAGCTATTTACTTTTTCCATAAGATTTTTGCATGCTCTGGCTGCAGTAGCTTTGGCTGTCTATTACACTATTACACTCTCAGAAGCCAAGAGAGCACAACAACTGACAGAAAACCTATGATCTGCCTGAAGCAGGGAATGCACTGATGGCATGATCTCATTTCACATAGTGCATTATTTTCTTGGTCCTTCCAGGACATCTGGGTGACTGGAAAGAGTGTCAGTTTTTGTCAAGCGTTTCTACAAATTCTGTGGGCCAAGTGAAGAAGTCTGCTGTTTCTATCATCAACAGTACTAAACTCTTCTTTAAACATTTTAGTAGAATTGTTAATTGAACATGGTATTTGTTTTCTCATTTCCTTTGGTTCCGTAAAACACGAGGAACTTACACTGAGGTTATCAGGGATGCAGGGGGACAGGGGTTGTGCTGCCTTCTCCCTTTTGATGTCATCAGCCTTTGCTTGGAGATTTAAGCCAAGAGGAAACCAATGCAGAACATCTACACACAGGCAGAGGTGAACCTCAAGGCCAGCCAGATTAACCATAGAAGGAATTTTTGTACCTGTAAAATGCGTAGAGAACTAGGAGGTTTCCGATGATGCCAATGGAGCCAATAATGAGCACACATGTTCCTACAGTGTAAAGAACATGGTCGGGGACCTCTGTCTTGGTCACAGCATGTGGCTGGGTGCCCATGTTCAAACCCTGAATGGAAAACAGAGGAAAAGGAGAGCATAGCCCGTTTAGGATGGTTATCACAGGGGACACGTGATCAGCCTGTTGAAGGAAAGAAGAGCACTCGCTTCCACAGTTCATGCAAATCAAAAGACATCTCTGCACTCTTTTCACATTCTCTGTAGTCAAATTTCCCTCAAGTAGCCTTCGTTACTTTAACAGTACAGGTTCATATTGAAAAAAAAACAAAACCAAAAACAAAACCCCAAACCAAAACAGGGAAAACAGACTGGAAAAAAATACTAAGGAAGTTGTGATGAAGGTGTGAAAAAGGCAAAGACCTGCCAGCATAAACCTCGCTCTTTGGGGCTCAGAGCTAGCTGACAACACAACCTTCAGTTCAACAAGGAATAGCCTGTCATACTTCAGCTTTATTAGGAGCACTGATACCAAATCCCACATTTACAAACATTAAATCCCCTGGGTCTCCCCAACTTCCCTATCCACTAACTGAGCGCTGCAAAACCTGGGAACTCCCCATGGAAAAGGCAGGAAACCAGATGTAAAACAGTAGCAGTCACATTGCCTGGGTAAGCACAAATACATAAAATGTTCTTGACACCTCTTTCACTGCCCTTTATCTCCAGTGCATGAATAAAACTCCACCAACTCTCTACGTATTTTTTTTTCTTTTAAACAAATTCAGATTTATCATCTGCTAAATTCAGCAGCAGGGCAGCCTACAGCTAATCCACTCAGCTCCCATTAGCGTTATCGATGAGAAGAGGCTGAATTGCCTGATACAGACTTATTTACCAAGTCAGAAGCAGCTAAGCCCCGCAGAGTGCTCACACATGTGGTCAGATCTGGATGGCTTAGTCAAAGGTATGGCACCTTGTCACAGCTAAGGACCTGCTTTGCATCACCACTGTGCAGCTCAGCAATGTGCAGGACGAGGCTCATTTGTGTCTGCAGGGCAGGAGCTGGGTGACAGAACGGGTTCAAGATGATGACTATCCCCTCACTGGTAGTATTGAAGGGGTAAGAACAGCGAGAACAGCCTTTTTTTTCCCCTGTTGCTAGCTCCTCATGTCCCATTCTGCTGCTTCTCCTTTCTGCTTCTATTATTCCTTGCGCATCTGTAAGTGCATGCACTACAGCTCCTTTCTTGTGCAACAGTTCTAGCCATGGGCGTTATCTCCTTGATTGCTCAGTCCAACTGGGGTGCTCCCAGAGAAGGTAGCATTTGGTGATAGGAACCACCTGTTGAGATGCAGAGCACACCCCAAAACCAGCCGGTCTGGAGCAGAAACGGGGACAGCAAAGCACCCAGGGCCGAAACAATGTTGTAAATGGTACAAAAGATATGGCTTCAAAGCAGAAAGATGCTTTCAAGCTTTCTCAGTGGTCTGGCAGACTCTACTGCCAATGTGACACTTCACCGAAGATAACATCACTATAAAAGTGGGAAGAAATGAAAGGGAGCGTCTGCTGGTGCTGGCTGCACCAGGGGGCTGTCACTGCCATTCCCAGCAGTTAAGCAGCAAGAAAAAATGCACCCTGTGAAGCATTTACCCTTGAAGAAGGTGTGAGAGGTAGTGTAAGAGCAGGCAGCACGCGGGGAGGTGGCCCAATGAGGAAACAACCATGGCTGTCCAGTGGCACCAGGCACAGACGGCACCGTGCTTTCAGAGCAGGGCTGCCTGGGCACCCAAATTAACCACGATTAACTCCTTTCCTCTTCCCTCAAACCTAATCTTCTTAGTAGCGTGTGTGCGCTATGTCGGAACCCTGCCTCGTTTTTGGCAATGCATACCAAAGAGGCTAAATTGGAGAGAAAGGAAAAAGGTCTTTTTTTACTTCCTTTCCAGCTTATCTGTTAAGCGTGCTCAGGATTTACCACTGTGAGAGGGCTATTATATACAGGAGCATTATATAGAGGTTGTAATTCAGGGCAAGTGGCTCTTGCCTGTGGTATGCATTATGCTTTACTTCATCATATGGGAACTCACCGTTGCAGAAACTCATTTGAGAAGCTGACTATCAATTTCACACCCAAAGGTGTCTCGCCTTATCTCTCTGCTGAGGAGAAGCCGACTTGGATGCTACGGTCTCATTTATTCAGTTACCGGGGGTGAGCTGTGTCAAAAGCTGAAAAACGTCTCATGTGACACATTTGTAAACTCAGATTACAGTTTGCTGGAAATACTGGATGAAATATAAACTATTGATGCTTACAGAGTGGAATTTGGAAGGCAATAAATACTGGGGATTACACAGAGCCTGCTATCTCAGTGAGAAGCTGAAGTGAGTGATGTTTAGATTAACACAGGCTTTGGAGGAGGGATCTTGCCTTCAGAGGAGTCTATAAAATACCACAGCCACTTTTGCTGTGAAGTTAATATCAGCAAGAACAACTCTAAGAGCTGAATGAAAAGATGGCTACTTACTCACTCTGCCGGTGTTACCCTGAGACAGCGGGATGTGGCAGGCATCCAGCTGTGTGAAATGTGGGAAGCTGATAAAGAGAGAAAACCATTTATAACACTGTAATTTGGATTTAAGAATATAAATATTCGTGTCTGTGTGTGTATATATATTTCAACAGAAAACCTTAACTTCAATAAAAAAAGAATTTCATTAAAATAGTGGAAACTTTCTAAAGAAAACAGGCTAAAACAGTACGGTTGGCACAAGTTAATCAAAGAGAATTTATATCTCATTTTAGTCACACAATCAATTTCACTATTTTCACATAACTTCACAATAGAAAATTTTAAGAATAAAGATTTAAATACTCTTGAGGTTGAGAATTTAAAGGCTACTCTGTTGAACAAATACTGCTTTGCTAGTACAGACCCTTTCTCTGTAGAAAGTAATATCCAACTGGAGACAAACCATTAATATCATCAAGGATTTGAGATATTCACAAAATTTAGGCCTTTTCTCTTTTTCTACAAGATCACATCTAAGAAGTTGGTCTTTTTGTGAATTTTGATTAACAAGCTAAGTACTTACTAATGTAAATATTTTACTGTATGAGGATGAGGACTAGAAATACGCAAAAAAAATTCTGAAGCCTGGTGACATGCTCTAATGAGAAGCTGATTTTGCTGATAGTGTCGAAAATGTTACCACTGCATGTATTTTCTGATTTTAGTTTCTCTCAAGTAATAAGAATAAATCTGAACTCTAGAAGAATATTCCAAGTTGCTGTGACTCTTTCCAACCCAAGAAAACCCAAATAACTATTACAAGTCTTTCCAAATGGCACGGTAACCAGGAGAATGGCTAAGTACAGCAGGCTGCATTAGGTATAGTCACCGTTGTGTCTTACCAGGTTATGTCCATATTAACCTCTTTTACCACCAAAATGATGTACAGTCAATGACACCTGGTGTGAATCAGCAAAAAAAATCAATTTATACTACTGGAAGGGTCCTGCACTTCAGACTTAGCAAAGTGTGGATTTTGTATCCATCTGACACCACTGCTCTCTAGCTGCTAGAATACACTGTGCAGTTATATTTCAAGCTAATCATTTTCATTTTATTAACAGTGAACTTAGGCCCCTTGAGAATGCAATCAGCAATCTTACAAAGGTAAAAGATGTGCTGCGAGATGCTCCCCCAGCTCCAGCTCTTTCACCCTGCCACGGTGATGCACGGCTGCCCTGGATTCAGCACATCTATCTCCATAAATTGTGTCTGTGGGTGCTCAGTGTCACCGCAGCCATGTAACAGAATGGAAAGCCTGTTCTGCATAAACTACAGCCTGACTCCTTCTCTTTAATGATGTGGTTTAAGACCGAGATAATAAAGGAAGGCATTACATTTTGTTCAACTGATGTATTGAACATATAATGGGTGAAGCGAGTTTTCAAAGGCTCAGTTGAACAGAGATGTGTTCACCCTGTCCATTTTTCTTCCAGGTTGGCTTTACCTCCCTCCATTTGTGGTCCTGGGACAGGATCCTGAGCACTCTACTGCACACAGCTCTGTTTCCTAAATGAAGGTTTTAAAAACACTGTCCAGAACGACCTGATTGTTTCACTCAAAAATACAAATGTAAACAAGCAGCCCATGAAGATGCCAGTACTTGCGCTGGGGCCAGCTTCTGGCATACTTGCCTATCCTGTACTCGCTTTGTTTGGCTTCTTCTAAATTAATGCTACAATCACTTGTGTTTTCACTCTATGAGATGTTGGACCTGACAACTCACATCAGTCTTGATGTGGCCTTACCCTTATATGCGACGTGACTACAACATCAAAATGCTGTCACCTACGTGGCTGCTTGGAGGGCTTTTCTGGCAGGGTAACTAAGGGATCTGCAGGCCAATGGAGGATAAACAATTAACAGCTGTCCCTCAAATAGCTGGCGAAAGAAGCAGGCACCAGATATAAAAATAAACTTGGTCTACTTCTCCCAGAATAAAGATGGAAAACCTAACAGAGAAGGAAAGTTATTCCATGAAAGCTTTTGTAATTTGATTTTTAGTGATAAAAAGATGTCCAAATAATTAGAGCCATCTGTTTCTGCTTTCCAGCCAGTAAGATTAATAAAGATTGCAATGCAGAAGACAAAAATTTGTGATTAAAAAAAGGAGGGCAAGGGCAGGGTAGGGAACAAGGGATGGAATTCAGAAATGGTGGTATGATTGGCATTAGGTGGATATAAGAGTATCTAAAGCCTTATTTATGCTCTGATTTTGGTCACGGATGCAAGCTCATCTTGTGGAAATGATTTACATTAAAATGAGCTTAAGTAGGGACTTGCTTACATGGGGGATTAATGTGGCCTAACAAGAGAGTGAATTAACAGCACAGCAGCCTCCCTGTGCTGACCCACTACATCAATTCACAGAGCAGAAGTCTGATTTCACTGTGCAGAACATTTAAGTCTATACTGTCATCCTTGCAAATTTGAAAGAAAAATAATAACCAATATTTTGGTGTTGTGCCAGTCTGCGGATGTTTTTGAAGCAGTTCATCGAACTGAAGCAGTTACCAAGTAATACTTGCCACAGTCCTTGTAATTTCACTGATGGTCAATATAAGAGATAATTTCAGTGTGAAGCACCATCTGGTTCAAAATGACAAAATTGGGGCTTAATTAATATCTTGTACACATGAATTCTTGAATCAGCAAATAGAAGACCACTGCTATGTGGCAACTATGGTAGAGCTAGTGCTGGTCAGATATTTTTCAAAATATGATGTACTTAAAATTAATACTTACAGAAAATATTGTTAATACCGCTGAATATTAAAAAACTAACTAAACAAAAAAAATCCCAGAACAACAACTTTGCTTGCTCTGGTTAACTGAACTGAGTTACAACAGCACACAGTAAGTACAGATTAATTCAGTCCTCAGGAAGTCAAATCAAACCACAATCATCCACATGTGGAAAGTTACTTTTCTTATCAGTCTCCAGGCAACACTCTTCTTCCACAGCTCGTTCCAATCAGTTCACACGCCAAAGCCAGCAGCATTCAAACACACATTTATAGCATGCACTTAATCAACAAGACAATTGGTTTGAGCAAACTGAACTGTGAATTTGATGCAGTTCATCCAAAAAAGTGACAAACCATAACAGGAACTGCCAGCGATGTGTACAACCAATAGCAAAGGCAGCTGGGTACCAAAGTCAGGTATCTGCTACGGACCTAGGCAGGTGTTTATCCAGACTGAGATCATAAGTTTGTAGGAAAAAAAAAAGAGATTTTTTTCTATAATAAAATATATACCTAATTAATTCTATTACAGTGAACATTTCTGGGCTGTTGTTGAACTGATGGACAGCCAGTTGTGAAAACAGCCATGTAATAGTTGACCTCAAGACTCGCTCGGGGCATATATCCTCAAGATACCAGATTTACCACAACCCCTGCTTTGACAAGATGCTTTCTTTCAGGTCCTTGGTATCCGTTGCTTAAACTTCTTAAACCTGAGCAAGTTCTCAGTGTCATGAAAATAAACCAGATAGATACTCAACAACGTAGGCAAACTCAGGTGCCTACGCATCCAGATTTATGAGTCGATGTAAGCTAGGGCTATTAATAATTCATGTTTTATAATTAATAAGACATGATTTAAAAATTATTCACATGCAAATAATATGGCAATCAGAAGTAAACAATAAAAGTGAAAATAAGTAAAGTTTTAATATCTGTCCACTCGTTACAAACTTATTGAAGGGCCTATTTTCCTCTCTCTGGAGACTGACGAGCAGACCCTTAAAATGTAAAGTCTATTCTGGAAAGCAAATGCACATAGTTTTCTGTGTACATCCCGAGCCGCATGGCTGAAATCAGTGATAAAAGGCGGGTTTGCTTCTCTGAGTACAAAAAATAATAATAATGAATCAACAACAAAATCAGCCCAGCTGAAAACCGATGAGCTGGCGTGTGTTCCAGCTCGAGTGTTATCTGCACCACTTGGGCAGGGGTTAGCAAATGCGAGGGGTTACTCAAAGCCTGACAAGTGATTCCACTGAGCCTGTCTGCACAACCCGGCCTTGGAAGGAACGCTCTGTTACTTGCTCCCTTGTTTTTGTGGGGAAGCATTGGCAAGTTAACTAGTACATTATTTTTTTTTTCCCTGCCTTAATCTGAGTTTCTATAATCAAACCTCAAAGCAATGGATTCTGTTCCAAAGACTGGAAAGTGTTAAAGCAAGGCACCAGAGGCATGTTTTCTGAGGACATTTCTGTTCTAGTACTGGTGAACTTGTATAATCATACCAGGTCTTCACAACGTTTTCCTCCACAGAAATTTTATGTTCTATTTAAACACATCTGAATCTAACCTGAGAATACAAAACCTAAGAACCAAGTTCAACCATAACTTTAGCATTTTGGAAAAACAAGCAAATAAAAGCCCGCTACCAGATTCTGCTAGTATTTAGTTGAGCTGGGGACTCAGGTCCATCTTCCCCTTTTCACCCCTCACAGACTCACACACCAGCACAACCACTTCCTTAACACGATCACTGAGACACTCACCATATTGTCCCCTTGGCCATAAATGCCTTCAAAATTGTCTGATGCTATGACCAAATGCATCCCCAAATTACGGCACCAGCTATGCGTGCCTAGGCAGGCAGCACACTGAACAAATCTAATCGATGCTAACAGTGCATCGAAATTATCTGGACTATTACAGTTCAGTGCATATTTGCTTTGTCCGCAAGGGAATGGATGACTTAGCATGGTGAAACAACAAAGCAGTAGGCAGAAGTCTCAGGCTATATTTTTCAGAGCATTAAAGCACATTAAAGAAAAGCACGTGTAGCCAAAACATAATACAGAGTTATTTCCTTCAATATAAGAAATCTTGCAGTCTTCAGGGAGAAATAATTTCTACTCAAAGGCAAATAGTTAAGATTTTAATTTCCCATGCATTATGCATCATACACTTTCACATGTTATTTCTCTCCCTCTGTGCATCTTCCTGCTAACTGCTGCTCTTTAATAATTATACAAAGTGCATCTAAAAATACCCAGACCCCTTTATTCCATGTTTGCCACTCTGTGGGGAGAGTTTTCTGAACTCGCTGGCACTGCAACATTTTGGCACATCACGTGCTCCTCACCTGAGCCCTGAGCTGCTCTCCCCTCTCCACCACCTCTGAGCTTCTCTTGGTCCATTTTACTCATCCCAGGCTGCCAGATAACTGCTGCTCAAGTTTCACCAGCCATGGATACCTCTAATCAGGATGGTCCTGCTCCAGCCTGCCCACCACGCATCCAAAGCTATTTCATGGGGTGCCACTGCTTGCTGGTGGCAACACAGTGCTGCAGCACCCATCACCTGCTTGGAATGAGCCCGTTCCTGCTCCCCACAGCCCCAGACTTCAGGCTGAGCACTAACAAGTGACTACCAGGTGATGCCCGTGTGTTACTGATTTTAACAGAAGCACACAAAGAAAGGTCTTTGCCTTTCCATGAATGTTGGCACCACATTTTGAAATTCTGATCCCTGCCAGTGGATCTAGCATCCTCACATTTCAAAGAACTTGAACATATGCTCTGGCTTCTGGACAGATAGATTTTATATTAAAAAAAAAAATAAAAAAAGAATATTTTCTTCCTTACTGTTGATAACAGAGGGAATCCTTCACCAGCCACCTCTGGCTTTATGCATTTCGAGTAGAGGTTACTCGTCTTTTCATGGCACTGTTCTGCTTCTCAGGGAGACCCAGCTGCTTCAGCGGTTGCCAGAAGATCTGTGTGCAAAAACTGCTCTGAGAAGTCGGCCCTGCATTTTAAAGAGATCCCATGAAAACATGTGCTTATTTTTAAGGATTCTGAAAAAAAAGTCAAGAACTGACAACAGCTTTTCCAAAGGTGATTACAAAATGAAAATACATGCTAATAAAATAGTTAAGACATAATGCAAATAATTTATACTAATCCTATATGCCTTTCTAATGCTACTTTTAAAAAATACATATAGCTAATATTTTTCACCAACGTGGTAATTTGGTTTCTGCTGGATTCTCTGCTCTCTATTTTTTCTATTCTGTAACTTACGATGAATTGTAGTGAATGATGAAGGAAGTGCAATGATAATAGTAGAAATACGCTTCCTCTATTAACTACATTTCAGTTTAATTTTATTTACAATTTCTATTAGCTGAGCATACAGAACTGCAGTTTTACCAGAGAATCCACCTCACTCTTTACATTTCCCTATTCACAAAAACCCTGATTTTTCTTTTGCAGGAAATATTCTTAAATGAAACCAGAGACATTCTTTATCAAGTAGGGTAATTTCCATGTTTCAACAAGAAATTGTGTTTGTGGGTAGTAGGGTGGAGGGTAATTTAAATCAACTTCCAGCTTCCTGATGCCATTTGCATCATTCCATCATGTACATTTAGGTACATGGAAACTGCTAAAATGAGTCTGGCCAGAGTTACACCAACTCCTGGATCTTACACCTGAGAGTTTCTGGCAACAGGTGCTTTTAGGGGAAGAACATGGAGAATACAGCAAGTGCACATTCTCCATCTGTTAACTTCAAGCATATTTGTGGATATTAGTATGAACGTTGTAGCATTCAATTTCTGTGTAGATCAAAGAAATGTCTAATCACTCTAAGCCGAGGATTATTCCCGTGTAATATCTGCTTGCCTCAGTTTAATATTTCTCTGTGGATGGAAGGGGGTAATGCAGAAGGCAGAGCCAGACTGTCTCCAAAGGTGCATAGTGAATGGACAAGACACAACAGACACAAGCTGCAGTGAGCAAAATTTTCAATGAGATTGGAGAAGCACTGAAACAGGGGCCCAGAGAAACTACAGAATCTTCATCCATAGAGAATTTCAAAATGTTGAAGTCAGCCCTGCTTGGAGTAGGAGGTGGAACTTGACACCCACTCGTCCAACCTAAGATAGTCCATGATGCCAGGTATAAAACTCCCCAAAATATATACTGTAAAAGTATGGGTTTAGTCCATAAGTAAAATGAAATACCATTCCAGTTACTTGGGGACAGGTATGCTGTCTCAGTAAATTGAAAATCTTCCTAGCCTACCTTCTTTTACTTTCACAAGGAACACAACAAAAGCCAAATGAACCTGTATGCACATTTTTCACCTAGCTTTAATAGTTAAGTAATCTATACTGGGACCATATTTCTTGGATAGGAAGGCTACAGCCAGTGTTCAACTTCCTTTGTAACAGCTTCTCCTACTGTGGCTTTAATTCTCAAAGGAAAAGACAGATTTCCAGATGTTTTTAGGCACTTCACATCTATTGATTGCACAGGTGGCAATACGCCTACTCTTCTCCTGTGTTGTTGAAAATAGTCCTTGGTGTTTATCTGCACTGTTAGATGCCTAAGTATCATGAAAATCTGGCTTTTGAATATTTTACGATTAATTTTAGAGAATTTAACCGGATCACTAATGGTTTGTTTAGTCCAATGGCCTATGCATTTTTGTCTGACAGATTCATACTAGATACTCTAAATACTTTGTTTAGAATAAAGCACCTAACCACAAACAGGTAATGGAGATAGTGGAGATGACTGGGAAGAGAAGGAAATTATCAGGTGAGATACGTGCAAGATCACCCCTCTCTGCAGTGAAAGGCAAACCTTTATTGCCAAATGAAAGCATTTGGCAGTAGTGCAACCTCCCCTAACTCTCCAAAACAAGAGTAAAACAAACTCACATCCAGGAAGGCGATCATTGCTTTTCTACTTGCCTGGAGGGTGAAGCACTTATCAATTCCTGGTGGATTTAGCACTGCTAAAGGAACAAACAGACCAACATCCAATGAACAAGTGAAACTGGCAACTCCATTTACAATTAGCAAGCTCCTGCAGTACTTATTTCATCAGAGGAAGATTGAAGCAGCACTGGCAAATTAACAAGGAACTGCAATATGGGCATAATTAGAGAGCAATTACAGCAATCAAAAGACTCCCAGATTTATAAAATACTGAAATAATGGAGCATGCTTTGACACATTATGTGGGAATAGGTGTGTATATTAAAAACAACTTCTGTATCTCCAGAAAACTCAATTATCTCATGGTAGTGCTCATCTTGGAGGAAGAAACAAGATCTCCCACAAAAGCAAGTGCCTTTACTTTGATCTGGAGAAGCACCAAGACAACTTTGATATAGCAGTGAAGGAGCTTTATCCCTTCCCTCTCCACTATCGTCTGTGGCACACTGGAAACAGGGACGATGTGGTTGTTTTAATGTATTCTCTTTTTTTCAATTACATAGAGAATTTTCTTTAACTCTGAATAACTTCCACAGAGCACTTTTCAAGACTTAAAGGTAAAAGAAGTTTAGCACATCTATATTAGGAGACACTGTCCACCCCTCACCCTCACAATAATCTCCAGATCTGAAGTTGTCCATCTGAAACAACTTCTACATTGCCTTTGCAACATCAGCTTAGAACCATGGTGAACTACCAGAAATGAAAATCCCAGCACAAGCCAGCTTCCTTTCCTGTTTTAAGAAGAAAGTGGCATTTTACAAAAAGAGAAGCCCACAAGCCAGTTATGTTCAAACTGATTTTTACTGTGCCAAGCCAGAAAGCCTCAGGGAGTCCACAGAAGCTGTTTTCTGCAGAGCCCTACCTCTCATCTCAGACAGAAAGTAGCTCCTTCTGAACTTCTGTGTTTAAAAAGCATAGAAGTAAGCCAGCAAAGTAATATGCAGCTGAGAATCTCACAAATCAAACAAAGTTAAGTCTGACAAAGCATTGTGTGTGTCTCAAGTCATGTTCATACTATATTTAAGCCCACACTGGGCCTTCCTCAGTCCACCCAACTCCGTAAAAGCATCGTACTAAAGAGCATCTCTCCACCGAAAAACGGATGAAGGCACAATCTGCTCACAACAGCTGTGGGGTAAGAGATACTCATTTAAGATTTTCCACAAGTAAAGAGCTCATTGAAAACAAGTAGTTACTGTTAATTGCAGACTTGTCTTGACATTTAACAGTAATTCAATGCTATTAGTTTTGTTGTGATCAAGCGGTAAACACAGAGCTAATAACGGAGTTGAAAAGCAATTTCACAGCACTTGTACAGTCATTATGGCTGAATCCAAAATAATTCTATTGCTAATGGATTACCTAAGAGTCTTGAAGCATTACCCAGGCCACCATCAGGCTGCTACCTCATGCACTGTTGAGAAGGCACTGCCAATAGTGCAGACCTTGCAGCCCTCCAGCGCTTGAGACAACCCACCTTCCTTCATCAGCTCCTTTAGGACTAACAGACTGGCACTTACCTGCAGCAGAGCCACTAGAGTTTTCCAAAGAACCAGCATTAGTCCAGGGGGTCCCTGGTGCTCCTGCTGTCACCACTGACCTTCGTTCACTAGTGCTCATCTTCTGTGTGAAGGTCCCTACCACAGTGCTGTGGAGGGAGGAGCCTCTTATGTCAGCGAGGGCATGGTGAGGAACACGCCGTGCATTTCTAAGCCATGTTCACTCTTTCTCTACGATGGTGAAGGCTTAGTCAGCTACGTTATTTGAATATTAGCACAAGTTTCAGCACAGAAATTGTAGCAAAAGATATCAGGTATTTAAGAATCACAGAATCTTCTAGGTTGGAAGGGACCTTAAAGATCATCTTGTCCAACCGTCAACCTAACTGACAAAAATAGACACCCGCACAACAAACAAGAAGCATCACCATCACTAAACCATACCTCCCAGCACTACATCAACCTGTCTTTTGAACACCTCCAGGGATGGTGCCTCAACCATCTCCCTGGGCAGCCCATTCCAATGTTTGATAAAAAAGTGTATATGAAAGTGTATATGTTTTTCTTTCCAAAAAAAACAGAGGCAAGTAATTTGCTGACCACTAGGGTTATAGTTTGCCAAAAGTTCAATGGCAGTACTTTGTCCTTTTTATAGTTAAAAAAACCCCAAATAAACTTCCTTCTCACCTGAGGTAAGGTTCTTATTCAGGCATTGCTGACTTCATGGAGCACAAAGAAAGCTTGCTCCCTCCTGTTACTTTTTTAGCTCTAGATTAGCTGTAGCTGTTTAAATGAAGTTGTTTGTATCACTGTCTAACCAACATGGATTCGGTCATTTCATTGGCAACACAGCTGTGCTGATGGCAGTCAGTAAATTTCTATGGACATTTAAGTCTTCTGGTCTGCATTCTCCATTAAACTCAGCAGCCCCTCGCAGTGCTCTCTCCGTTTTCACAGCAAACATCAGAAAGGTCCGCCTGCCTAATTTCTTGGGCTTTCTGCTGGGGTATGTTGCAATTTTGCAAATGGTGTCAAACAAAGCAGCTGATACCATTCCCTGGGTCTGCTGTCAGCAGGAGAGCTGGTGACCCCAGGCGTGGACCTCACTGCAGGCGGCTGCCCCAGAGGCGTATGTAGTGATCCAGCTGCACAGCAGCCCACGTCCACACGCTGGACCCGTGCCGTACACCCTGCAGGCATGTCACTGGGTGTTGAGCTACTGACTACCAGCCAGTATCGCTCATTTCTGACTGATTAGTTATCTACTTGCTAAGCATCCTCTCATGTCCCAGTATCTACCAAACCCATATGTGAAGTTTGAAAAATGTCTTTTTTTTTTTTATGTTTCCCAGGGTGACTTTCCTTATCATAGTATTTATAGAAGGTGTCTAGTGGCCACATTCTTGAGTGCTGTAGCAGTGTACAATAATTTTGTGCAAGTCAGTCTGACAGTTACCTCTCAGGTGCGTTTTAAGTAACTCCTTCACTTCACTTGCTCTAGTATTCTAAGATTTCCTGCTTTTCTGGGCTCAAATAGCTTAGCTTGTATTGAAGCTGCCATGTCTTGCAATTCCATGTTTTCCTGTTATGTTTGCATAACTTTGAGAAAGTTGTGGGTACGTTGATACCAAAGACTGAATCATCTCATCTACTAACATTACTTTGTCATGTTCTGGTAGTTCAGGAATGTTATCAGCCTCATTTAATCACCTGCAACAATATACAGACACATATTTCTATTCTGGGCCCAGTTTGGCTTGTGCAATAGATTCTGCTTCAAACTGTTTGGCCAAGAGCTGCTGGATTAAGCAAGCCATCTTCAGCAGTCACACTCTCTCTGCAGGCTGGCACCCCAGCACACTGGAAGTGCAGGACATCATCGGGGGGGGAGTAATTTGCAACCTCTGAAGGCAGTCAAACAATGTCAAAATATTTTGACTTTAAATCCCTCGATGAGCTTACTGAAGTATGTGCAAATATACTCATGTTCTTGTACAGCTAAGTTTATGGCAAGAGAAAGTTGTACAGAATGTGAACTAGTTAAAAAATTAACAAGTAAATAATGACAGGGAACAAAACTTGGACTTTCTATGATACTTCAGAGAAAATTTAACAGCAAAAATAACCCACACAGACACCATGATAAAGTTGTGATTAAAAAGACAAAATCAATTAGAAGTGAAGACCTGCAGCAGTGCCAGAGTGCACTCAGTGCATCTAAATGATTTGGAGTTATGAGTTACATGCTCAAACTCCTATTTACTTGCCATGTATTCATTACTTAACAGGACTCTACAAAAAGCAAGCCTAAATTTTTTCTTTCTTTTTTATTCCAGGACAATGACCTGTTGCAATGAGATGACATCCACAGCTTCCCCCCCAAGCTGGAGTTACTCCCATACCATTCCCGTAACCCTTTCTCTTCCACTCAAGGCTAGAAACAAATACTCTTGGTAGACTTCTTTAAATGCCAAATACACAGGGACAGAGTGGGTGGGGGTGTGTGTGAGGACAGGGGTACACAAATTTTTCATAAGTACTTTGCTGACCCACCTCAGTCTTCTGTCCCAAATCGTCAGAACTACTTAGCAATGCACAAGAAAATCCTCTTTTCTTTATGAATGTTTTCAAATAATCCTAGCTAAACATATAAACATTTGACAAACAGCATGTCATTTAGGTCACTTTACATTACATTAATCGGCTCCACAAAAGCATAACAACTCTGAAATCTGCTTTAGGACTTCATTTATATTTCCTTTTTCATTGAAATCTTTCTGCTATTAATGACCAGATCACAATAAGGCTTAAACAACTAGATCTCAATGATGTAACAAGTACCATCGTAAGCAATCACCTGCTACCATCCTCCCCTACGCAGCCAGAGTTTTCCCATCAACCAAAACTCCAAATCCATCCTAAAAATTTAAACAAAATAGCACAAAGAAAATACATTTCCCTTTGGGGAGAGCTGGGTCAGCTGCACAAAAGAATAAATCAAAATTCATTACATCAAAACAACTTCAATGAGATTTTTTTTTTTTCCCTTTTAAAGGAGAAGCCATTAATTTAAATCACTCCTTAGGAAACAAAGCAGAAGAGAAACGCTCCCTTCCCTTCTCCCTGCCCAGCTCCCGTTTTCCAAAGCCTTCCTCCTGGCACGTACTTTTTGGGTCCAGCCGAAAGCATCTCCCTTCCCTCCGCGCATCCGCCCCGTGCAGGACTGCCGAGCTGCGCCTCATCCCGAGGAGGAGCGTTTCAAATCCCAGGCTTTAAAAAGCCCCTGGCAAGCCAGCCCTCCTCCGCTCCGCTCCCAGCCTGACAGCTCCGGGAGCATATCGAACCGCAGCGCTAGCCCTCAGCAAACCACCCATGCTCTTATTCAGCCTGACTGGCCCCACCGAAACTGTTTCCAATGCAAAAAGATGACTTTTTTTTTCTTTTTTAAAAACCCAAATACCCCAGCATTTTAATTTTTTTTTTTTTTTTTAAAGGATGGATACTGGGAGGACCTTGTTTCCAGGGCATCCCAGCCGGCTACCTCCACCCAGGCCAGCCCGGGAGCATCCCGAGTACCACCCCCGAGGAGGGTACCACACCTGTGCATCCTCGGGAGGTCGGTGCCTGGGGTCCCACTTGTCCCATACCTGCTCCCTGTGGTCCTGGGCTGGCAGGGATGGAGGCTGGTGTCTGGGTTTTCCCTCACAGCGACTCGCACCCGTCGCCTCTTACGCTTTCGCTACGAGGACCCTGGCTCTGCCTTCCCTGTAACCCCCCCTTAGGTGGCTGAAAAGAGCAGCCGGTCTCCCCCCATCTCTGTGCCACCCCCCTGGCTTCTGCAGGCCAGCTCTGGCTTTCTCCTTATGCATCCTCTGCTCCATCCTCACGGCCCACAGACCCCCAGGGCATGGTGAGGGTGGCTCTGCCCTGCTCCACATATGAGCAGTCACATATACCTAAAGCCACAGCTGGGCTTCTCGCAGGGCTGGCAAGGAACTGGGTATAAAACCAAGCCACTTCCCAGCAACTCACCCTGGAGTTACTGACATGTCCTCCTGCAGCATATGCCTCGATCTTAAAGCATCGCTTGTCCCAGAGATGTTTGAATAACCACAGAAAATAAAGTGAAGGGCACCGAATGGGGCACAGGAATGTCTTACCTCACAGCGTCTTGTCAGTGTCACGTTTGCAAAGCTGAGCTCTTCCGAGGCACTGGAACATGATGAAAAGAGCAGGGATCTGATGGCAGGCATGCTCGTCCAGAGCCTCTTTCTCTTGCACTCTGGCCAGAAAGACATCACAAAAATAGCTACATTTCTGTCTTTATATTTTTTCCTTCAGTGCATTGACAATATTTTCAACATAATTGGTTTCAGCATTCCCCTTTTGAAAGACATGACTGAAGAGGATTTGTGAGACAGAGCTTTGTCTGGAGAGAAAAAAAAAAAAGGCTCGAAGTAGTAGAGAGAGGAGAGGAAACAGCAATTTAAACATGTTATTCAAGGGACTTACATGCCCCCTCCACCTGGGGCTTTGTAGTGGTCACAGCTTTGCAGGAGAACCTTTAAACTATTTCTGCTGAAAGATTAGTTCTTTTGACTGGTGATTCTAAAGATGACAGAAATTCAACTACAGATGTAAAACTTACAAGTATGGTGAACATATACCATACAGATAATCTGTAAATATTAGAGAATACAGCATAACTTCCTAAATTGGAGGCCTAGATTTCAAAACAAAGTTTGCTTTGGCATTTAAAATCCCAAAGATGTGATGGATATGTTAAAATAAAATGAACAATATACAAAAGAACAGAAAAAAATAATATATACTTCAGTGAAAACAAGATATGCTGTTAAACATTGTATTATAAAACGCAAAATTATGGTATTGTCATACATAAACATTTAGACACTGGTATTTTATGTTGATCATTATTACTTCATCCTTGGCATTCATTCCTTATTGAACCATCTTATTTCCATTCGGTTATTTGACTTGACAGTTTCTACTTCCCTCCTTTGAAGATGCCCAGTAAAACAAAAGATCAGTATAAGCTGCTGCCTCTTACAGTCAGTTGAACCTTAGCACCTTGATGCTTTATTTTTGAGGTCAACCTGTTGATTTGATCTCTGTGACCTACCTGCAGAAGGGTTTGGAAGAAAACCACAGTTCTTTCTATTGCTTTATATGCTCCAACCTCAAATCCACCAAATGGCACGTACTATAGACACTGTAACAGTTACATAGTATTTTTTCTTTATTCATTGCATCTCGCTATTACCTAAATGATATGAACCATTAGATTACCTTTGTTGCCCTTAAAAATATTGTGTTGATGTTCTAGATGTATGATGAGGCATAAAGTTTTTGCTTACCTTACAACATTTTTCCATAAAGATTGGCTTTCAGAGGAAAATATATACACAATTTCAGAAGTACTATATACTGTCTTTGCAGTTTCAGAACCTGTAGGTTCATAATTTGTTGGTGGATAGCTTATATTATCAGTAACGTGTTTTAAATATTTTTTAAGGCAATAGAGGCTGCATGAAAATTATCAGCCCTCTAACGTCCACAGGTGGGCTCTGTTTTTTCTCTTTACTTACAAAAATCTGGAAATCAGAGACCTGACAAACTGTTGAGATGTCCTTTCCAAGGAGCAGCTCACATTGCTCATGTTGTCGTTCATTCCTACATCTGCAAGGTGGAGCTGAAACTTCTCTGAGGCCAGACCACTACAGACAATACCTCATGGAGCTGGACTCAAAATGAACCCTATTTTGTGCGAGATATTCTAATGAAAGCTAAGAATTGGATGCCAAGGGAAAATTAAATGCCAACTAAAGCAAACTTTTTCAAACTTCAGACTTGTTTAGGCTGACAGGGGTTTGATTGATGGTTTGAGTTGGCTCCAGAATGACAGCATTTAGGTGCAACTAAGCCTCCAGCTAGAGGCTTACTGGATTCCTGTCTCACACATCTCTCTTCCCTGCACTTACACCAAGATTAGTTCTTTGTCAGGCCTTCCTATTTCAGCTGTTTGTAATTAATCTTGGGACATGGGAAAATATGGTAAATCAACCAAGCAAGTACAACCAGACAATGAATTTGGCCTCATTGTGCATTCTGAACCGCATTTGCATACTAAAACTCACAATGTGTTTAAGTAAAAAGCACTGAAAATCAGTCCTTAAAAATCAGTCACAGAAAAGAGATTGCTCAACTAACTAAAGAAATAGGTAAGGTAAATAACTGCCTAAAAAAGGGTAGAAAAATGTCCTTTTTGAGGGTAGTTGAGATCCTTGGCTAAGGGACTAATGATCATAGTTCCATGTGGAGACTTAAAGAAACCAACCAAATGTTGAACAAAATGCAGGAAAGAAGTGTACACCCCCCACTTTTTTTTAAATAGGAAATAGAGCAGAGTCATTTAGGATGAATAATAGCACTTTACATTTCTGTGACACCTTTCATCCCTCACAGGCTCCCCAAAGCATTTGGCAAATTGAACAAATTGAAGGACATTATCTACCGTACACCGAAATCA
Organism: Calidris pugnax; assembly: GCF_001431845.1. Lineage (NCBI taxonomy): Eukaryota > Metazoa > Chordata > Aves > Charadriiformes > Scolopacidae > Calidris > Calidris pugnax. The sequence goes on along the minus strand of NW_015090774.1, from coordinate 10,978,967 downwards.
TTTTATCTGTCACTAAAGGCAGCCCTGCTGGAGCAAAAAGCAGTATCTGTTTAACAGGTTAGATCTGTTGTGACAAACACGGCTTCCAAGCAAAGCTTCAGGGAGAGTGTAATTGTCAACAGCTGGAACTGGTGCTGAATCCTGGCTTGAGCAGTTGTTGGGAAAAGGCTGCTGGTATTTTCTCCAGTTATCACTGGTGATGAAGACTTTATCACAAACCTTGCAGACCTGCCATGCCCAGGGCAGGCATCCTCACGAGCCATCTCCTTGGGGTACCCGTCTCAGCACGAGGTGCCTTCACAACCCTTAGCCCCCATCCTTGCGACGTCTGAGTGTTATATTCACCAGACAAGGAGAGAGCAGAGACTGACTGCAAACATCCAGGCACAAAGCCAGACACAGTGGTGAATCCAGAAGTACTGCACACTTCAACAGTTGCTTTGATCTGAGCCTTCCTTCACCAGCGGCATCTTACCTCCATTGCAGCCTAACAACAGGCACTCCAGAAAAAAAACATGACTTCTGGCAACACAGTGAGGTTTAAAGGTGTTTTACATCCAACAGGCAATTCAAAAGTGCTGCTTCCTAGGGGGTATGTGGGTCTGACAACAGCCTGCCCCACCAGCTCCTCAGAAATCTGTGAACACTAGCAATACAGAGTAGCAAAGCAGGCTAAATTCAGTGTATATTAAGGACTATTACCTAGAATGTCGAAGGAAGCAGAGTCGCACCAAAAAGCTCCTCCAGGCTACAGATTCAGTGGGATGGGAGCGAGTTTCACACTCCCTCTCTCTCACAGCCATGTCAGGGATCTCAGTCCTTTTAAGGAATTATGGCCATATTTGTGGCCACTGAAGCTATGATCACTGAACAGTGCAAAACAAGGTAAGCAGAGTATGATTATTAAAAGAAAAAAACAAAACCCCCCGAAAATTGGCAGAAAGAAGAGGGTGTAATGAAAGAGAAATACATGGCCACTGAACTGGTATATTCTAGCTTTAAAAGGAAAAGAAATTGCATTCAAAGCCCTTTCCAGATTTGCTGTCAGACCAAAAGAAAGGCTAAGAAGTCAAAGACTGATGGATAATCTACAGTCACATGTTCATTTTGGGACAGCATGGAGGCATGTTTGGAAATGTGTTTTGAGCTGTAGAAAAAGGAAGAGTGAAATAAAAGGTGGGAACAGAATCACATGCCAATGAGCAAAACAGATTCATTCAGCAGTCCATATCTCCCACTGTTTCAAAGTGGCTACAATGTTGATCTGGGAATTAATCTCATGATTGTTATAAACTGCAGTGCAAACACTCAATGTCAGCCTACTGCGCTTCTGAGAACTCTGAAAAGTCTCACATATTTCACAGGCAGCTGAAACACTTTAATTGTAAAGAAAAAGGAAGAGTTAGCATGGGCCAGGCCAGCTTTTCTTGTGAATGTTAATCATCATGGAAAACCAACCATTTTTCAATGGCTGAACATCTAAAGTATAATCTAAGCCTTAGGATATGAATGAAGCCAGTTAACACCAAGGTACAGGTAAGAGTCAATCACAGGATTAGAAGGCATGTCTCACAGTTACACTTTGCTCACTAATGATTGTTATAAACTGCAGTGCAAACACTCAATGTCAGCCTACTGCGCTTCTGAGAACTCTGAAAAGTCTCACATATTTCACAGGCAGCTGAAACACTTTAATTGTAAAGAAAAAGGAAGAGTTAGCATGGGCCAGGCCAGCTTTTCTTGTGAATGTTAATCATCATGGAAAACCAACCATTTTTCAATGGCTGAACATCTAAAGTATAATCTAAGCCTTAGGATATGAATGAAGCCAGTTAACACCAAGGTACAGGTAAGAGTCAATCACAGGATTAGAAGGCATGTCTCACAGTTACACTTTGCTCACGAGTGACAAAGAGGACATGGTACTGCTTATCTAGGATACATCTTATGTACAGGTCACCTCAGTAGCAAAAGTGTAAATATGTACAAGCTTGACACTTTTCTTCTCTTTCCTCACTAACAGAGTATATATGTTAATCCAATGGTGGAATTTAAATATGCATTTGCCTTTTATTTCTACTCTGCCTGCGCCAAGCCGACAGAAACCCTTGCTTGCTGACACACTGAGAGGGAGAATCTGGAGGTACCTAAGGTGGTGGCCCCTGCTCAAACAGGGCCTTCAGCATAATTCTTATCTCCTTGTCTTAGCCTCTTCCTACTTACCCCATTAGGGCCTGATATCCCTCTTATCCCCTTATTCTACCAGCAGGAATGGGTTACCAGGACTCAGCCACAACTTTTCCTCGAAACTTCATCCTTTCCTAGAGTCCTTTCCATGGAAAGAACAACCTGGCCAAGATGCAGTCTCAATCTCTCATTCCTCGGGTGAGGACATTAACTTTCTCAGATACAGCAGAGAAGCTTTAGCCACATCTTATGGTCTTACTAACCTTTGAAGCTCCTTTTTGTCCCAGGAAAGGGACTTCAGCATTAAGCCACAGCCAAGGGATGTTATCTCATCTCTGTTGGAGACAGGCAACTGCAGAGGAAGAAATGCAGATATCAAAAGACCAGAAGGTGAGGGAAGACGAATTCAACTCCATAGCCCCCTGGGGAGACACTCACCTGGGGGACAGAAACACTGATTCCTAGTTGCAGTCAGTACTTGGGCCAGTTAAACATCTTCACTGGTGACATGGACAGTAGGATTGAGGGCACCCTCAGGAATTTTGCCGATGACACCAAGCTGTGTGGCATGGTCAATGTGCTGGAGGGAAGGGATGCCATCCAGAGGGACCTGGACAAGCTTGAGAGGTGGGCCCATGTGAACCTCATGAAGCTCAATCAAGCCAAGTGCAATGTCCTGCACCTGTGCCACAGGAATCCCAGGCACGACTAGAGGTTGGGTGGAGAATGGATTGAGAGCAGCCCTGAGTAGAAGGACTTGGGGGTGTTGGTGAATGAGAAGCTCAATGTGAGCCAGCAATGTGTGCTGGCAGCCCAGAAAGTCAACTGCATCCTGGGCTGCATCAAAAGAAATGTGGCAGCAGGTCAAGGGAGGTGGTTCTCCACTTCTGCTCCACTCTCATGAGACCCGACCTGGAGACCTGTGTCCAGCTTTGGAGTCCCCAGCATAAGAAGGACATGGACCTGTTGGAATGGGTCCAGAGGAGGGCCACAAAGATGATCAGAGGGTTGGAACACCTCTCCTATGAAGACAGGCTGAGAGAGTTGGGGTTGTTCATCCTGGAGAAGAGAAGGCTCCGGGAAGACCTTACAGTGATAGGGGGTCTACAGGAGAGATGGGGAGGCACTCTTTGTCAGGGAGTGGAGCAATAGGATGAGGAGTAACTGTTATAAACAGAAAGAGGGGAAATTTAGATTAGATATTAGGAAGAACTTCTTTACTGTGATGGTGGTGAGACACTGGAACAGGTTGCCCAGAGAAGTTGTGGATGCCCCATCCCTGGAAGTGTTCAAGGCCAGGTTGGATGGGACTTGGAGCAACCTGGTCCAGTGGGAGGTGTCCCTGCCCATGGCAGGGGGGTTGGAACTACATGGTCTTTAAGGTCCCTTCCAACCCAAACCATTCTATAATTCTATGATTCTTATGGCTCTGTTACATATCTTCTAGAGAGGCTGTTTGAACTGGTTTGGAAATACATTGCCTGACCTGGAACAGGGTCCTCAGATCAACATCTTTCAGTGTGCTACCAATTCTTTAAATCAAATCTGAATTCTGGTTGTTTCACAAAATTTCAGTAAATAAAATACAAAATTTTACTTTTAATCCCCATTTTGGTTGAAAAAATGCATTTTGTAATACCAGAAATTTCCACAGAAAAGTCATGCTGTTTTTTTACCAACTCACAAGTTTTTATCTGGCCCCACTCAATCAAAAAGTTTTCTCTAACAACTTATGGAAAAATCCAAAAAGTCATAACTTTTGCTGTGAAAATCATGGCAGAGACAGCCACACAGACATTTTTTTTGTTGTACTGTTTTCTTCTATAGTGAAGTGTTCCATTTCTGGTCAAAGGTGACTTATTTCTATAAATGGAAACATTTTCACACTTTAAAGGCTTGAAACAAAATCCTTTTGTGTAAAAAGCCAGCCTGGAGAATTTCATCCTGGAAGCTGAATGCATCAGAGTCCTATCAACACTTACAGAGGCTCTTGATAATGAGGTTAAAAAAAGAGAAACCCAAACTTGGTATTGACTCACTAATTCAAAAAATGTTTTAAAAAGAGACACACACGAAAAAAAGAAGCACTTACAGGTCTGCAGTTTCTATATGCTAAAGGAGGAAAGAATATAGTCCGATGTAAAGTAGCTATGACCGGCACGTCCTTGAAAAGCCAGGGGGACAACTGTTAAAACCCAGAAGGAATACGTGTTAGCCATGCCACCGCCCTGACCTCCCAACCCCGAACACTTAGCAGAAAATGCTCTGCCCTGTTAAGTGTGGCTCCAGGGGATCCACCACGGCATCTAACACAGCTCCAACAGTCCCTGGTGACACGGTGACACTCTGGCTCTGCGTGCACTGGGCAGTGTGCTCACAGGTCATGGTCTGCTCTGTTCCAACTACGGCATTTTGCAGAGTACGGCAATGGAAGCACATGTGGTGTGAGCTTCTTGAGCTTTGCCCTGACAGATAGTACTTCAGTGATCAGCCACCAGTTCCAGATCTGCAGGTCCTTCACCATGATCTATTCCCACCAGCCAACTCTCAAACCAGGGAAATTAAAATCCAGTTCCCATAAAAATTAAGGGTATGAGATAGTAATAAATTTCAGAAGCTCTCAAGATCTACTGTGGTGCAAAGACTAATACATAACAATTTCTTCAGCCATTTTAGGCCCAGTAATCCTATGATTTGAATTGTTCTTCACATAAAATCGCCATAAACCAAAAACTGACTCAGAATAAAATAACATTTAAACTACAAAATCCTTTAAAGTGTTGGTTAGAGTTTTGTTTCAAATATCTTCAAGGCTCAATGGCAAATATAAAACTCACTGTTGACTCTTACCTTAGAAAACAGAAGCAATAGTGTGCAGTAACTGAATTAGATGCATAATGTTACATTTATCCTGAAGCAAGAAGAAACTTGGATCTCATCTCTGCTCTGAAAATAAACCATCAGTAATACCTTCCGGATGACAATTTGACATATAAATCTGAGACCGGTTTTTGAATGCGGGCACTAAAACTAAAGAAAAACAAACTCAAATTATCTAATCTTTCTTTCTGGCAGGATCTTCTGTGATTTTTATCTTCACAAATTTCAATTCTGCTCCAGAAAAGAAAGAAACACAATTTGGAAGAAACATCTTAGAAAGAGAGTTCACTTTTTTTTTTTGCTTTCAGAAGAAACAAAAGAAAGGTCTACTCCAAACCCTGTTCTTCCCTCCAGCATGTAATCTCTGGTCTATAATCTCTTCTCTGTCATGGACTGAGCCCATTTCTGGGCTTTTCTTGGTCTAATGCCATGTAAATTTCTGTAATCCCTACCCCATCTGGTACAGAAGTCATAAGGCTGCACTTACCTTCTTCAGCAAAATACATATTACTGAAAATCCAGCACTTCACTAAAATCAAACATTTAAGATATAACCCCTTTCCTAAGAGTAGGGCATGCAAACAAAGAGACGTGATGAATATCACGAAGGAAGTTGGAATGAAACTCAAGTGTCTGGGCTTCTGCGACCAGGTGGTGTCCTCCTTCCCTTTGCAACAGGCATAAGCAAGAACAGCTACTTCTAGAGCTTCTTTCCCTCATTTCTCACAGAAACCAAAATGGAAAGGTACATGTTGCCTGAGAAGGAGACAAAGCTTTGCTTCCTCTAGAAATAATTCATGAAGAAAGCTTTGAAATGAGTTAAACATTTTTCCCCAAACACAGAGTGAATAAGGAATAGCCAGAATGTAAAAACAGCTATCAGTTCTAGGAGGGTTTCAGAGATAGATACTCTTCACCCAAGCTCAAAACAGCAGGGCAGAGAGAGAACTGGATGGAACAAGACATTAAAACACTAGGCTAAAAAGAGATTTTTGTCAAGAGATGTAGGGAATTACATAGGGCTACTTTGAGAATCACTTCAGGTATATCTGAAACAGGATTCATATTTCTTTTAAACATTTTAAATAGAGGTGTTTTGGTTTGGTTTTTTTTTTTTATGCATAAATGTAACTGAAAATTTTAGATTAGAGCTATAAGCAAGTCAGATTATATAACCAAAACTGCTGGGAGTGCCTGCATGTATGTGCATACATATATACACTTCAATAAAAAAATCATTTAAATAAAAAAACTATTTCCTCATATAGTTAATAATTCTCATTGCTGAAGTTGAGTGTGCCTTTACTGATCATTTCTTCTGGCAACTGCAATTTTGAACTCTCCATCTGACTGTTTAGTTTAGGAGAAAGCTGGCCTAGAGAAGAAAATATTTTTTGCTCTCTCAGAAAAGTAATGGGAAGTTAGACTGTAAAGTAAGCTTTGCTACAGTTAAATTCAAGAAATATAGCTGTATGGAATAACAGGGAAATAGTATTAAATAAATTCTTCAGTTCCTTTATTCTTTTAAGCTTTTCCCAATGCTTTCAAGTATTCTCCCCACCCTTTCCCAAATGATGCAAAGAAAAGGAACTAAATGTTTCTTTGGCAGAGATACACTTTGGCAGCAAAGCATGTGTCTTTGAGGTTTATACACTTTAGCAACAGCTCTACTTCTACCCAAACTAATTTCCAAATGAAAGGAAAGGAGTAGAACACTAGAAAAAACAAAAATCCAGCTAAATCATCCAATTCTCTTTTGTCAGCTCCGTCAGTCAGAACAGAGTATTGTCATCATCCAAGGACAGACTGGAACTGTTCATTTTTATAACTGGAATACAAGAATTTACCAAATTTGCTTCAGAGGTACCAAATCAGCCAGTGCCTAATGCAGCTTCTTTCAGATGGACGACATGTTTGTGAGGTCTCAGGTATGTTTAATGTTGTAGTATTTTTCCAGTTACATCAACAACTATAAAGCCAATGAAATAGATAAAGATCCTTCATGCAGCATCACAGCAACTCTGTAGTTTCATAAGCCAAGGGGGGAAAAAGTCCTGCACTCAACTGGCAAGATTTGCCATGGGGGTTTGTTATTAATAAAATAAAAATTAAATTAAAATACCACTCCATCTATTTCAATCTACAAAATGATGGCAAATTTAGGTTTGGTATGAGATACGGAAGAAACATTAAGCTGCTTTTCAGCAAAACTCAGTTTTGTTATTCCTTCTGCTGGTTTCTCCTTTATCCATCAAGCCCTGAGTAACAAATCACTTTCCTTAAATCATGGAATCAAATTCTACTGTTACATCACAGGCTTCATTTGGCTTATGTATTTTTGTTAGGGTAGTGAGAACAGAGGTTGGTCTACAGCATTGATCTTCACACATACATTAAAAACACAGCCTTATTCGATTTTCACATTGCTGTTGGGATCTATTTCTAGGCACAAATCACTATCTGTTAGCCTTTACTTAGAGAGTATTGGCCTCTTCTTTTTTTAACTTCTCCAGTCTGCTTGCTTTTTTCCACACTTAATTTCTGAAGTCAAAAGTTTGCCCAAGACAGAGCAGTCCCTGCTGGGACTTTCAGGCGCTGCAGTAACTAACAGCCCTGACAGAAAATGACTATCTACCACCAGTTTCAGAGGAAACAAACTTTCCAAGAAGCAACAGGCTCTAAGCAGACACTGAGATGCTTGCAGAAGTGGTGATTTCGGCTAAGACTGTTAACTGCCAGAAGGAATTAAAAGTTATTGCAGGGTAATGTGCTGTGCTAGGAACCAAAAATGTGATTACTCTCTCAGGGCTTCTGAATTTCAACACAAAGTTTTAGATAAACCTAAGTCAGTGCAGCCTGCCAGCAGAGCCCAGGATTCCTTGGTATATCTAGTGTGCTGCCCTCAATCTCTGTTCAGTGACTGGCAAACAGTGCTTCGGTCCATCACCAGCGAGATCAGCTCAGGTCAGGTTTCATACAGAGACTGCACAGTAACAACCACTGTCCTGAGAAAGAAGGGTTTTGGTGAGTCGGCATTGCAGAAGAACAGTAATACGTTAGGCTACAAAAAACCTGGCTGTAGAACAACAAAAAAACCCCTTGCTACAGCTCATGTTTCATGGCACTGCCGTGCAGATTTTAGAAGCGAGACAAAATCCTGTACATACCGTGTAGCCACCCCTCTCCAGGCAACTTTTACAAAGAAACCAGGCAAACAGCCCATACACAACTAATCCATTCAGCAGCTAGCTAGGGCTGAGGAGCTACTAGCATAAGGATTAATATGCTTTCCCCTCTCAGTAAGATGCCCACTGAGCCTTTGCTGCCAGATCTGCCAGCAGATGGGTAAGGGCCAGCCTCCATCACAGCTTGGGCAGGCTGGTCCCTGATACCACTGACCTACCAACTTCCAGCTCCCCATCTTCTTCTTCAGTTTTGTGTCTCTTCATATGACTGTGTTTTTTTCTCGAACCCCTGAGCTGCTAATCTTGCTTCTGTCTGCAGTTTTACCTTTCTTATCTTGCATGGCTCTCATCTCTGTACTTTCTCAGAATTAAGCAATTTTCTCAGAAGTCCAAGCCAAGGTTTTGCAGCTGTGCTGTATCACAACAAGGTCTTGGACCACAGACAGCTGAATCCTTCAGAAGCGGGTCAAGGCTCTAGGATCAGGACTACAAAAGGTAACTGGAAGGAACTGAAGTACCACATGAAATGGCCAGCAGATTAAGCCTTTGAAAAGTTAGCCAGGAAAAGCCTACCGGAGACATAAAGGAGGAGGAAGAAGTGAAAAGAGGAGATAAATTACAAGCTGTTTGGGCTGGAGACAGAAGTGAAAGTCATTACACAAATAAATTGTAAGGAGAAAAAGTGGAGCACAAGGCAGCCGCTGTCTGACTGACAAAGAAACAGATATGGATAAGCAGCAGAATGCAGAAGAAATTTAGGGTTAGGAGAGAATATGGTCAAGCATAGGAATAGGTGAAGACAATTCCAATATGGGTTGTGACATCCTTGTATATCTTTTATTGCTGCTTTTCAGCAAGCAGCCACCTCAGAAATGAATCTGCCAAAAGGATCACATTTATATAAGACTTATATGACAGAAAAACCTCTGGTTTCTGTGTCCTTTGTACCTGTGAATAACTCCATAGAGATATGAAATACTCCCATATATATAAGATCCAATTTTCCCCTTGACCAAATACCACATAACTATCACAGATATGATAGTTCGGTGCAACCAAAGTTCTGTGTGCATCCAAAATGGTTTGAAAGTTTTCACAGCAAGAGTTGATAAACGGAAATTTGACTGGTATATTCCAGGCTCTCTCAATCCCAGAGACGTTGGATGGTGAAGAAATGTATTCTTGGGCAGCCAGTTGGACGTCTATGTCTATGGATGATCCTGAAGGACCATCTGGCCATGGGAATGCCTCTCAGAATACAGGGAAGCAATGGCACCTGACAGTGTTTCTGCAGCCTCAGAAGTCCCTGACTCAGCTGAGCAATACGAGCTGTTCATTCCTTTGCTCCAGGTTCATTGAGTAACTAGATCTCATTTTTAATGCATATTCACACATGGTAATTTGCAGCCAAAATAGACTAGAAGCATAGATGCAGCTGCTCTGTTAATTATATAAATTACAATACCCAGGTCAGCTGCATTGTCCCTGTTTGGACAGGGATGCAATACAGACCCTTGAGAGTCTGTTTCCACCATCTGCTGTTGGGTGCAGCTTGTGGTTCCTCCCCTCTGCTTGGGGAGGATCTTCATACTAGCTAAGCCTGGCCAGAAAGGGCTGCTCAAGTGGTTGACTTGGGAGCTCCTAATGGTCCTCACCCTGGTGGGCTTCAGTCTCCCAACAACTGAAAAACTTCTTGCAGCAGCTGACTACCTGGTCTCCTGTTGGGAGTTGTTTCACAGTATGTAAATAATACCAGTGAGCCCCAAAGCAGCTTTCCTACCAGTAAGTGGTATGGGAAACACATAACCTGGGGCTTGGGAAAGCCTAACCATGAGGTCACCTGACTTGACTTTAAATGCTGGAGAAAAAAAAAAAAAAAAAAATCAAAGGAAAAGCACTAGGCTTAGTCAACAAAGCCATGGTTTAAATTTGCTCCCTTGCTGGGACATAGGACAAAGTACACTGGAAAGAGATATTCCCAGTATTTGAACTAGGGGAAAAAAAAAAAAAAAAAAAAAAAATCAAAGGAAAAGCACTAGGCTTAGTCAACAAAGCCATGGTTTAAATTTTGGATAACCGGCATGAAACAGTGCTAGAAAAGAAAACCACAGCCATGACAGCACTTAGAACAGACCTAACATCAGTCTGCCCTTCTAGCCTGACCATCGATTTCTTCAAGGCATATCTTGGCTTGGGAAACTAGGCTAGTGATTCAATGTACCATCTCCACCATCTTGCCTTGTCTGCCAGAGCTGACGTATGGTCTTGTGCACTCACAGAACCAAGACAGCAAGCTCCAGACCCATCTGCCTCCTGGGCACCGTCCCCTGGAGCTGACTTTTCAGTGTAACAGGCACCCCTGCCCCAGCTGCCTCAGGGCTGTGTTGCCTGAAATGCAGCTGAAGCTGTATCTTCTCCCTGATTTTTATTACTTTCAGCACCTCTCACATCAGACCTTCCTGATCCTGTTTTGTCCTAGCAGGAACGTAGCACAGAACATAGCACAGCGCTGTGCAAAATTGCACAACCTCAGTTTTACCCATGCACCAACTTGTTCTTGTTTCATTTAAGTGGCCTCATTGAAGGCATGACATTTTCATTACCATTGTAGCACTTTATAAACCATACATCAACCAAAGGATTAAATACATAAACATCTTGTTAAATCTGCTGTCACTGTTTCACTGTGATCTAATGATAACCGCATAACATATTGCTAATACTAATTATTAATCTTGACAGATTTGGCATGTACAACAGTTTCTACAGTCCCTTCCTGGCATAAGCATTTCCCAGCCTCCTAATCACTACTGCCTTTGTGTCACCTGGAGAGCTTCCTGCTTTCTCCACAGGATTTCTTAACTCTTTCACCTGAGCCCACAGCCGCTCTACATCCACCTCATTGAAGCAGTCACATCTGGAAAGGAAACATAAGCATGAGTTGATACCATATGATTACTTCTGGACATGGTATTTTCTAGTCATGTCATACATGTCATGAAAAGACTGCAGGCAAAACGCATCTCAGGCAGAATTGAAAAGAAGAATTAAAGTCAAAGAAAAGGAGTTGATGAAGGCATCTTTTTGTTTGTTTGTTTTGTGGCAGAAAAATTACAACCACTTACCTGGTTTACCAGTTGGCTTGTTAGAAGATGTACTACAGTCAAAACTCTGGAAACATAGAAAAATTTTTTGGTTTATAACATTTACTTTAATGATTGTAAAGCATTTTTGTTTAAAAGTGGTAACCCCACACACTTCACAACCAGGAGGCCAGAAAACTGATAATTTTAGCTTTGTAAATGCTGCTACAAAAATATCCTCCAAAAAACTTTTGGCTTCAAGGTACGAGAAGCAGGTACCTACCAAACTTAGCCTGGGCTTTAGATTTAGTTTCCAAAAGTATGTTTTTTCCCAGTGCTTACACTGAGAAATAAATTTCATGGTTATCATGTTAAAAAAAAAGCACTGTTAAACCTTCACTGTTTTGGAGAAATCAATATTTGGCAGATTTTGGTGAGAAGTATAAAAGCAGAATTTCTGAATGCGAGCCTGCTAGCTGTTGTGTGTCCTTCACATTTTATAGAAAGCAAAACACTCCCAGAATGGGACCACTGGTTTCCAACTATGAATTTACCGCAGAGATTTATTTGCAGCTTTTTAAGAATGGAATTAATTTTGCCCAGAACAAAAACATATCCATATATATACTTCTAAGATTAACTACACAAAAAAATGTTTAGACCTTTAGAGTGTTACTACTGCAGTAAAAGTCACATTTCTTAAAATATGCCAGCACATATTAGCTAACAAATTTGCATGACACTTTAAACCCTCAAGATTCTTGCTTAGTATAAAGAACAAGTCTGTTAATAAAGCTACTGCTGCTCTGTTTGTAAGGTCTAACATAAAATGGTATTACGTTCATAAAATGGTATTACGTTCACCTACTCCTTTGCACTCACCCATAGCTCAAAATGTGAATACAGAGCAGTATGTCTTCATTAAATATAGTGTGATGGTTTCACCTAGCTGTAAAGAACTATTGAAATTTGATTAACCTGTGAAAAGTGAAGAAACAATGAGTTATGGAGATAGCCTTGCTTCTCTCATAGTAAAGCAACTGCTACACTACGCTGTTCAAATAGTGCTACTCTTTGTGAGGGGCTTTTCACAAAAGAATTGACACCTTACACATCATAGGGTCTGCCCTTCAAAAACCATACCTAGATGACAGGTGTCCTACCTTAGCAAATGGACTACTGCTAAGTTCACACCCGAGCATTATTGGCATGTTCTTGTCCATCAGTAGCAAAATCCCATCCAGCCTAGCTTTAAAAGCCTGTGGGTAAATGAAGGATAGAACCAATATAAGTTTATCACAATTCAAAATGTATGAACATGCTAGAAATTATTTCAATGGGTTATTTTTGGCAGCCATATTTGATTGTATAAGTACTTTTTCCCTTTCACTTGCCTGCTTAAGAACTCTCTTAAGCTGTTTTACAAAATGTATTCACAGACATTTTCTATACTTACTCTGGTTTTGGTTTTTCCATTTCCAACCCTGGCTAAAAATTTAAAACATTTCATGCTGCTTCTTAGTTATTACTTAGAAATTCAGTAATGCAATGAAAAAAAAATAATCAGTGTGATATTACAAGAATATATTAATATTACTCAACATTCAAAGTTTTGCTAAACCCAAGAATTCAGCAAAGGAGTAAATAAATCTTCAATGTATTATGTAGAACTAACCAAGAGCTCTTATTGGGGTTATTTCGAACAGAAATGCTTGTCAGTTAACTTTTTTCCAGGGAAAAACAAATTTTATGGAAAATTTTCTGTGTTAATCTAGAATATTAAAAAAAAACCACAACAGTAGTATTTCATTTCAGGTTGGCTCATACAGAAATTAATGTATTTCATTTTGCTGAACTGACTGACGTGATTTACTTTCTGGCAGCTAACAAAACAGGCAACTACCACAGCCTCTGTCCCAGAGGAAACATAGTGACTCCCATTCTCATTTGGGAATGACATTACAAGCTTCTCTCTGGCTGAACTGTGGCAGACGCACAAAAGTAGGTGATTCACAGGAAGATTATTTAGGTAAGGGACACATATCTGCTAAAGAGTACTTTTTTAAAAGGACGTTTTCCCAACACACTCAAAACAGGAAAATCTGGACAAGCACTGAAGTTACAAAGTGCCTTTGGAGATTTCAGTAATTCAAGTCATGTGCAATTTGTGAGCTTTGAAGTATTAAAATATCCTGTTGAGACTGAAAATATTTCTACACTTGTAATTCTTGATTTTTGAGGACTTTGATTCCCAGGAAAAAGCATTGAAACACAAGCATTTCATACCAGCAAAGCTCTGCATGCAAATACCAGGCTTCCCTGTGCAGGGCAATTCCAAACCCTGCTTAGCTCTCATAATAGTCCCTTTCAGTCGGAGAGATTTCTGTAGCATGCAGCAGGGGAGGGTAATGATTACTCTCCTAGAAATTCTCCTGATAGCACTTTGCTTATGCTTCAAGGTAAAGAACAGTTCCGCACTCAGGCTACTGCTCAATGATATAACTGCAACTTCATGAAGCTGAGATTTCCACATATCGTCTTATAAATCCAAGAAATCTTTTCAAGAAATTTCTCAACTATATCCTGGTTGTGCAAACACGAGTCCATTGGTCACCAGGTGGAAGCAAAACGTCTCCCAGGTACAGAAGCCTTGCCCTCTCAAACTCATCCTTCTCAGGCTGACTTTTGCATGGAAAGCACCATGGAGAAACCAGAACAAAACCACATCTCAGAGCAAAAGCAGTTGGGCGTTTTGATTTCCTTTGGATGTGCTGTGCCCCAGAATTATTTTAAACCACAGAAATTCAGGAATCTACTGAAGTCTAAAGTTTCTACAAAGTATCCTCATGTGTTTACCCACAAGGACATGATGAATCACTATTCCCACTCAGCAAAGAACTTATTCTATGATAAAAAGGTAAAGCACCCAGTGAAGTTTTTTAACAGTCCCATTTTTTTCCCCATGATATAAATCTGGCCACATCAAAACAACTGTGTTGCTATTGCACTGACGACCCCTAAAACTGAGCTATCGCTCGTGTATCACTAAGTAAAACCTGTCAAACTGTTCTATGACCGCTAAACTAAGACTAATGACTTCTTCACCAGCAGCCCCGGGGCTATAATGAGCTGAAAATGACATTGATCTTAATCAGATCAGACACCAGCTTCTCTCAACTCTATCTCAAAGTCTATTTGATTTCATGCTTCATTATAAAATCGATTAATTGTTTCATTGCCTAGTCATTTTAGATGTTATTTATAAAAGACATTCTGTTGCTATTCAAAAGAAAGCAGGCAGCCAGGATATTTTGTACTAGCCCCAAACAGTACGCGTGGAAAACAGCATTATTTTTAAAAGAGGCAGCACATATAAACCAATGCCATGAATGAGTTCACCTGATCATCCAAAGTGATGTGATCAATTGTACCAGCCGAGGGCATTTTCTGCAAGCCTAAAAGCCTTGATTTCACTGGGGCTTCACAGCCTTTCACAAAGAGAGAAGTACCATTCACAAATCCATCCTCAGCATCACCTTTTGCCAGTGCACCTGTACTTCCCCACAGAAGACCTCAACCTCCTCAGAGCTGAGAACCGAAACATCTTCAGTGCAGCGAGGTAGTTTAGAAGCTGAAACTAAGAATGGAACACCAAGTTAATTAATACAGACATTAGAGCATGCTGCACATGTGGAAAATTTAAACCACAATGAGGCATTTGTGTTGCTTTGCAATAATTATTTCATTTTTCCAAGGAACTTGGAAATTTGAGTGAATGTTTATGAAAAAAGGAATCATTAACTTAAGCATGAGTTTCCAAATAAAGTTTATTCTTAAGGAAGTTATTTATAGTTTACTCTATCAAGTTTTTCATTTACATCTAGATCCAGTAAAGCACTTAGCAATGACGTATTTGAGTGCAAGATGCACTTCCATGAATATCACAGAATCTTCTAGGTTGGAAAGGACCTTAAAGATCATCTTGTCCAACTGTCAACCTAACTTTGACAAAAATAGACACCCGCACAACAAACAAAAAGCAACACCATCACTAAACCATATCTCCCAGCAAAATATATAGCTAGAAACATTCATTTCAGACAATCAGGATTGCAACATTAGCAATAAGAGAAGGAATTTGCTGAGCTTCAACCCTGCAAGAAAAATGCTTGTGTCTTTCTACTTCAGACGTCATTGCGATGGGTGTGGGCTGGAAAATTGTATTTCTGTTTTTATCTTTTGTCTGAGTTGTCATACACATATGCCAAAAAGCACTTCACCTTAGCTTTCCCAAATAAGTGCTCCTTTAACAAATGTCTTGGTTTTACCTTGGATTTAAATTATACAGTGTAATTTTATCCACTATTCCTTAGGCTTATTTGTTGATAATCTGTCATGCTCTTCTCTTCTGTGATTTAAAAATATTCTTTGACCTGACCTCAGTTTGTCAAGTGCTTTACTGGCAATTCAGGGGAATGACTGGAATTACAAATGACCAGATGGCTTTCAAGTAATATTCACCAAGAACACAAGTATTCAAGGGGGAAATATTAATATCAAACTAGCTTAAGGTATCTTACATTTTAAGTTTTCCTCTACCTTTTACACAGAGGTAGCTGGAGTCCACAGTGTTTCACGTTCTCCCTGCTAGGTCTGTTTCTGCTGGTCAGGGTCTCACGTCTGTCCATTCCTGGAAAGCAATCCTTACACAAACGTTATATTTCTTGAAGCTTCTTCACTGCTACTCTGTCCTCCTTTCCCAAGACAAAGCCCAATACATTCACCTGCATTGCTCAACTGCTGAGAAACTGCCTTAATTAAATTTGTCCAGCTAATGACTTGTCCAGCTAATGAAAATCCCAAGTGCCTAAATTGAGGTCACATGAGGAGGACCATTTCTTGTGGCAGATAGGGCCCTGTGAATGGGATGAGCCCACTGCAATGATTGGTTTCTGCTAGGGAACCTACCTTCAAAGGACATGTCCCACCAGCTCACACACAGCCTCTGCTCTGGCTCTCCAAGGGGTCTGACATGTTTGGCATGTTGTGTGGAGCCCTACCCACCCCATAGGCTCCTGGAGTGGGAGGGCAGCAAAACTTCCATGCTACCAGTGTAGTAAACACCAGCTGGAAAGCATTGGAAAATAGAGCCTGAAGGAACGAGTCTCACTCTGAACACCTGAGACCAGATAATCAAATTTGGCAAGTCCTTAGCTTCTGGGAGGTGAAAGTTATTACTCTTCTGGAGTGAGGATTCATGCACATATTACAAGCAAGCACTTGGCCTCACAAAATTACTTATAGTTTCCATTGACTTGGTGAGGGATTTAATATTTTTTTTTATTTAAACTGTGTGCTACTAGAAGAAAATTTTATTTAAATATAAATATCCAATATTTCTCTGAGGCATAGAGGTCTAATACAGCTAGATTACTTATTCAGCAGCCTTTGTTTTCTTTGCTTGAAAGGTATCTATCTCTGAAAATTAAATAAAATATTTCTTCCAGCATATCTACTTACGTAGCAGCACTTTCATAAATTTCCATAGGTTAGCTTGATTGTACAGAGTGCTCATAAACTGAGAATTACATTTCCTCATGTATGTCATCCATAAGAAAAAGAAACCTTACTTTCAGGCTTCTGCCTTCACTTCAGAATCAGAGTGATTCAGGACTTGCTAAATAACCCTCACATCCTGTGACTAGGAAGATAGTCACCGATTTCAAATTCATATATAAATGCCCAAGGGAAGGGGAGTGAAGATAAAGGAGCCAAACTGCACAAAGATGATTCAGGGATTGGAGCATCTCCCTTATGAGGAGAGACTGAGAGAGCTGGGACTCTTTAGTCTGGAGAAGAGAAGGCTGAGGGGAGACCTTATCAACGCCTACAAGTATCTCAAGGGAGGGTTGAAGGAGGAGGGAGCCAGACTCTTTTCAGTGGTTCCCACCGAGAGGACGAGGGGCAACGGGCACAAGTTGGAACATAAGAGGTTCCACTCAAATATGAGGAGAAACTTCTTCACGGTGAGGGTGACGGAACCCTGGAACAGGCTGCCCAGGGAGGTTGTGGAGTCCCCTTCTTTGGAGATTTTCAAGACCCGCCTGGATGCAGTCCTGAGTAACATGCTCTAGCTCTAGGCAATCCTGCTTCAGCAGGGGAGTTGGACTAGATGATCTCTATGGTCCCTTCCAACTCTAGAAATTCAGTGAAAAAAATTCAGTGAAAAATATATTAAAGCACAAAAAATTCCATCTGAACACAAGAATACACTTATTTTACTGTGAAGGTAGTTAAACACAGGAACACATTGCCCAGAGAGGTTGTGAAGATATGAAAAACCCAATTGGATGTGATTGTGACCAACTGGCTCTAGCTTTTGCTGCTTGAGCAGGGGGGCTGGACTAGAAGATCTCAATAGGTCCCTTCCAACCTAAGTGACTCTAATATTAAGATGTAATCTGCAGCAGCAACACTAAAAAATTATTCTATTACTGCTATGTTCCTGCACATATAACATCAGTTTTTGCATCATCTGTAGTTTTCATTGGGCTACAAGTAACTGCAAATAGTTCCTATTGATTAGCCTCTAGTTGGTGGATAATGTGGGGAAATCAGGTCAAAGATAGCTGCAGCAATGGAACAAACACGTCATCTGCAGCATTAGTGGTCAGCTAAAGTGTTTGCAACCAAAGTCATACAAAGGGTAAATCCTCTTTCCAGCAATTCATTGTGTTAAAAGAGATAATCCTTGCATTGCCTGTGATTGCTTTTCATTCAGTTCTCTGCTTAGGAATAGAAGGACCTACACAAAATAAACTTTGTGAGACAGTGTAAACTATGCAAAACTTAGAGGATGAGTGCCAACACTTTTTATCTTTTTTTTTCCCCCCCTGAAGAATGCAAATACAGTCCTGAGCCACTGAGCAACTCAATGAACAAATGTACTTAAGCAGCTGACAAAATTCTCCCATGTTTTCAAACGCTGACACGCACATACAGATACTCTTACTTACAGCTAAACTCTTCCTGTACTTTCATTCCAGAGAACTGCGCTGTCTCTGCAGTGTCCTCAGAGCCCTTACCCCTTCTGACTTCTATCAGAAGGTAACTGATCCATCTCAGGTTGGAAAGAGAAATGTCACTCTTCACCTTCTGCTGGGGAGAGAAATCTCCAAAGCCAGTTCAGAAAGGAGGGATCCTTACCTTACTAAACAGATTTTATCCTCTGTGGACTCCTCTCATTTCCTTTCTGGACATAATTATCCTCATTCATGGTAAGAGATCAGCAGTGCAAGGTGTAGGCAGATAACACTGATTCTTTTTTTTTTTTTTTTTTTCATATTGACTTCCTTAAATGAAGGTACAACTTCAATTTCAGTCACTTTAACACAACAGCTTTCAAAAGTTTGCAAAAATATTATATTAACTATCAAGAACACAAAGCTACTTTAATTTCTTTCAGTACTCTGGTAAAGAAGTCAGAAGAGCTCTCCAGATTTTTTGTTGTTTCTGTAGAGGAAAAACAGAAATGTATTACTGAAAGCCTGTATAATAGGAGAGTTTGGCTAAAATAAAAATTAAGAGGAATTTCATAAGTTTACTGACATCTTAAAAAAAGTGGAAATTTCAAAGCAGAAAGTACTCCATAGAGAACATTTTACTGTGGAAGAGGAGCCTCACGCAGCATGGTGAACATACCCTGAAATGTTTTTCTATTGCCTGAAGACAGGAAATCCATTTATCAGGACTACGTATTACTCAGTGAGAAGCAGACATTGTTCACCTCTTAAGGACACTCTATGCTTTTCACACTCAGCACAGAAGGAAACGATAGAGCATTGTGCAGGACACACGCAGCCTGCGAGATCTCAAATGCCCTCACTCACACTTGGCCATGAGTGTAGGCTGTGTCTCTCCCACTCCAACTGCCACCCTTCGAGGAGGGATCTCATGTCTGAGCTACCGGCATTTGCCGTGTGATGGGAAAGAAGCAGCTCTTGCTCTATGTGGATCAGCAGGGAGACCGAGATGGAAAGGAGAGAAGGATGGCTCGGGTGACTTCTAACAACTTCAGGAGACCTCTGGATAAACAAAACCTTCCCTAATCACTCATTCAGGCAGGTCAGGAGATCGGTAAAGTAGTGAGAAAGCTGCCTGCAGGCAAGCTGCCCGACAGAGTAATATTTAGGGTTGGACAAATACCTCTGCTCTTTTTTTAGGCATCCAACCAGCCTGGTGCAACTCTACATCTGATATTCCACCCCACCCTAACAGCACAGTCAGCTCCTCCAGGCCCCGTGTTGCAACCTGCTTTCCTCTCTTCCTGGCACTCAATCAGTGCAAACAAAAGGGCGCATTGTCTGAAGGGGTGAGGGGTTTCATCATGACTTCCAGAAAAGCTGAGCACTTGAGAAAGAAAACAGACAGATACATTACATTGCCTCAGTTTCAGTCCCCTGTAGAAGTGCCATGATTATTTAACATACAAAGGGCTGGGGAGCCTCCATCGTTTGTGGGCTGCTGCGTGCTCACAATTTTGATGCTTAGGATAAAATAGCATTGTATGTCAAACCCTGTGCCGTGCAGTAGGACATTCCTAAAATGAATCAGAACTCCACAGGAAATTTCAGGTAAGAAACTATCTTAGTTATCAAAACAGTAAAAAAAAACCAAAACACCATGGAGACAAGGAAAGCTTACACAGGCACTTAATGCTCTTGGAAAAATAGTTTCCCTAAGAAAAACACACTTACAGATAAAGATGATGTTGCAAAAGCCTTAAGATTACAGCAAATATTTTGGATAAGACATCAAAATAGTTGTTGTTCAAGGAATTTATGGTTTCTTATGATTTTATGAGGGTAGATGGAATGGTCCAATCCAAATCAAATGTTTTATATCAACGTTCATGTATTTTTCCTTCCCTCAGCAGACAATGACAAAAATACCAACGTCTACAACACTGCAGAACTCAGTCTGTTCCCATGGTGCACCTTCAATTTATGTTTTTCCTTCCTGTTAATAAAAAACTCTCAAACACCAGCTATACCCAAACCCAGAAACATTTCTGGGGAAGCACCAATTGTGCTTGTTTAACCTTCAAAGCAATGCAATGGTAACGCTCCCAGTACACGCAGCAAACACTAAGAATGAGCTGCTGTGCAAACACCTCTGCAGTTTGCCAGTAAGAGCTCCCATATTTCTGAATCAACAACAAAAAAAAGGTGCTATAAATTTAACAGCAAAATACACGTAAGACCCTTTAGAGTCCTCACAATTAGTACTTGCTGGATGCGTGAAGTCAGTTATACGGCAGTATCTGTCAAAAGCAGGAGGCTCTCTTCTGATTTTCACTCCTTAGAAGTGTGCAGTCTATGGAAAAAAGGAGAGGGACAAATAACTGAAGGACAGCAGGCCATTTGGAAGTCTTAATTTTTCTCGGAGACTGTTGCTATCTGCACCTCCTGAGAAGAAAACTAGAAGAGGGAGGGCAGGCAGAAATAAACATTTTCACGGTATCATGACTGATGGAGGACCAAACAGCCAAGACCAGAAACCTCTGAGGAACAACTCACCAAACAGGAATCTTGATCATTTTAGACTTCTGCAAGGGAAGCAACAATAAGGTGGAACATATTCTGACTTTGGCAAGGCAACAAAAGTGCTGATAGTGACCTTGAAAGGCTCATCTCTGGAAAGTTGGAGGCATTTCACATTATTTTCTGTTACACAGAGGAGAAAAGAAGACAAACCCAGGTATCCTATCAGGCCAAGTGCTGGTCTTCATATGAATTAAAGCTCAATCCACTGACACTGATGAATAATTTTGTACTGACAGAAAACAGTAATTGAATTGGGTTTATAAAAGATCTTTTTACCCCAAAGTGACTTCCTCCAGCTATGTCACTTTGGTCAGTGCCATCTCTGTCACTTTGGAAACTGTGCCGTTATAAGCAAATACCTCTGGCTGATTGCTGAGGACAGATACATCTCATCTACCTAAACGTATCTGAGGCAATTAATAATACCTGCAAATATCTCCCCAAAGCTAAAATAAGCACATTATGAGAAAAGACAGTATTTCTTCCATTTTGCCTCTACAAAAGCAGTGTAAAGAAGGAGTGCTTGCAGTTTTGCTCAGCACTTTCATAATTACCAGTGTCCAGTTACCAGACTGAGAACATAGAGCACAACTTCTGTTGGATACTGCATTTTGACCCAGATTGTCCTTCCGTGCACCACACTGGCAGGGCTATTTTATGCTCACTGACACCTGAGAAAAAGGAAAAGGGCAGACACCCCTCTGTTCTGAGCAGCTGTGAAAGGAGAGTCAGAAGCCAAAGGCAATCTCTGTTGCTCCAGCTGCAGAGCTTTTCCCAACTGATTCTTATTCTAATCATGCCTGGTATTTGTTAATTTTTAATTAGTTTTTGCAGTTTACACCTGTCAAACAAATACTAGCTACCTTCCCCTTGACTTCAAGCCATGATAACAAAAGACATTGCTTTAATATATTTAACCCCAGGGCCTCAACAACTGTAAATAAGCACAAGGCAGAGATAAAGCAGTAAAATATTTATGGCTAGATTTAGAAATGGCCTCCAGGTCTACACACCTAGCTTTGTGCTTCTTTGCTTTCTATTGGCAAATCAGGAATGCAGCTGCCTACTGCACAGAGTTACTTGAGTCTTGCACCCAGAGCTTCAAGCAACTGGGAGCAAGTACCCCTAAAGACATGCCCAGGGGTCTGAAGACAGCATCAACCCAAAAGAGGACACAAACCAAAGGCTGGGAGGCCAAGCGATTGCGCCATGGGGCAGCACACATCAACTGAGGTCTCTGTAAGCCTCAGCCAGCCAGAAGCATCACCACACACTGCATGTGGCTGATGACAGCACACACAGCTCATCTGGGAACACACCCTTCACATGATCAAGCTGCACTTGGCCAATAACTGTCTGTTTGCAGCTTCAGAAACCACCAGACAGATGAATGGGGCAAAGAATAGAGGAGGCTAAACCCCTTTTTGCCTACCTACTTTGCTCTTTCCATACCCAGTATAAAATCAGACAAAAAACGCCTGAAAAACTTCTGTTTAAGCACTTCAGACTGTTGCATTGCAGACCATTCAAGGAGGAAGGAGAACAGTTAGTAATCCAAATACGATATTATTATTATTTTGCCATGATCTTTGAGAAGCAGTCCCTTTGCGGAGTCCCTTTCTCCTTATACACAAAAGAATAAATGGGTTATTTCCTGACTCATAAATCCAAGACAATTTTCTATTCACTTCTTTCCATTTTCTATTGACTTCCACACTCAAATCTTCCCTGTTTTTTTTTTGTTAAAATTTGTTTCCGGTGCACAGAGACAAAGATTCACTGTTCTTTCGTCCTGTCTCTGCAATCAGTTCAAGGAACTGCCTTAGTCACTGGATATTAATTCTTCCTCAAGATTAATCATTAATCAAAGACGTCTGGTGTTCCAGCTAAACAAGATCACTCACCTAGTTTTTTTAATCGGGTTTTCCTACATATATTTTACGTATGCTTCCTCTAACCTCCTTCAGCATACCAATACACTGGGGACACAGTGAGCTTTAGATGTAGGCCAGCTACAGAACTGGGTAAGTCCTGTCGTATGGAAATAAATGCAATATTACCCCACTGTGTTTGTCTTGGATTTACCAGTACTGGTTTCTATCACTATTAGAGTAGTTGCTGCTGGAAAGTCACTACTGCAACCGTGGGGGATGCCTTGCTGCTTTAAAGGTAGAATTCTGGATTTTGGGCAGGATGAAGTATTTCACTCAAGTGCTTCACAAGGAACTTACAGCTCTGTTGAGTGATAGCAAAACAAAGGCTTGGACATGGATCCTCTTGTCTCGCTCACTTTGCCAGATCGCCCCCACATACTTCCAGGAACAGAAAAATTCTCCTATAGCAATAATCTGGAAAAGAAAACCAAAAAGAAAAAAACACAAACCACAAAGTTTTAAAACCCAGTTCTTCTTAATCCACTTGAGTTTCCTTGAAAGTGATTGTGAGATCGAATGATTCGTTTTGTTGAATCACAAAGGATTGCATGGAGAGATGATTTTTTGGGGGGAACTCTCACATTTCTAAAGGTTGAAGTGAAGGATTTCTCCTCCTTCAGCCTTTCAGTGCATATCTGTAAACAGGGAGTGTGCCTTCCCACCCAGGTCTTGCACCTTCTCAGTACTCCTCAAGGGCTTCCTAGTGAGACCGTCCAGTTCTCGTTCATCAGATGAAGCAGCTTAATGTTTTTAAGAAGGTTTCTCTTGAAAAGCTTTGTTGCTTGTTAAGCAACACATTTGTGTAATGTTATCCCTGCTGAAACTGATGTAGATGGAATTGGGCAGAGAGCACATGTTACATTCCATTATGAGGCTTAACATTTTACTAATTGCATTGCCCTACTTCTGTGAATGACAGATTATTCTCCTGCTCATAAAGCACATCTGATTCCTTTATGTAGCCATTCCTGCAATGTGATACAAATACAAGGGTCCATAAGCAGACAAAACCTCGTGATTTAACTATCTAAACATCAGCAGGCAGTGTCTCCAATTTTCATCAATACTTGGAACACGGCACAAAATGAGTAACAAAGCTGTCTTATCTTCTGCAACTTGTACACAGATATTTAATTCTTTACTCTTACTTCCCTTTTACAGAGGGGTAACAAAACGTTAATTGAAATAAGAAGAGCAGCTGACTGGTCCTGACCTGGCTATGTGGTTTTTTTCAGTTCCATGAGGGAATTTCTGCAGGATGTAATGGGAAACAAAGCATCAATACAAAGCCAAAAATGGCTAGGGGTCGGCCATCAGCTGACATGCCAATGACCTCCTGCTCTGTGTCTCTGTGCTGAACTCCATCTTCTGAATAGGTGGAACCTCTGGCTATTCATCAAGAATTTGCCTTTAAATGTCACATATGCATGTAACTCCCTATGAGTAGGGAAGAGTTGCTCCTCTGCTAAGCCAGAGGAGCTGTTAGGATAGATGCATTCCATAGGGTAACCAAGTTTTCCTTACCTTGGCCAATTTCTCATAAATAGGAGTGGTAAGATGAAGAAAATAACTGCTAACAGAGGACTGAGCATGACTTACATGAAGCAAATGCACTAGAAAAAGTAATTCCAAATGCTTCAAATAAATGAGTCATTGCAACCCTGCTCATATTCTCAAGTGCAAAACCAGCACTGGAGACAAGAGCCTGCTAAAGTTAGCACAAGTCCTTAAGCCAGTTTCACTGGGCCTTGGATCAGGGTCTTTCACATACAGCCACCTGTACCTGTGAACTTTCCTACTTCTTATGAATAAACCCAAGAGACCGTTTCTGAACACGAAGAATTGTCTCTAACAGTCTGCTTTTTACTGATTTTGCTCTCCACGTAGCATTTTGAAGATCAGTCTTTCAGCTGATGCTTTTCACTCTTCTGTGCACAAAAGCTTCCCACTGCAAGGAGCAGAGGAAAAAAGTTATCAGCCAAACTCAAACCCCTCAAATTGCAGGCTTCTCTGTAGTAGATTACTTCTCTAAGCTGCTCTGCTTCAAAAGCAAATCTTATTATTGCTTGTTTAATGATCTCATTGATCATTAAATATTGCCTTTTACTAGAGCTACAGTAACACTGGAAAAACATTTGATTAAGAATGTGTAATTTCATTCAAAAGCATTGATGACTCTTCTGTATGCCTTTCACAACATGCATGAGCAAAGCAAGCTCTAAAAGTTAGACTGTGCTTATATTCACACAGATAGTGTTTTTAAAGTACACTCACCTTTTTTTTTAAGGCTATATTTCAAATTAGAAAAAAAGCAATGAGAACATTAATTCACAATTAAAAGTTTAAACATGTTAATTTTTCAAAAAATAAATACCTGGTATTTTCAATCGCCCCACGACACTTCTTTGAGAAAAACTGTTTGTAAACTGGACACGCATTTTCCAAACATTAGGTCTGTGTGAAAGTGGATTTCTCTGGTTGAATTTACTGCTTGCTAAAAGAGAAGGCAGATTGCTGAGCTCTATTATGTATAAACATAAAAGGTCAAGTGCCTTCACAAGTTTCTAAATACAGGCCTAATATCCTTCATTAAGGGGCTTAAAAATGATGAAAGATAACATTATTCACTTCCTGTATCTAATTCGAAATGTTCGTTTGCTCCAGTCTGTAATAGCAGTATAACACTATAATTAAAAAAAAAAAAAAAACAAAAAAAAAAAAAAACAAAAAAAAAAAAAAACAAAAAAAAAAAAAAACAAAAAAAAAAAAAAACAAAAAAAAAAAAAAACAAAAAAAAAAAAAAACAAAAAAAAAAAAAAAGGCAGGGATGGGGTGAGGAAATTGCTAAGGAAGTGAACATGATAGCTTTATCTAAATTTATTGTGACACTTCTGGCTCAAATGGATTTATTGCCCTGGACAGGCAAGTAGATGCACTAACTGCAGTTTAGCAGTCTCCATAAGATGGTCACGTCTTGTCCACTGCAAATGTTGTCTTGCCATAAAAGCCTGGTTGGGATTTCTCTTCCAGCAAGGAAAAGCCTGCAGCGTGGTCATGCACCCTGACTGTTCCCAAAGCGAGCCATTGGGAAATGCTTCTGCTGCCTGTGCTTCCACTGACAGAGGCAGTCAGCAAGCCATCTCACCACAAAGACTTACAACAAAACATGGGCGAAAGCACGAAAGGCTGTGTCTTGTTTCGGGAATCACGGGGCAAGAGATCTGCCCTGCCGTGTACTCATCCCATAATAGCCTGTGAACGCTCTGATAGGGACATCTGCTGAACTAAATCTTGGATTTAATTTTAATCCATGTGGCTTCCTCTGCGTTTATCTAGGGCTTTCAGAGGGGAGAGCCTCCGTGCTGACTAAGAAAGAAAATGTGTTATTTAGTTAATGTCCTCACACTTGTATATAAAACACACAGAAAGCATCCTGTTGCTGACTTGTGACTCCACAATCACCAGACCCACACAGCTACAAGGGTGTACACGGGGCTTGGTTGACCACAAGGAAATGATACGTTGCTCCATGACCAAAGGGCAAATTGTCAAAACGCAAACTGCTGAGTCGCGGGGCGTTTCACCATAGATCCGGCTACAAAAACCTCTCTGCCACAGCCCAAGGAGAAGGCACCTGACCTGAGCGGATGTCTCTTCACCCAGATTTTATATGTGCTTCATCTAATAAATCATGACCATGTCTCTTCACCCAGATTTTATATGTGCTTTGTCTAATAAATCATGACCTTACAATCATAGAAGTGTCCATGTTGGAAGGGACTTTTCAGATCATCTAGTCCAACCATCAACCTGACACTGACAAGCGGTTTGTTCTCCCAGTCCTAAAGCTTCCCAAAGCTGGACAGAAGTGAAAAGCACTTCAGGGTAAGAGCCTCATGCAACAAACTGTGCCACACAGCCCCGGCACGACTGCATGCAACTGGCAGTTCAGCAATTTTTTCATGCCGTCAACAGCTGTTGGAGGCCGAAAGGGCAACAGAAATGGAGAGTTTAATCTGCAAGAAATCATCAACAGAGGGAGCTAAGGTTAAATCAGTTCAGCGCATTACTAACTTCATTATTTTAAACTTGTGGGCACAAATCACTTCCCATTTGAGGGAGTGCAGGGATTTATTTGATTGTTCACATGTGCACCGAGCAAAATCTGGCAGATAGGAAGAATTTATTTTCTCTTTATGAGAAGAAACCTGACTAATAGGTGCTTTGTAAATCCTACTGTTTGTATAACCTCACTTCTTGCGAGACCCTCAGGCGTTCAGAGCAGCGCTGAGAGGAGGGAATAATATGTGGCCCGGTTTCCACTGGACAGGGAGTGAGTTACCCCTTCAAAAAATGAAGTTAAGTTAAAAATTTGGTCCTCAGGGCAGTTCTGCCACAGGTTGGAAAACTTTTCTCACTCATCCACGTTTAGGATTTTCTACAGGCAAAACTAAAAAGGACTTTGACCTTATAAGTCATTAGAGGTATAATTGTAGTTCAAAAAAATGTTTGTGCTTTATACCAAACCTAACGGAGAGTCTTGAAGTGAAGGCACAGTTTTAACTCATTAACCATTTCACATTGAAAGTAAAAGTTAGATTACCAATGCTCTTACTAATGCTTTACCACATATTAACACTGACAACCCTGCCAAGGTAGGAGGAAACTGCTGTTTGTTGAAAGCAACTCCTGAAGAGTACCTTCTGCTTTCCCTTTGAGAACCAGAACCTGTATACACAGTGTACCGCTATGTTCCACACTCTGCTCCAACTTAAAATAAATTAAACCTCTCAGTGGCTCAAAATCTTGCAAATATTTGTAAAATAAGTTTGTTTCATATTACTTCTATTTACTTCTTTCCAAGAGCAAAGTCTTTGAGAACCATAAATATTGCTGCAGTTGTTCCTGCTAAGGAAATGGGTGGGAAAAAAATCTCAGCTGCTTCTCTGCAACTGAAGGAACTATCTTGTCCCATAGAGGCTGCTTTATGTAAAATGAACAATCAAAAACAGGTGAAACAGGGTTTTAGTTAAACCACTTTAAACTTCAAAGCATAAATCTGCAGCCAAGGCAAGTCCAAAAGCAAGAATCCACCAGCATTGAGGTATCTGGCTCCTCCTCATCCCAAGGGAAAGCACTTTGCTTAGTGCTTCTCTTTGTACCTGCAGAGAATGCCCAAAACCATTCATTTATACAAAGCGTACGAGGCTTCAAAGCAGATTTCTGCAGTACCTATTCAGACCTATTTCTTTATCACCAGAAAGCTTAGCTCCAATGCTGCCTGCATTCTGGTTATACACAGAGGAAAGCAAAGCACAGCAGCATTGGATGGACTTTGTTACGGTCAAAGTACAAATTAATTGGAAAAAGGAAAAAAACCAAACAAAAAAGCACAACATTCATGAGTGATAAGAAGCAGTAACATCAGAGACCCCTAACTACTAATGTGCATTACTGGCATTTTCTTTCCCCTTCTTCACTGATAATGATGGCCAAAAAAATAAAATCTTAAATCAATTTTTTCTATATTACAAAGGCTTGGAAGTTATGTTTTCTCTTTTTCTCTTCATTGCTTTTATTCCTGGCTCCTCTGTTTTAGTGAGATTGCAACTATTTAAGGCACTGCTCTATAGTTAAATCAGGTACTGCAGGACTTCACATTGGTTAGAAATAATCTAAGGCAGACGTTTCTTGGCTTCCTCCACACTTTCTACACTTAGAAAAAAACACCCGTTGCCTGACTCAGCTTGCCAGTATTTGGTTTTTTATTATTATCTTTTTTTAAATGACACTTTAAAGTATTTCTTGCCTTTGAACACAAGCTGAAGAACTGCAATACCCAATTTGTACTAGTCCAAAAAGTAACAAACTTGCCTGCTATTTGAGGGAATGATGGATTTGTTTAGTGTGTGTCTGCGCGTGAGCAAGAAGGGGGGGGGAGAGGGAGAGTCATGATGGCATACTTGTCACGGGGAGTGGTTTGCATATTAATAAACAGTATATATGAGTCTTTTCCACTGAGGCCAGCACTCAGAGAGACTCCTGGGCACTGAGGAAGGGACCACGTATCACTGCACCCAAGTGAGTTCTGTTTCGGATTTGCTTACAGCCACAGTCTGGCTCCTCTCTTTCCCTTTTCTTCTTCTAATCCTATTCTGCCCTCCCTAGGGCTACTGTTACACCAGCTGCGTGGGGGTTAGTTTCATACAATTACGCGACATTTAGAACAAGTATTTCATTTTTAGAGTGTTGTTAGGTTTTTTCATTGTGAGTCTCTGGCTAGCGCTACCGGCACGGCGAGGGATAACTGAGCTCTCCGCAGCGGCTGCAAGTGTAACTCACATACCCCATCTATGTGCCTTCTCTGCTACTTACAGGCACCTTTACACTGCCCGCTGTACTGATCCATACAATCACACGCACTGCTACAATCAGACTTCAGAAATTATCAACTGCTTTTCTAGAGCTGGAAAGGCAGATCACTAACCTGTCGTTACAGCAAGCCCCACCAGTGCCTGCTGCTGCCAGCAGTGAGCTACTTTGATTATCAGGGGACGTCGCAGAGAGACACTTTGCAAAGAAAACTCCGTCAGCACAACAGGAAAAAGTTGGTGTGGGGAAGCTTGTGGGATTCTGCAGGGAGTTTTCAGTAAGGGAAAAGCCATTTCAAAATGGTATTCTATTAGATGTAAAGGCTGACTTCTATGCATTCACTTATTAACCAAGACAAATCTAGGCAAACGTCAGAGGGATTAGATTAATATTAAGCAGCACCAATCAATTTCTCCAGGTCATTTTTGTGCCCTATTCTGTCCATTTTCCGAATTCCTGTCTTCTGGTTCACCAATGGATTAACATATTCTCATCCTAATTCCCACCATTATTCTATAGAGGAAAACCTCCTACATCTGCTTCCACTGGCTCCATTTTTCTCCTTATCAAAACTCACAGTGGTTTTTTTGCTGTTGATTTTTGTCCTTTTACTTCAAATTTATATTCTGAATAACTGTTCAGGATATTTTTTGCTTTAAAATCTAACTGCTGTCATTTGCCTGTGTGCATAGTCCTCCCGCACACATTTCCTCTGTTAAAAACCATCCTTTATTCACTTCTCATTTCAAACTACCCAAGCAAACAAACTGTAGCTATAAAGTATTTTTCCTGGTGTTCTATGCTTCTTAGAACTGTTTGTAAACACTGGTACTTTCATACTCAAAAGCTGCGACTTTTGTAAAGGAAAAAAGATAGACACAGAGGTCTTTTGTAAGTTTACTTCTGTTTATTCTTTTGTTTTCTTTAACCCAAAATAGAATCCACCTCTCCCTAAAAACGCATATGTAGCCCCTGCCACAGATGCACGCACACCCAGCCACCCAGTCAAATCTATTTGGACAGAAATATCTAAGCATTTAGCAGCAGTAATTGAAGACAGTGCTCACTTTCAAAATACCTTTGATCAAAATCTCACCAGCAAGTAATTACACTGCCTAGCAGCCACTGACTTATTGCTGGTGTTGAATTAGCAAGTGGCATGACATGCCACTAAAAGCTATGCTTACTTACATCAGCTGAAGGCTTATAGTATAAGCTACAAATCTCTAACACATGAATTTTTCAGCCTTCTGCCAGTTAGTCCAAGAGGACCGGGGGGGAGGGGGAGCGGAGCAAAAGAAAAAAAGCATCTACAAAATCCCATACATTCATTTCAAAGTGCCATCATTTTGAATAATCTTACTTATCTGGAGTAAATCTGCTGAAACTCCCATAAAATAAGCTACAACATTGAACTGAAAAAAATGAAATGCTTAGTTTTGTACCTCTTCAGAAAGAACTTAAAACATTGCTGAAACGCCTCCGTAAAACATGAGCATGAAATGGGATAGCAGAGAAAACAAGGACATTCAGCGATACCACACAGACACATCTATGCTTTGGATTTGGGTAGCAGATGGCAAAAGGAGAAGGAGAACAAAGAAAGGTAAACAGAAAGGATGGTTTGAACTGTCTCACGATCTTTAGTTGATGTTTGTCAACAGGAAAGAACAAATATGGGACACCAGCCTCTGTAACTGTATTCCCCAGGTAAATGAGTATTTTTTGTGTGCCAGGGTTCACTGGGGCAGAGCGGGGAACCTGCAGCACTGGGCACGGCCCCAGAGCCAGACTTTGATGGTGTTCCCACAAACAATGGCAAAATCAGCTGCAAACTGCTGCTCAGAAAGTACTTTCTTCTTAAACATAGGGACACGTAGGTTAGGGTTTTACATACCAAGCAGTTTGTGACCATAACTCCTGGGGTCTTGGATGTTGGATGTTTACCACTTATGGCTAAATCCAGGTGGTCCCCAGGCTTCTGCTGTAGGCTGTAGGTCCACGCTTGCCAGCGCTGGTTCTC
Organism: Calidris pugnax; assembly: GCF_001431845.1. Taxonomy (NCBI): domain Eukaryota; kingdom Metazoa; phylum Chordata; class Aves; order Charadriiformes; family Scolopacidae; genus Calidris; species Calidris pugnax. Next base: position 10,947,698 of record NW_015090774.1, on the reverse strand, counting down.
TCAAGAAGCCTGGCAATGTTCAAAGAGCTCTTTAGTGAGGTGATGGGTTTCCTCAGGCTCACTCTGGTTGTGAAAAAAGTTTCAAAAGACCTGAAAATACACAACATCTGTGCCCGAGCCCACTGCACTGATGCCTCCTGGGCAAGCTGGTATGTACCAGGCACCACAGGGCAGAGCAGGAAGACACCAGGAATTAGTGACCAGAAAACCTGCTGGGTGGTGCTGGAGAACTCTGAAAAGCGAATAAAATCTTGTCTAGTCTCACCCTTGCCAAACATATATTGTGCTGGAAAGTGTACCTAATTCTTTTTCTTTCATGCCTATAATTTTGTTTATTTTTGGCAAGTTGTACAGCGGATTCACAAGATGTGACAGTTCAAGAGCAGAGTAGTTTAGACTAGTAGGGGGAAGGTTTTGGCATTTTTACTCTCCCTTGTACATATACACACACGCATCATGGCTGGGATAGGAAAAAATCTCATTTTTACCCATCCAAGGAAAGGTGCTAGGTGGCCAAGACAGTTGTTATACTAATTACCCTGCCGGACAGGCTTAAGAGTTCAGGAAATGGACATGAAATCATCCTGGTGAAACCATCAGCTGCCTTTGGAGAGCTGACTAAACCACTTAACACACAGCAACGTGACTCACAACTGCGCTCTGTGGGGGTATTGTGAGGAGGTGCTGATTTATCTGAAGACTACAGAGACAGATGCAAGGCATGAATTTTACAGGGATGACCCGTGTTGGCAAGAATTAAGATTATTTAGGCTTTTGTTCTACCACAAAATGCTTCAGGGAATTCTTATAACAGCTGACGAGGAAATAAAAGATTTAAATAGTCTCTCCTGAGAATTTACCTTAACCACTCCTTAGTCTCCATCTTTCCTGAGATGTCTCTTCTTGTTATTTGATTTACCAGTATTTCACGCTCTCAGGTGTGCAATTGTTTCATTTGAAGTTCATTACAGCTTGGGAGACTACACATACAAAAAAAATATTTTAGAAGTTATTTACATAAAACTGGGGCCAAGCAGCTGCAAATCAAAAGACAGAGGATCAGACAGGAAGCAAAGTCATCCCAGATGCTCTGGCCCTAAATGGAAGAGCCTGGCAGGGGAGGCAGAAGGAGGAGCATGCTTCCAAGGCAGCCCTGCTGAGCCCTGCCCATCACTGCCTCTCTGCCTCCTTGTACCTGCTGACATGTAAGCAAGTGCTTCCTCCTCCACTTCAGTTAAAACGAATGGGGTGAGCTTCAAATATCTGAATTCTTATAGTTTTGACTGCAGTTGCTTGTGGAGCAGTCACATGAGAAGCAGCAGCTATGAAGTCAACCTGGAGAAACCCAGTGGACCCTGGTATCCTCCTGCAACAGCAGTCTTGACAGTGATCATCCACTCACTGTCCAGTCACATTAGACTCTCACCTTCAAAAAACCTGCTCAGAACTAGTATTTTCCTAATCCTTCTGTTTTCACCAAGATGTGTTTTTTCCCTGTGTTCTTGAAAGATTTTTCTAGAGTTCCTATTCCCCACATCAGCTAACTAAGCCTGGGGCTTCCTTGGACAAATAAGTGCTTTAAGATCTCCTACTGTGTCTTTTTTAATCCCAGACATTGACAGATCAGGCTTTCAAAAGCTCTACTCATCAGGTCACCTCACCTACTCATATCAGCAATCCCACAGAAATGCCTTAAAAACTTCTCATGTCAGGAAGCTAATTTCCACCACAGGTTGAAAATAACCAGCACACTGGGTAAAGATGTACAAAATCCCACTATATGTGCTTAAAGCCATGCATATACCTAATCTTGAAAATCATGCTAAGAAGTGTCGGGCCACAATCACTGAATTTGGGATTCATCATTTCAGAACTCAACCCTATATCAAATTGCATAAACAGGTACTGCAGATGATTTGTGTATTAAACAGAAAAGAGTGTGCAGGTTGTTTCCCTTTTCTCTCCAAGGTCCAGATTGCTATCTGGCACAGAAAAATAAGTGATCAAATTAAAATGTTTATTTTCTATAATTGAGGCAGAGTGGGAAAAGAGACCATGGCTTTTCAGATAGAGAGTTTATGTCAGACTGAGAGCTGCCAGGAATTAGAGAGAATTACTTAAAGCTTTTCATTTTGTTCTCTGTCAAAACACAGACTGCTGTGGAAATCTTCCATTGGAAGATTTGCAGTCTGCCATTAATCTCTCCAAAAGGAGGGCAAAAAATTTTCTATATTCTTTGCTAAATAAGAATCAATAAAAATATTATTTTCAGAAAAGAACCATTAACCAACAAATTATTTCTATTTTTAGTTTTCAAAGGCTGAAAACGACTCTTAAGCTTCTAATAGTTTTGACTCAATGTTAAAAGCAGAAGTTTATGCTTGAGAAGAGGAAAATGAGCATTTTTTGGTTTTGCTGTACAGTAAGAAAGGACCATGGTGATTCTTCAATTGACTGTTTCCTACTGGGAATCCCAAAGTCATTAGCTTCCCTGTTCAGAGAGTACATCGTGTATGATAGCTACTGTATCCCTCTGTTTTTTCCAGGGAAAGGCAAAAGTTCTTTGTCTTAGTGTTACTTACATCTGGATAAACAGCTTGGATTAAGCCAGTGCCTTCACCAGGCAGAGTTGCCAATCTTCCTCATAAGCCAGGAGTTGGAATGGAACCAACAGCCACCCCGTGGCTGGTTCTTGCTGGCCCAGATTTCTCACCATCAAACTCTTTGCTCTCCAAAAGCGGCCAATATATTGCTATTTCTGTTTGTAATTCCAGTTCTGAATCTAGACATAAAACATAAACACAGAGAGTCTTAGAGAGATTAAGTTTTCATCCGAGGGAAACAAATTTAAGACATTCCTGCAGCATCTGATTTGATAAGCAACCGGGAAAGCTGCATTGTGCCCTGCAGACAGGGCAAGGCTGCTTTACAGCTGGCTCCTGCCTTCTCAGCACTGCTTGAGCAGGAGCAGGTAACCAAGCATGCCTTTCCCCAAACCTTTCTCACCATTATGTTAGGTTGGTTAAATAAAAAAGAAAAAATACTAGACACGCACATTTTCTATCTTTCCTACCTTGCTAAAGCTGCATTTATAAAGTTACAGCTGTGGCAGCTTTTCTTTACTTGCCTTCTGCAATAACTATTTAGGTCTTGTTTCTCTGAAACCTCTGAAAGCCTAAAAGATGAAGGCAGGAAAACTCACTTGGACAGGGAAACATTTCTTAAGATTGGGGAAAGAGAAATTTGCTTTAATACTCTGCTCCCCAATTACAGGGATGAGGAACTCACATAGTTAAGAAGGGCAATAAGCAAGATAGGCAAAATTGAACTTTGTTCCTCACGTGAAAAAAGGCAGAGTTAAGTCTCTTTCCTGGTTAAAAATCTTTCTTTGTACTCTGTAAAGTAACATAACTCTCCCCAGCCCCTAAGGATCAGAACCAAAAATCCATGCTTCAGACTTGAATAGGTCACTCCTGCCATAATAGTCTAAGGAAAAAACTCTCCTTTAAGATGTGAAGACCCTTTTGTCTGTATATACAAAGAAAAAACTCCATAGAACCAGCCAGCTTTTCCCCTTTCCCTTTCTAAATTACTAATTGACTAATGACTAAATTACTAATTGACTAATTGAGTTTACTAATTGACACTAGCACTACTGGGCTCTGTGACTGGGAGTAAGGAAGAGAAGAAATTGAATAGTTTTCCCTCTGAAATCCCAGTGTTATCGTTAATGGCAAATATTCAGCTAACACTGGTCATAAGAACCTCCAGTTGTATACTTGGCATGGTATGTCTAGGACATCACAGAAATACACGAGTAAATATATGAATTGGCTGGAATTGCAGTGCCCTCTCCACCCCAGCAGGACACCCAAATGAGGCTCTTGGGTGTGCATCTATTTCAAACCTACTCATCTAAACTCCAGGCCAACTTTGCAGAAACACCTTGTAAAGAAATAGCAACTGCTTTAATAGCAGCACTAAGAACAAAAGAAAGAAAAATGTCCACCAAGCTTTTCAGCTTTGGCTAGATTATTGCTTAGAGAGGGCATGAACTCTGCTTCACACTTCATAAAGCAAGATGATTCTTGGCAAAAAGATACCTGTAGGCTTACGTGAGTAGAAGCTGATTTATTGTTACACTTTCATCTTATAAAATCATGAAAATGGAATGTATAATATCAGCTCCAGCAATCCAAACACTCTGAACCAATATAACAGCTTAATCTTATTTTAAAAAAATAAACAGAATTATCTATTGACTGAATCATCACTCACTAAACATCAAGGGAGTTTCTCACCTTCCTAATCAGACATGGCAGCACCTTCCTTTCTCACACCCTTCAGCAAGCACTGGCATTCCTCCAGGAGATCCCGAGGTCCAGCCTGCTCTCCTGGTGGCCAGACACAGGCCCTGAGTTCACAGAGGGAGCCCAGAATTGTATTAGCACAGGAAAATGAAACAGAGCTCCCTCAAGGACTATGTCTGGTTGCAATTCAAATGAGTTTACTGACACCAGGCAGCTGGGACCTTCAGCTCTCACTTTCTGGCAGGTCTATCGTCAGGTTCTAGGTGTGGTGCTTTCCATAAGTGACTCCTAAATTAATAAAGAAACCCCATGTTAAATAAATACACATACAGTGCAATGCATCGTCTCTTCTACTCAGGCAGTTCAAGTCACAGATTTTTAGAAGTACCCAGATGAACCTTAACCCAACCCCACTGGTCTTGCTTGCTGGAGGGAACAGTTGGGCTTTTTTAAAATCTTCTGACAATGATGAAACCTTAAGGCAAGAAATGCCTTAATTTCTCACAGTGCAAAGTACAATTAAAAGGGACTTTGCACCACGAGGTCCTTTGCCAGATTTTGGGTGGATGTGAACAAATAGCTCGACATAGCTGGTTTCTCCCTCTCCGCATGCAGGTCAGGGAAAAGCTCTCTGCTGCCTGTCACCTCAAATATCAATAACCTTATCCAAGAAAATGAAATAAAGTGCTGGCTTTGTTTTCTTTCTCGGTCTCTCTCTTTTTTTTTTTTTTTAGTTTTCCTGAACTCACATACCAAGTACCTGCATCCAGGTTTTGGTGTCCGTTACTAGCCTGAGGAATATTTCCTTGTATTACTTTTAGGGCTGGATTTTTCCAAAACAGAGATGAAACACGATTCCTCTACAAAGGCCAGCAGAGCTTAGGTGTTTACTTAAGGCTGGGGCTGGGTATGCAGGACCGCAGAGAGGCAGCCTGCTCCCCCTGAAACTCATCTTGAGGAGGCGAAATGCAGGTGGTGCCCTTGTCATTTAACCTTCAAGACAAAGCAGGGACTCAGACACTGTTGTCTAGTAAAAGCAATAGTAGTGCATTCCTCGCAGACAGCGGGACTGTTTGGTTCTGTATCCTCCTGGTACCTTCATACAGTTTCCAGTCTACCAGTGCTTTTTCTCTTCCTCACTAGTACCATCTGAAAATGCAGCATTTTAGTTCTCAAAGACTGAAACCGATTCCTTCCAGGGCTCTGGTTTTTAACTCTAATCTTGCTTGAAGTTTTCAAACTGATTGCTGGCTCCTGTTTCAACTGGAATAAAAGCATCCCAAATTCTTCAGTTAATACAGTATCTCCATAAAGGCATGAGCAGTTTTAAATTATTTAAAAACTGTCCTAACATATCTCACTTGTAACTTTAACCTGAATTTTGACTCATGAGTAAGGTGGTGGATGCCACCTTTTACACATATTTGACTTTGTCTCATTTTCTGTTTGATTTTGTCACTGACTGGCTCCAAAAGTTGAATTTAATCACGGGATCCGCTAATCTTCTGTTCAAAGGTATGTTAAAGCCAGTTAAGCTGGCTTTAAGAAAGCCGTGGAAGAAAACTAGAAAAGTCAGCTAAGCGGGTCAACAAGTTTAGAGTATTAAAGCTACTTTAATAGTACATTTTGACTAGTTGAGTTCCCTGCTTTGAAAGTTGTATGCGATAAAACTGGGGCTGAGGTTACTGCAGACGCTGTCGATGTAGGGCAGGGCAGGTGTACAGTTGGATCCTGGCCATGTAGTCATCGCTTTACAAATTGAAAAACCACTGCTTAGATGGCAGATTTATTGGTCAAAGGTAAATCAGCCCCGTCCTGCATTTATACACACCTGGCTTTGCAACAAAGTCACCCGAAGAGATATAATAGCACTAAGCAAACTAAACATTTGCAAGTCTGGGCACTGAGGTCCTCCCCCCACCAACATCTTCCAGTATTTTTAAGCCATGACTAAATCTAAAAAAAGATAAATATTTTTAAATAGTCTTAAAAATACCCCTGCCCCCCCAACAAAAACCCCAAAGCACAAACTCAAAGACCCAAAATAGATTTTTTTCCACTAGAAGTGGAAAAAATTTTTCAATCATTTATAATTTTGGGCATTTTTAAAATGGTTTTAATTTGTTCCTTATGATGCATTTATTTACAAAACATACTGGGAAAATAAGGTAAAGGAGGATCAGGAAAAAAACAAAACAACTTGGTATGCTATTTCAAACACAACCATTTCTTTCATTTAGAAACGTATCTGTAATTGTTTAGGAAGCGCTACTCCTGACATTTCGCAATGAATACAAATAAAAAATAAAAACTACAAACATTTACAAAAACATGTTTACAATAAAGCTATAGAAGCCTTTAAAATGTCAGGTATTTTTGGTAAACTCCTTGTAAGGTTGGTTTTCTTTATTTAGAGATGGAAAAAAAAATCATAAGCTTAAATGTGCATCAGCACTGCAAATATTTGATTTCTCCTTACGTTGTATTAATTAGAAATTTGTTTAATTTTGTTTTAGACATTTCAAACAATAGTTTCCACCGCTTTACTACAACAGCCAGGAAGACTTCCTGATCTTCAGCCAAAATTCCCTTTTCTTTACATCATCTCACTACTCCTGATTATACACGTTCTTTGTATATAGAGTTCTCCCACAGTAAGAATTAGACTCTTTCAAAATACTTACCACCAGAAACGTTATGCTTCACTCAACTCCAGCCCACTCTATATATAGCTGTCTGCGGCCTTCCTCATGACTGTACCTTAAAATCTTCTATTCTTGTGTTTTTTAAATAACTTCCAGCCATCAGTTACTCCCTGCTAAGGCAGGCTAGAGGTAGCTGAGATCCTGGAGCCATGCGTGAGTGATGTAGTAAGTCCAGGGCACTGGAACTTCTATTGCTGTTTATGAAAAAACCTCTGTGGACACCCTGAAAGAAGGGAAGCAGACACTGTATGGGTTTTGCATATTAAAAGTCATATCCTCTCTAAATGCAGATTGAATCACTAGTATTCATTCGCCTCTAAAAAAATTAGAAAGTAAGAATCAAGTGGGGTGTTTTTCCCCCTTTTATTCCCAAATCCCTAAGTCATGTCTAACTTAAACCTCAGATAACACATGCTCTTTTAAAAATGCCATTCCTCACTCTCAAGTGACACAATATCAGAAGCAGGGACAAATGGGAAAAAATCACTACAATTTCATCCTCTCTTCTTACATTAAATTTGTAGATATGCAATCCAAACCCATCCTACATAAATAAATAATAAAGTATAATAACATATAGTATTATTATATAAGCACAAGAAAGCATAATAAGTGACAAATCTGGGCACAAAATTTGAAAATAGAGTGGCAAAGTTTTGCCACTTACCTAAAACATACTGGAAAAATCTGGAATTGTCACAATTTATCTCTTTAGAGAAAGAAACAGTTACACCTGTAACCTACGAGCTGCATTTAACAAGCAACAGACAAATGCATTTTCTGGTAATTATCACATCTACAAAACTAATCAGCTCCGCTGAGGACAGAAAGTAGATGTTTTAACTTCTGAGGAGAAAGTGGCAAAGGCAGTTTTCAGCGTGAGTTAAGCTCAAGTTTTCCCAGTTTTTGAACAGAGCCTCAACATCTACAGTGAAAGCTGATGATACATCTGCCCTCAAGCGCCTGTTTTTGAAGATGAGATGACTAAACAGGGGCTTGTTTCTATTGCAAGGTTATGTAGTAGCACTTATTAATTAAAAGAAAAAAAAAGAAGTTGTCTTTCTCTCCCTACTGCAGATGATGTGTGTTGCATGCTTTATTATTAACACTCTGAATATGATGGATATAAAAGAATGGCAGATGACATGCAAGGTCTACTTTAAAGCCAGAAAGAGAAAGGGTTTTGCATTGGGTGAGGAGATGGATGCTTGTTTTAGTTTCCTTTAGCTGTACATTTAAATCTTAGCTAAACTCAGATTTCTCTTACTAAGGTGCTATACGTGCAGAGTTTAAAAGCTTGCTTTTTGTCTAAAGTGGCCTTAACTGTTCACCTTTCCTGCACCATCCTTGCTGTACCATCAAACTCATGAGTATTTAGGTTTGTTGCCTGTTACTCTGAGAAACAGATAGAGCCTTCCTGTTACATGATTCCTAACTTGAACTGAAAGGAAAAGAAAAATCACATGAAACCCTAACAAAGTCAATTCAAATTTTCTTTTGGCTTCTGTACAAGAAACTGAGAATGTGATGACAATTTTCTCAAAACAACAGTGTAGACTGGTTTCCATAGCAAATTTTCCTTCTAAAATAATTCGGGTTGATTGCCTCTGCAACTAGAGTAACAGTTAATGAGAAAAATCTCAACAGTGTGACAATTCTCACGATTTGGTCTTGGATGAAGGTCTTCATAGGCAATAGAAGCTGTGCAGGGCAGGTTTGAGCAAATTTGCTGCTCAAAACCACAGCCATCTTCTGTTACAGTATACAGTTTTTAGATCTGCACTCTGAGAAACGCTTTCTAAAACTGGCCAGAATTTGGAGTCACAAGCAAAGTAAATGAAAACTGAAATTTCTTAGTATGTTTGAAAAAACCAAGCCTTCTTTCTGAAGATACAGAAGGAGGAACTGCAGGTTTAACTGTCATTGTCCTGACATCTGAATGTTGTGGCTGACAAACGCAGAACAAAAAGGTGTGGTTAATGCAATGATTGCAAAGTACAACACATCGTGGCTTACTGTAATGTGTTCTTTGCATCGTACAAGCAAGTGTTTCAAAAACAAGCATATGGTGTGCTTTTGTAAAAAGGAGTTGCGTTACATCTAAGACAGACAGTGTCCTCCCTTTCAGGGATCCAGCATGCCGCAGTACAAGCTGACATACTTCAATCTGCGAGGACGAGCAGAAATCAGCCGCTACCTGTTTGCCTATTCGGGCAAGACGTATGAAGACCACAGGATAGAAACAGCAGACTGGCCCAAAATCAAACCAAGTAAGTAGCACGGGATCTTATCTCCAAAGCTCTGCTAGAAATGCTGTTGAAAAGCAAAGCAAATGAAGAAGTACCTATATGTTTCATGAGCAGGAATAAATTTAATTCCTCGCTTTAATTAAGCCTATGGGAATTTTATTGTCCTGACAGCCAAAATTTCGCTCCTGATGCTCCCACAGAAGTCCAAATCCAAATCTTCAGACAATCTAAAATGACCTACCTGCTGTCATCCAGCTGGGCTTTTGCTCCTTATCAATTCAGTTCAGCTTTTGTCTTCATAAAGCTGATCGAATGTGTGCTAACCTTTCCAGCTTCTTTAGAGAACTTGGTTTCAAAGACCACAACGCAGCCTCTACCCTGGTTTTAGAACAGCAAGTTGGAAACAAATGTCAAGAAGGCCACTCTTTTGCAACCAGAAAGGTCTTCGGAGACAGAAAGTCATGAAAGAAAATAAATCAGTTGATTCTGTAAGAAAACAAAAGGATCAAAATAGGTTCTAAAAATCATTGCCCCTAAGAACAGCACAGCCCCACCAGCCCTTCCAAGAGTGCTCCGTAGGCTAGAATACTCCATTTTGTGTTTGTAGTCAAAGTAACCTCTTTTGAGCTACTAAAGTCATTTGTTATTTCTGTTCATTAAATTAACCTTAGTTCAAATGAAACAGACCTTGAGTTTGGCGTACAGGTATGAAGTCAGAGATATCTGTGTCTTCATTTCATGGATTTGGCCTGCGTTTTGCTACGTAGGCTATGACATGTCACATCTGGAATGAAGAATAATGCCTTTTGGGGAAAATGCACAACTAACGCACAAGGTGATTTCCTTTAATTAAGCAATGTTTCTTAGTAGGCTTTCATAACATTTAATAAACCCAATCAGCAGGCTGCCAAATTCTGGCAGGGTGCAGTTCAATTTGGTCTTTCCCATAATGTTTGCAGTGACTTGAATGACAAATACTCAAGCATCACTGCTCCCCAAGTGGCAGCTGAAGCCACCAGCGGTACTCCAATCCAGAAAACACCAGCTAGCAACCCACGGAGAAAAGTGTAAATGAAGCAGTGGAAATGGGATATTTTCAGTTAGAGATGACTGACTTTGGAAACCTTTTCCAAGAGCTTAAGGCTGTTGACCATGTGGAATACCTTATTTCCCTCCCACTGCAATTCTCAGGGAAGCAGGGTAGAAACTAAAGGTGATATTGAGAATTCAGATGAACTGCGGAAAGCTCTGCATAGATCTTTTTCATGCTTAACTATGCACATATTCACACCTACACACACCCACTTATGTCCTGAAACAAAGTTCAGAGAATATTAGAAAATTGTATTTCTATGTAGAGTTTTGCATACTGATTTTTAAGTAAGACAAATTAAAAAGACAAAATATAAATAGTGACTTAAAGGCTATAGAGGCATTCATATCCTAGGACAAGGTGTTTTAACAGTAGATCTATCGGACCAGGTAAAGGCATTGCACCTCTCTTTGAATATTGATATCCCCAATATCCAAGCCAGCAGAAGAAACAATGTAGGAAATCTTTCCTATGATTTTCTTCAGTCTCATATCATGAATCTCCCAGTGAAGCTTTACATGTGCAGTACTTGTTCATTACAGTGCGTGTGCAGCTGCAACACCATTACCACCAAAACACTGGGAGCAGAGGCACCCTAGAAATCCTAACACATAAGTCTGTAGCTGTATCTGCTGCATTAAGAAATGTTGGACAAGTCATTTAACCTTTGGATGTCTTTGTTTTTCTTTCTGCGATGTGAAAAGTTTGTTAGCAGGATTGCCAACAGTTAATTAAGATTTTTCCTTTTCTCTGCTTAATGGCCTTTCATAGCAGCCCCTGCTATGACTGATCCCTAGATGAAATTCCGAAGTAGCTAAGAAGTTTAGTGAAACGTGGGAGCTGCTGCTTTCAGATTTGTGAAATCATCTGTGCAAAACTTAAGCTGGCCTCGGAGTTCTTTGAATTTCAGGCTGCTGTAGACACCCAGCCAGTCAGTCAGTGGATGGGAACTGGAAAGTATTGTGCTAATTGACCAGGAAAAGGTACACCTACACAGAAATAGTTGGATGCGTGTCTGAACATCTCATACCAAGATGCTAAACTTCTCCTCCTGGAAGGCTCCCTGAATCCTGCCTAGCTCAAGAACCTGTGTAATGTTGGCATTTGCCACCAGTGTCATCTGCATTGCAGAAAATATCCAAGTTGAGTTTCCTCACTAAAACAAGAGTAAAGATACCTTGTCTGTATGCATAACAATGTAATGCTGCTAAGGAAAGTGCCTGGAGATCAACTAACTGATGACTACCTCCTCCTCCTTTGTGAAGCAATTACTCATGGTTTTTCCAGGCAAAGTAATCTCCCACAGGCAAATCATTCAGCAAAACTCTGAATAAAAGGTGGCAACTGGGTTTTGCAGTAAACACTACTGCAGTACAGTACAGTACACTGTACAAGAAGACCAAGAGCCAGTCTGCCCTAAGGTACCTAAACGCTGGCTTTGCAGGACATGACTAAACACAAGAAATGATTGCCTCCTAGCTAGGGACTAGGTTGTATAGGGATTGTGTGTCTTAACACTACGATAACATTGCATACATCAGAGATGCACCATTTGCCATGAGGAAAACCACTTGCATTCTCTGTTATCCTGAGTTTTCACAATGTGCCTCAGCTCCCTTCGTGGAGGCAGGGATTGAAGAAGAAGAAACACCTGTCCTCAGGAAAGCAGGTAGCAGGATCCTCACCAAAAATGTTCAATTGCTGCTGTGTTCAACAGTAAATATGAAATGAAGGGATCCATCCAACATATTGCGCATACACAGGCATAGTTCACTCTGCCGAGAGATCTTCTACACTACTGTCATTCATATTCTGTATTCAGATCTTTCTTGTGAAGCTTAGGATTTATTTTTTTCCCCTTAATTTTTTCTGGACTTCAAAAGGAAACGAAATAGCAGGTTCCAGTCAGTCTCATCCTGGTGAAAACCAAAGGGTGTTAAGTGTTTAGCAATGATAGGGGGAATTACAGTTACATTTGATGTAACAGCAGCTAATGTAACAGCAATTTGGTACACTGCTTATTTTGCAACCCTCAAAATTCCTTAAAATTGTTCCAATTAATTGAACTAATTACATAATTATATATTCAAGTAAGAGTAAGGAACACCAGACAAATTGCTATGCACATTTGCACACACCATGTTTGCATTTACCCACTTGCCTGTGACAGATCTGAAACCAGTTTTGACTGCAGAATCTGCAAGTACAGCATAATGTCCATCTTTTTAAAAACTTTGAGTATAATGAATTAAGATAAAGGAAAAAAATTCTTAGGGAAGAAGTTTGGACAAGGAGAGTACTTCATGTTTCTTGAGCTAAAAAGGGAACATATCAAAGAAATCAAGTTTGTCTAAGTGTAGAAGGAGCCAGGTCTCTGCACAGAGGATTAGTTCGTCAATTTTCAAAAAATTAAAGTAAGGTTTTGCAACAAATAGCAACCTCCCAGCAAAATCACCGTACCATATAAACCAGAAAATACTGTCATTATTCTGAAAAAATACCCATATTTCTTACTTCTCCTGTAACATTGATGGGAAAATAGAAAATGTGTGCACCAAGACTTACATGCAGGAAGGCCATTTAGAAAGCAGACTTGCAGCTGCTGCAAGCTTCATTTTGACCTAGACTGAAGAGCGTGATTGTTTTTGCTGTTTCTTTTGGCATTTTTCCTGTGGCTCTCCCCAGCAAGCTGTTGTCTTAGTGGTCCAGGCAAATAAGTAACTCCTTACTTCTAGAAGTACTGTCTCACTTGATTTTGTATACGCCTAAGTGGTGTTGTGGTTTTGGGGTTGTTTTTTGGGGGGGGGG